>NW_028262291.1:36429862-36743391 GCF_047370975.1 Nipponia nippon
AAGCCATTTGAAATAGCTCCATTAATTGATCTCCAAATTTCTCAGCCAGTTTATTGGTGATACTTGTAAGCATTTGTACTAATACTTACAAATTTTTATTTCAGACTCTATTAGTCACAGAGTCAGGCACAAAAACCTACCACACAATTTGTAACTAATCAAAATAGTGCCAATCAACCACTGAGAATTCTACAATTACGTAACTAGCTGAGCAGTAAAATTTGAAATTAACTTGTTATGAAAAGCTTGACCCACAAAAGGCCAATTAAAGTGAGCTCCAAAGGACCATGTGTGTGAGTTAAGGCAAATATTTTTAAATTTTTATGTCTATATTTTTTATCTTTCACTTCTCTTATTAACCTCAAAGAATGGCAACATGATGATCTTCAAAAGTGCTCTTTGCCAGTCTCACTTGCAGCATCTATAGCAGCATTTTGCACTGTTGATTAGTTATGAATCAGACAGAAGTGTGCTGTGCCTATTTTTTTTTTACTTTGAGCATCTTTGATGTCCATTGAAGTACTGATGAAGACTGGCAGTGCTAGTTTTATATGTGATTCAGAGCAGTCATAATGACCCTGTCTTTGAGAGATGCAATGGTATCATGCAAATGTTCCAAGGAGGCTGTGCATTCATGTGGGATAACAGGGTTTGAATTATAGATCACAAAATGCTTTCAGATGTTTGAGGTGTATGCATTCCCAAAACATTGCTTCCCTTAGGGTCTGAAGTTCAGTGATTTTAAATATTTCAAACATTTTTAAAGATTTCAGAATTTTAAAGGAAAGCATAATGTGAGAGAGATTCTCTGACTACAGAAATTAGTTCCTAGAGGATGAATAAGAGACAAGAGTTAAGAGAGAGAGAGAGAGAAAGAGAAGGTGTTTCACCATGTGAATTTTGCCCTCTCTTTTTTCCTGATTTAAAGATCAGAAACTTTCATATAATGATCTTCTCCCCCTGCCCCCTTGGATGATGCATTCCAAAACACCAAAATGACGATGCAGATCCAAGATGGGTTTCTGAGACTGCTTCATGCATGCACTTCTGAAGTTGTCATCTTTATTGCTTTCATACAATAGCATATTTTTGGAAGTTTTCACAATATCACAAGAATACGTCTTCTTTCTACTCATTGCTCTCTGCTTGGTGATACTGCCACAGAAAGCAAGTTATGTGACGATACGCCATGTCCTGACAACAAAAAGAACACCTTGAGATTTTAAAAGAAGTTTTCCATCTCTTCTCGTCTTAAGTATCTTCTAAAATATCAAACCAAATCCATCTGCAAGCCTATTATGAAACTATTACATTAATAAAAAATGTGAAGAGAAATCAGATTTTCCAGAAGCTGAGAAAAGAGTTAAGATTCTTAAAAACAACTTGCATATGAATCTAAAGATCCTATTCCAAGCCAGGCAGAAAATCTGGATATTTTCCAAAAGCAAGATTCAATATAAACTTGCATCACACTGTGATGCTAGCATGTCCTTTCCTTTAAGCAGCATTGAACAGCTGAGAATCATTCACCTTACTTTAGTAGACGTTTTTTGAGAGAAAAGGGGCAAAGGCAATATTAATTTTTAAGTAATGTGAGCACAAGTAATCTGATGCCAAATTGCCCTTTTTGCTCCTGGGATTGTGTTGAGCTAATTCCCAAGGCATCCTTCTGAAAATGTATCCTTTGGACTGAAAAAAAAAAAAAAAAAGGCAAAAACCACCCTCTTGGACCCTACTGTTTTAGTTCCCTGTGTGAATCTTCTGGTTTGATTTAGGAATGTGCTGCTTGGTTCCCATGTGCATTGTTGTTGTAGTATTTACTTTGGAAGGAAAAGTGAGTATATGGTTCACGCCTTAACCTTGTCAAGCTTCCCCCTTACCAACTTGAACTGACACCATACAAATTCTGAAAGGCCACAGCCAAAATTAATCATAAACATTAACCATAAAATATTACTCTTGACCCTACCAAGGGGCAGACCTCTAGGAATAACATCCTGCTCCTTAAGAAAATAACATCCCTCTCCAACCGAGAAGAACAGACGGTCTCGTCTATGCATGACGGACGTGCTGACCTGTGCCTCAGGGAGTAACATCCGATTTCAACTCAGAGGGTAATAAGCACTCCAGGCCTTACATTATGGAAGTCCTTCCCCAAACACAGCCCTACATATAAGCTTTGGCAGCTTGCGTCGTCTGCATAAAACAAGTCCTCTCCAAGGTTGTGCTCTAAGGTTAGGTTTTTATGCAAAGCCAGAGAGACTAAGGCTGAAGCTGGGAAAATTAGAGCTGCCACCTCAGCTGTTTTGACCTGAATGAAAACTGTATATATGCTTCACATCATTGTACCAACAATGAGCCCTGAGGAAAGGCTACAGTCTGTAGCTCCTTTGTAACATTTCACTTGAATAGACTCTATGCTTGGTTTATTCTTAAAGGCACAATCCACAGATTGAAGAACCTATTTCCATAGCTATCAGGCAGTATCTTGTTCAGCAGCAAATTGAATTAATACAACCCTCGGAAATCTGAAAAACCCAGAACCAAAATATATTGCCCAATACTAATTTTATTTGGAAAAGAAATAATAGATCAAAGAACAACTTACTTTATTGCAAGTCACTGGAGATGAGACTTAGGTGCCTAAATCAAGCAAGACCTGCAACATTGAATGAAGCATTTCCTAAATATCACAAAAAATCTGGGCGTGGAGCAATAAACCAGATTGCTTCCCAGGAGATGTTGGTTGTACTGGCACTGACAGTGAGAGATTTCAGCAGCAAGCTGTTGAACTTGTGTCGAGGATGCCCTGCAGCTATATTTCTGATATTGCATTCCTCCCTGAATGCATTCCCTTGCCAGCAAGGGCAAGAAGAAAGTAGCACCAAACCTCACTTTGCAGGGGTTCCCCCCAGCATAAACCCCCTCCTCAGTGTCACCTCACCAAGTGACTTTGATCTTCCTTTTCCCAATGTGTCAGCCCCAGACGGAAGGCGAGCTGCTGTTGGGACAGGCAGGTTAAGTGGGAAGAGAATCGGGGAGAGAATAGGATGTCATTCCTAAATGTTGGTGGGCTTGGCAATGGTGTGATGTAATCGTCACAGAAGATTAAAGGAAAATTTCCCTGATAACCCTTGTTTTTCCCTGTGCTGGGATAGAAAGCAGGGTTTCTCTCACCCATTGAATGATGCTAATTAAAGAATAAACTTCAAGCTTTTGCAATTAAATTATTGCTGGTACCCACGTTTGTGAGGTCAAAACTTATCTGGGATCTCTGTGCTACACTGAAGTGCAGCTATGCTCCCAGTAAGTGAATGTGGCAGATTTGATAGAGATGGCAGAGGTCACTGCATTGTCATCTGCTGGATAAATGCCTTGAGGTGAGTGAATATTTTTACAGGAATTGATCTGTACTTGATTTGTACTTGCATAGTCTATTCATATCTAACAAATATAAACTGTACTCTACCCAGATGGCTTATTTCTGACAACACAATACAAACTGAATACACTCCTTTCACAGTAATGCCAATAGATCTCTCCTGCATTAATAATCTGTTTATACACATTCTGACAGCAGACTAGACCTCATCTCTGAGATCAGTACCTGACGCTCATATTTCTTCCCTCTTGCCCTCTGTTTCTTGCCACCATCCATCACACTGACTCTTACTTCCTATCCTCTCCTGTGAAATAGACACTACCTTCTTTTTTCACCAACAGTAAAACAGATCAAGGTGGTTCCATGTGTTGGTGAAGATAAATGTCGAGGCTAAAATCTTTCCTTGTGTGGCTTCCATTAAATTTCATTGGGCAGCACTTGCACACCTTTCAGCTGTGATGCACAAAGGCTAGTGTTGCAAAAGATTTTTGGAGTCTCATCATGCCGTTTTAGGAAACTAGTGCTTCTGCACTCCTCTTAATTGAAATCAAATGCCATTTAAGCCTCCCTATGTTTTGTGACTTAGTCGTCCAGTCTTTCCAAATAGCCCCTTCTCTAATGGTACAGGTGGTACATTATGTCTAAGAGAAGACTGACAAAACGTACCTTGGAATTATGCAAAGAGTATTTCAATGTAATTGTGATAAATAAAGATAGTAGGCTACATTGAAGATGTTTTAGCGTTGGGGATGTAGCAAAGATAAAGATGAAAACATGTGAAGGTGCATTTGAACCTAAGGCAATTCTCACTGAGTGAGATTTTTGCTTCACCCAGCTTCTCTCTTGGGGTGAGGTAACGGGAAGTCTTCTCACTTGTCATGGTAACGTGCTAGGAAGAGAAGAATATTTATTACCATGTGTCTGTGTATAAGGCTTTGTTCTTGGTAATGACTAAAATATTTGGTTCTGAAGGAAGGAGTTTTATTTTGGTTTATGAAGGACATTGTTGCAAGAACTAAGCTTGGTTGTACAGGCAAAGGAAGGTTGCCAACTTCTGATAGCCCATCGACACTGCCAGTTTACAAAAACCTGCCAGGGTCGCTGTTCTTTCAGCTGGCTGAGCGATGGCAGTTTCATCAGCAGGCAAAGTTCAGAATTTCCTTCAGAGGAAAACTGACTCTGACTTTTTGAACTTTCAGACTACTGGGCTGAGCAGAGTGAAAACAATTGTTTAGAGACATCACGCGTGGATCTAAGGGACAGATGGCTCTGAACTATGCCAGAGAATTATGATAAGAGATCCAGGCTGCATACCAGGATTTTTTCGATTTGTTTCTTTTTAATTATTGTTCTTTCTCTACTGTTTGTTCTCAGTCTCGCTTGCTTTTCATTGTTTCTCAGTAATAGTGAATACACGAGATATTCTGCTAGAAACCTGAGGCCACTTAATAAGCAGCCAAAAGCCGAGTTCAACTCACATTCACAGAGCAATGGCTTCCTTGAATGCGAAGATACAAACTGAAGGCAAGTTGGATGTTATGGTTTCTCAGAGGCTTTCAATGGTGTCCCTTCAGTGGCAGCTCTCTTTTTAAAGCATATTCTGTACAAAAACAATCCTAAAAGCAACTTAATGGTGAAATTAAAGATCTACGTAGATTACATTCCCAATGCAAGGGAATGGATTAACTTTTCTTTCAACTCCTGCTGCTTAATGTTGATTTAATATATTGTCTTGACTTTTAATAAGGTTATTGAAAGATAAAAGCATATAAGGAGCTGTGCCACAGATGCGACAGTCAGAAGTTCATATGCAAAATAAAAAGAGACATTATAACAAAAAGAAAATTGAACGTTGCTTGATAAAATCTGGCTTTGTTTTGATGCATAAAACAGCAAACACTGTTCCACACTGAGGTTTTCAAGAATGTCTTAAGTATACAATGCTTCTGATGCCACCCCAGTTGCCTATATATAGATCTGTCTTGTGTAAAGAATTTAAAAAGCATTAGAATGGAGAAATCAAAGAGACAATAAATTTTAAACCAATCTTATTGTCTGCAGCCTAAAGTGTTATTAAGATCAAAGTGGAGCAAACATCTGGCATTTGCCTTTCTGCAAAAATTAGATCAAATTACCTACCATAGGATTTAGATCCATTCAGTAAGTTATTTCCATTGTACACATAGTTTTCTTTCTCCTTTTTATTTGCTAGGTCTAACTTAACACCCAAAATCTAGCCTCTTCATTCATTTGGAGTTGAAACAAATTAACAACAAAAATGGAAATATATGTTCCTCGTGAACATCTGTTTCCTAAGGAACATTCAAGGTCCTTCAGATCCTAAGGAGAGAGGTTCAGCTGGCCTTCATCTTTGCCATTAAGTGTAATTGTCTGGAAATAAACTTTACTGAGTGCACACAACCCTGTTCCCCTCCTTGAAATACAAATTCTTCATGCCTACTGTTGTAATTATTGTCATTGTTAACTTTATTCCATACTAATCACTCATAAAGTATGTTGTTAAGAAGCTTGGCACACTGGCCCATACTTACATGTATAAACTTATCAAATGTACATTTTTCAAACTTTTCAATGTATCATCTAATGCATTCTTAGGCTTTTGGTACCTTTCTTTAGAGAGATAAATACATGTATGTCATATCTATATAGCATGATTTTTAAATTCTCTGCATAGAAGAATACACTAATACAAAGTTAAGATTGAGAATGTGTCTTTTCTTAAATACAAAAAAGACTGTGCCTTTATACCTCAACAAGCTAATTACAAAACATAGAAATTCAGTAAAGTTTAACTTAAAGGAAAAACAATATTAAAGTCTTCAAATTAATCCTTAAATAAATCAAACAAACTTAAGAGTGCTCTGTAGTGATGCCATACAATAACTATAAAATTATGATTAATCAATTTGAATGTTGGTGTCCCAGATGAGATGTAACCGACACATTGATTCTTTCCAATTGCTTTCTTGCTGGAATCCATATTGATATTACTAGACCGAAGGATATAGCTCTCAATTATTCTAGAGAGATGGAGGTATTATTTTAACCTTTGTTCTTTTGATCTCTTGTAATATGAATTGGAATATGGCTGTTTCCATAAGGCATTCTTTAAAAAAGGAATGCAAACATGGCAATTTCAAATTTTATTTGCAGAAGTTTTATTGGGACTCAATGTAACTTCTCCATTTGATTCATTCCCAAGCTATGTGACTTACATCTGTATCACAGCAAGGAGGAGTTATTGCTTATGGCAACTTAGAAGTTTATTTTTTTTAATGCAATCCCAAACATTCTTCTTTTATGTCAGTATATAATTTGATCCTCATATCTTGCTCCTTGATCATTCAAAAAAAGGTAGATTATTAATTTTATTTTCAATATTTTTAGAAAATAATAGGAAGGGGAGCAAGTGACAGTTAAAATTTCTGTACTCCTCCCCCAGACCCATAAAAGCTAGGGGAGGAATTCAGGCAGCCAGAAGCCACACATTGTCAAAGGGCACCTTAAAGTCATCAGCTACATTCGCAGGCAGGCAGTGCAGACAGGCTTCAGATGTTTTTATGAAGCTGCATTACAAGGTAGCATCAAAAATCTGCACCACTGGGATTTGTTACGATACCTGTGCGTTGCTGTGTATTTCTGGTTTCAGTCTCAGCTGATTAAAAAAAAAAAAAAAGGCAAGGTATCTGAATCTTATTACGGTTAATCTTTTTGATACCATAAGACCAAGATCTGATGGTTATTAAAAATATGTCGCAGTGATATCTCCAGTGTTTTGGCTAAATCCAAATACACATTATTTTTTTCACTCCCTTAAATTTTAAATGATGCAGCTCTCCCCTTCAAAAGTCTTTGGTTAGTACAACCGTCCAGGTAAGCAGAATGACTCAGAAAAAATTTTGGACCTTCTTCTGCCAATATTGACTGCTGTATTTCAGTAATTAATGAAGTGCTTTCTAAGGCAGGTTTGAGTTATTTGGAAGGAATAAGATGTACGTTTTTTAAAAAGCAAAGGAAGACTGTGTAAGGGGAACACTGGGTTAAGCAAACCAGCATTCTCATCTCAGTCTTCTACCAGTGACTGGGTGCTTCTCCTTTAGGAAACCTTTTGGAACTAACACCTCTCAGTTCACTTCTGCGCACTGGACAGCACAGAGAAACATTAGCCCCCCAAGGGCACAGTTCTCCAGTGCTCCTTTTTTTTTTTTCACTCAGGAGAAAGTAAATTACAAGGTTAATTACTGCATAATTTTTGCAAATGCAATGTCCCTCTTCCCAGCCAGCCACCACCGCTGACAGGCAGCTGGAGCGGAGCCACGATGCTGTCTGTTCCACTGACCCATCCAGGACGCACCATACCTACTGTGCGCATGTGTTGCTCAGATGTCTTGCACATGCTCAGCAAATCTGACATGCTCTTGATGCCTCCGTCCTATAATGTGTGTGTGAATCAACTGCACAGCACATGGATGACAGAGCACACACAGAAATCCCAAGCAGAAATCTAGCCTACCTCACTGGGGAGAGAGAAAAAAATATTCTTATTTCTATCTGTGTCCCTGAGAGCTGATTGAGGTGTGTGAATTCTCTCTCTGTAATCTTCTTTTGATCAGTATAACTATCTATAAAGCACACGGGATCTCACAGTGGACGTATCTTCAATTCAAAGCTGCTATGTAGGCCAAACGTAAATTATAATGAATGTCTGAGCTTGTTAGCATATAAGTAGTAAGGCCATGGTATTACAGAGTACTGGAAAGGTAAGTCCAGGAGGTTTTTCTCTCTGTTTTAACTATTCAAATGAAGATATATATGCACATCTTTTCAAGGAAACTTATTCTGTCCAACTGTGCCTATATCTCACACCAGAAAAAAGTCAATTGCCTTTTAGAAATAATGATTTTAATGCTATTAGCCTTTCAGTAAGTTTGAGAAGCACAAAAAAATGCTAGAAGAGAAGGAAGACTGAACCAAAAAGCCTCTAAAAACTCCAGACAACCAGGACTATTAGACTGCTCAGCTCCATTATTTCACACGGGCTTTGCATGAAGGAAAACCACACTGGCTCTTACCAGCATCCAGCTTTTCAGAGCTGGAAATGGGACATCTGACCCTTTTCTCTGGTTATCTGTGTGCACTACAGGAAAGCACTGCATGTTGTTCACTCTTAAGATTGTATATCTGACTATGTCACTGTCAGTCCTTTGAACTAAAAGGTGTACATCTGAAATAGGCCTATATTACTGCTCAGAGGCTTACGTGAAGTCAGAGACGGTTCTCAGTCCAGTTCAGTGAGATGGTGATCCCAGTCAAGAGCCACTTTCTCCACAAGGGCAGACAATGCCAACACTACTGCAGACAGCAGGATTGCACGGGGGACTGCAATGATTGACCGAGTCCCTCACACATCTGACAGGGTGGCAGGTTTAGAAAGGTAAAATTTATACCACTACTGCTCATCTCCCACCGGCGGGGTGGAAAGTTTGAAGAAACCTGTTCTCTGTGGTTGCAGTCCTTCCTCAACACTGGCCTTGCTCAAGTGCTGCCAGCAGGGACAGAGAAGGTAAAAGAAAATGGCAAATCTTCCTTTTCCTTTTTATAATCATTTTTCATCTCCTCTGTCCCTGTTTACAGCTTGTAACGTGCTATATTGTATAGGTGTTCCTTACTCTGTTTTTCTAAAAGTGGGAGTAAACTGCTAGCTAGATGTAAAACTGAGATAAGGTGTAAGGCAGGCACGCTGACTCCAACTTTAACTCTACAACAATTCAAGGCTGATTTATATTTTGAACTGTCACTATATGGTTTACAAGGGGAAAAGTGCAAGTAAAGATTGAGATTTTCCTTCTATAAATTGTGGAAGGGTGAGGGGGAAGTGACAGATCTCATTTTAAAACCTTATTGAAGTAGCCGTGTTGAATGATGGTGCCATTGCTTGTCTCTGTGTCTCATTGTCATAATGTAAGCCCTTTTATAATTAGAAGAAACCACAGAAGTCAGAGTAAAGTACAACAGATCCAGAAAGAGCTGGAAACTTAAGGAAGAAATGAAAAAAAAAACAACAATAGACATGGGCTGGAGAAGATATTTTATTTATTTGTTACTAGTAGTTAAAATGACGTACAAAATGCTGGGAAGAAAAAACTCCAATTCTATTCAGTTACAAAATAATTAAAACTTCATTTTAAACCAAGTTTTGCTTTGTGAGACCGAGCATGAAAACACTGCAGCCTTAGGTTATATAGTCCATTGTTTTTAGAATAAAGCAGACATTTAAATACATATTGTGGTTGATATTAAATATCTCGTAAGTTAGCAGAACTTTCTTACTCTCAGGCAATAACTAGCATCATAAAAGTTCTTTGTATAAAATTTACATATGGGGGGGGATCTGCCTCAAGGGGAGTTCCATCACGATCTATGTACAGGCTGTTTTGGAACATAAAGATTTGTAAAACTTTTATCAATTTTCCTTCAGAATACTAGCCTAATCTTAAATAAAGGAGTCAGTAACATCTGAAGCTTTGCTTAATGGCTAAGGGTTTAGGGACATAGCAGTCACTGTAAAAGACAATGGGAGTTTTGCCATCAACTTCACATGAAGAAAAAAATTCATTCTTAAGGTATGCCCATTTCTTGAACAGAAGCCCTAGCTAGTACAAAACTTTCAGCAACGACTGAGATTGGTCCTTTCCCCTGCAAACCACCTCAAAAAAGTAATTTAAAGGAAAACAACCCCTGCCTATTATTAATGAAAGAGGATTTGTATTAATAATAACATTAAATATCCATATCTTTCTGTTTAACTATTCACATTCCACACAGTGGAAATCTACGCCCTGTAATTCCAGATTTTAAAACCGGATTTTAAAATCCATGAAGAAATGTGTCAAACCTGCTGAGTGAGAGTACACCAGATGAAATGCATTTTAATAGTATCAATCAACAAGTTGCAATCTCTTAATCTTACAAATGCAGACCTCACAGCAGTGGATTTTACAGTAAAAATATATTAATTGCAGAGATGCAGGATATCGCCAATAACTGTGTGATGCACTGTGTAACAGCTGGGGCATTCAATATAATGACTGCATACTGGATGCATCTGTGACATGCCACTGTATATTTTTTCCCTTTGGACATGTCAGTAAGAGCAGAATTGTCTTCCTCAGCGTTCGTTGGACAGAAATGCTGTCAAAATAATCACCTTGTGGCTGAGAGAGGCACCTGGTGGGAGAAAGAGCAGTTACGCTGCTAGTGGGTACTAGAGAGTATTGCTGCTGAATGGGGAAACTGAGTCCTGGACTACCCAAGCCCCATCATACAATTAACGTGGACCTAACTCCCATTTCACTCACATCAGTGATGTCAGGGTTGCTTTCAGGGCCGGTACCGACTCTGGCGTAGGAACACACCTTTCCTTCGGTACCCCACGGGGCAGGACCGGCTGTCGGGTCCCTGCAGGCACAGGCACAGGCACAGGCAGGAAGGTGTGCCTGTGCCTAGTCATCTCTTCACCACCCGGCTGGAAAGCGCCCTTGCAAAGCCAGCACCCGGGACAGCATGAGTCGTTTGCACATCATGTGGTATGAGATGCAGCCAGAGAGGCTTCATTTCACCCCAGGCTTCCCATCAGACCCCCAGGAAAGCTAGGGCAACGCGGAAAGGCTGCCCCACTGGTCCAACGGCCCAGGGTCCACCTAGCTAAACCAACTCCTTTTGCAGGACCTTCTGTGCTCTTGCCCAAACCCACAGCCCTGATGAAGTTTAAGCTCCTAGTCCTGAAGGAAAAAAAAGGCAGGATAACCTCACAGGTGAGATTCATCGAGCTGTTGGAAGTAGTGCGTCCCCTTTTATAGTTTTCTTTTCCCCCCAAATGAGAGGGGCAGTTAGCCCTTAATTTTCAGGAAATTCTCTTTACTTAGTCCAAATCCAGTTTAAAGGCAAGTCTGTGGTAAAAGATATAAAAAGAGGATTATTGCTGGCAAACTTCTGCATCTCTTTTTCAACAAACTGCATGCCTGTGGCAAAGCTAAAATAACAATAACAATGCAATGTTTACTAGTCATGAATGTCGTGTCTTTTGTCTCTTGTGTGGTTATTGCATTTGCCGTCACATGATGCTTGTTTTAATTTTTGCTTTGCTCTTTATGTACTAAATTACTGCCATTCTGTACTTGATCTTGGTTAGCAAGATTTTTGTGCTGTGGTTATGTATGTTTTTTATGTATGTGTGTGAAACAGAGAAGGAGAGAGTTCGGATACACACAATGGAGTATGCATACAGATACCAATGAGTAAAAGATACTGCATATACATATATATGTAGATATGAAGAATAACTGATATCAGAAATACAAGACATCAAACGGATCTAGTGGCACAAGAATGGGTTTTGATTGATTTAGAGAGCCATTAGAATTCAGAAGTATATTTATAGCCTTGCATATAGTTTCTCTTTAATTTATGTAATATATGACTAGGTATATAAATTAAAGCAAAACGCAAATGGAAGACAATATCTTTTCCTCTGTGTCTTCCTATTTATGTATCATCTTTCCTTCTACTCCCTTTTGTACTCTCCCCATCTACTTACTTTGGCCTTTTGCTTTCTAACTTGCTGTAGCTCTGTTTTCCATCCACCTATACTGACTTTTCAACACTCATGTCCCTCCATTGTCCTCCAGCAATGGCTTTTGGATTACTGTTTGGTTTTTTTTTTTGAAGGAGCGTGTTACAAACTCATGATACAGCTGCTATTTTCAGTGATGGTTTTGCTATGCTTTAAACTGCTCTTTGCCTACTTTGTATTTAAGAATAGATTCATGCTTTTAAATATACTGTCCTCTCACTTTGATGTTTCTCTTAATACAGTAAAAGCAAACACCATGGCAGGTGAACATTAGCAAAAGCCACAGCTCCACTTCCCAGCAAGCGGCAAAAATGTGAATATCCACTAGGAAACCTAATTCATGACTGCGGGTAAATAGATTTTTTTAATATTTCATACCCCTGGTAAATTTTTTTGTCATAGTGAACATTCACATATTTGCTTGTACACATCCATTTTCTCTCTTACACACAAACATACGAGTGTGTGCCCTTCCCTTACATCAATTTTTTTTCTTTGGGTTCTTTTTTGGTTTTTTCTTGGTTTAGGTAATTCACAATTTTGTCCAGCCCCGAAGGTATGTTAGTTCATGCCACTCACTCTCACGCTGGCAGTGATTGCGTACAGTCAGAGTGCAATCGGTACAATGTTTTTCTCAGTTTAGTCCAGGTCAATAGATATACACCGGCATTCCTTAACTCGGGTGATTCTCTTCTTCTTTCTCGGGGGCTGAAGCTCAGGGCAATTGAGTGTAACAGTCATGGTGGTGAATTTCTTGGGCTTGCAGAAGGAACAAGACTGGAAGGAGCCTTCCTCTTTACGGACATGCCTGGGGATGTAGAATGAATTGCACTGGCCGTAGCAGAACCTGTTGATAATGGTACGACTGTTGCAGCCTTCTTCGTGGATAGTTTGTTTGAGGGGTTGAGTTTTACACCAATCCCGCTTTAGGTATTTGCGCTCAGTGATGTGCAACGCCTCCTGACTAGACTCCAGCACCTCTTCAGCAGGCATCGAAGTGCCTTTTCCTCGTTCTCGATGCCTAGAGCCCGACTGCTGCTGTGTTTGCATTTGCTCCGAATCATTGGGCTGATCTTTGTCAGGGGGAGGGATAGCGCCTTGAGATCCACGATTCCTCTTTCTCCCTTCTGCTGCCGGTAGCAGAAATCCCATCAGAAGAAACACAGCGCCGATGGCATACAGCGTGCGGACCATCCTATAATGAAGGAAGTTGAGGGAATAAAGCACAGTTGTGGATTTCAGATATCAACAGAAGTCAGGTATGCAGTAAATTTTCAGTTCCATATAAGAAATACGTGTGCGCGCACACGCACTTATAAAAAATACGCATTTAGCCTTTAGCAGCTGGAAAGCTGTTTCCAAATAACCAAGTGATAAAAGCTTTAATCTACGGTGATTGAAAGTCAGATGCTAAAGTAAGTCCAAACAGAATTTCATTTTGTGTAGCATGCATCTTTTTCCAGCTCTCTTCTCCATGTATATTACTCTAGTTAAGAGTTCTCATTCCCTTCTTATAGCTCATTGACATTAGGAATGTTGCCCCTGACTTACACTGGTGGAAGAACAGATTTCATGCTACACAAGGCTATATATGACATAGCTATCTGCAATACCAGAGGACTGAACTTTTTGACTCAGGAGATCCAGTGAAGCTATGTGTTCCTTAGTCAGACTCAGAAGCTTTGTACAGCTTCTTGCATAATATACGTCCAGAATACAGTGTGCATGCTATATCCACCTGCTCTCTGAATTACAGCATCCCAAGCTCTGTCACATTGCACCTCTGAATTGGTCCAATGCATCTGAGTGTAATGAAGCTTAAGGTTAGAGATGTGCACAAGAGAGGCAGCTAACATAAAAGAATATTAGGTAGAGGTTAAAAGAGACACATCTGTAATTTCAAATTACACCTTCTCATGCATTACTCTGAATCCTTGATAGAAGTTATACAGATACAGTCACAGCGTTAAGAACTTTTCAGATCTCTGAATTTTATTCATTATATACAGCATGATATTGAAAGGACACGAGGACAGCAGAGTTTCATATATGACATTAAGTATCATGAGGTATCAGTATCAGAAAAGAATGTAGTTTGTACACACACAAAAAAAACACTTCAAGAAGTGCAGTAAGTGGAGACTATCAGGTTCTTCAAAACAGCACCCCTGCTCCAAACCTAATTACTAGCATAGGAACAGCCTTTCTTGCCTCCCTTATTCCACCATTTCTGCTGCTTCCCAAAGCTCTGCGCTCTTTTGGCTGCTCAGTCAGCTCAAGACACCAACCAGCCAGGAAGAAACTCGTCAGCTGTCACACTTTCCCCCCTTCCAGAAGTACCGTGGTCTCCATGTTGTTCTGGAAAGCAAGGGATGTGGCAGAAAGAGAGACAGATCGGGGAATGGGGCTCTCAGGGGACCCTCCCTGTGGGGAGCCTGGAAGAAACCACCAGAAATGAGTGACTGCTTGCAAAAAAACCATAAAACAGCAGAACTGCAAAGAGGCACATGCATTAAAAAGAACTGTGAAAAAAACCTGAGGATGTTAGTGTCTTCTACCTGCTGGGAGTGCTGCGGCTGCGTCCCTTATTTGACTCGTTTTATCAGTAAGGGACAAATTAGTGTTTGAGAGTCCTGCTTGTGTTACTACCCAAGAAACATATGTGAAAGCAAGGGCACCGTCCTGGACGGCTTTATCCGCTCTGCCTGAGACCACACAACTAGGCAGGAAAGCAGCCAAATGCCAACGCTGTAAGGGCCACCTAGAGACTCAGTAGAGGCTCAGGGTAAGTACCATTTGCTATAAAAGATAACTGTTAATTTCTCAGTTACTAGGTGTTTCCAGTCACACAGAGAAAATAAATGTTATATTATGCTGTTCAAAAAGCTGGGAAAGGAATTACTGGAGTGGAAAAGTATCATAGGGAGGTTCCACTGTATTCAGGGATTTGCTTGCGGATCTAATATTTTAAGTGTTTGTCTACAGATTGTTAGAGCACCTAGAGTTTATAAAACATACGATAATGCATGCATTCATTTTATTCATTTATGTTTATGTACCAGTATGTCCTATGTTTGGCAGAAGCTTCAGGTTTCAAGTGAGGGATGTAAGAATGACACTATTGCCGACTCAAACAGACAACTTGGAAGGGCTGCTTTTAATATCTAAATGAAATATGGTACAGAACATACAATTTTAATAATCTTAAGGCACTGACATAAAATTAAAAAAAAAGTTGGGAATTCTAATTGAAGACTAATGCAGCATAATTTCAAGTGTCAACTTGGACTTCACATTTGCTGTTTTTTCCCCATTTCTTTTACAACCTGAATGTTATTTAAACATGTTTCTTTTTAAATTTAATTTTGTCTTTAAAATAATTTTTAAAAAGAGTTATAAACCACTGCTTATTCCTTCAAGAGACCAGAATGACTCCTTCCAAAACTATTCCTATTTCTTCGGCAACTGTGTACCCATGCTGTATTTAGACGGTATTTTAATATGCACTTTATTTACTCAACATGGTGCCAGAGCCTTAAAAGAAGAAAAAAAAGTCATTGCATGCAATTGAAAATAAATTGCTAGTTTATAAGCAGTGCCAGAAAACTTCAGGTGTTTGTTTAGTGTCCCATAACTGAGTTGAAGTTCCACCAATGTGCATATGCCTGGACTACTTTTATTTGTAAAACTGATGACCTCCACATTGCTTCACCTTTTTTTTTTGCCCCCATAAATGTGCAATTGATGACACAGTAAGGTCTAGTCATGTGAAAAGGAGGTGTACTTTGGGATGGGAATTTGGGGGAAATTTGATGGTAAGGTTTACTATTGTGAGATCTGCATCCCAGATTCATGCATCTTTATTAAGCATGTGCTTAACCCTAAGGAAATGCAAGCACATGTTTCAATATAACCCTAAACTGGGGGAGGAAAGGTGATTTTTCACTGAGTTGGTTTCCAAACTTAAAAGCAGAAGCTATATTACATGTTTATAAAAGAAATTGTGATTCAGATGAAAATTAGCAACTCAGCAAAAGCATTTGTTATGTTCACTTCCAAAACACACAAGTACAAGTAATCCAATCATTTAGGGCTAAATACAGTTTAAACATAGACCCACAGAAGAGGATGTGTGAATTTCATGACCCCCACAGAAGCTTGAGCAGGATCTTCTTTTAATAGTAACTTATTAAACATTTATTTTAAAAAATAAGATTATTTTTAAAAAATGTGAAATATAAAGGCAAATGAGGTGGTATGCCTCAGTAAGGAAAGCAGCCAAAATGCAGTACAGGCATTCTGCACCACCTCTGGTCCCAAGGCAATGCATTTGCTTATGAGAGAAGATGACACCTCTGTTTGCTTACATTAGGAACTAGAGTGGTTCATCCATCTGTGAATTAGTGTTTGCGAATGTTTCCTTAACAGGTTTTTTTTTTTTTATTACTGCAAAAAATAGAACATGGAAGAGTACAGGTAGCTAAATCACTGTTACCATACCCAAAGTTTTACCAAAAAGAAACCTCTCCTGAAGTAAATGTTTTTTTCCTTGTCACAGCCCTAACTCTGCAGAAGTAATAACTCTGGAGCTTGGGTAGGAGCTGTGAGGAATCAGGCTGTAAAATCTTATATTTCAAATTTCTGCAAAATTTTCAATACTTGATATTGGCAGTTACAGAAGCATTGGCATAACCAGAAATCCTTTTGAGAATCCATTTGAGAATCCTTTGAACAAACAGATGACTACAACCAAAATGCCTAGGTCAATTCCCACTTACTTTGTTCAGATCCAGAGAGATCTGATGTAATTAATATTTATTTTTTAAAAGTAACAAAACACTTCAATAATCTATTTCCATATTTCCCTGCTAAACTGAGTCCTACTTTTCATCATCTGTAAACTCTTAGTCCTAAAGCCAAGAGAAATTTTATTGCTGACTTCAAACAGGAGCAGAATTGAGCCCTAACATTCATATCACCTCATATGTGGTTTATCTAGAGCCTGGGATCTCATCATCTAAAACAGATTAGGAATTTTGTGGATTAATACTCGCAACCGTTCATAGAGAAGTGTAAATGCTTTCAGGTTTATTATTTCATACAATTAAGCTGTAATTTTTTCGTTTATACATTTTCTGCTATAAATTAAGGATGGCCACATGTCAGTTCATAAACAGCACTTCCCTATGAGTTCCCAGGCAGAGTCAGAAAGTTATTACTGAAACTTTTTAGCACAAAGCTACGTGTTTAACAGAACTGGATGGAATCCTGGTTCTGTTGAAATATACAGCAAAATTCTCACAGACCTCAGCAGGCCCATAATTTCATCTGTGAACCATATTTACTAGGAAAATATTATGATGAGACATGGACTCATGTGCTTCACAGAAAACATGAAAAATAATCTGACGAAGACCTAAAAAAAATAAATGTATTTGGTGGGCTTCAAATACCAGCCAAAGAAAGAGGCAAAACACAGCCCTTTGACTACTGAGAAAATTGAAGTGGTTTATGTCCCAAAGGAGCAGAATAATTTTATGCCTGGCTTATTATATATGAATTACAGAAATAAGTCTTATGTAATGTTTTCATAGTTCATAGATCTGTATTTTTAAATATACAAAAAGGCATGGCAATGGCAGTTCCCAGAGAACCATAATTTTTCTCTGAGATTAAGACAGCAAAACTAACATCTCTGGTAGAATTTGGATACATTTGCTTTTCAGATAATTCTTTCTTGCGAGTCATGGAGACGGCTTTTTTGAGACACATAATGAACACAGGCAGCAACACAAGAAAGAAAAAAAAAGAACTTTGAAACATTGAGAATTTCCCCTTGAAGAAAGCATCGTTCTGTAGGATATCCTACGGGACTACAGGGAAGTTGAACATCATGGTGGGCAAGGCTGGTACCAAACCGAATTAGACTTGCCCTGAAGACATCCATGCCGCCTAACAGCTCCACTCCCCAGAGCAAAATTCCCTTCAGACAGATTTGCTCAAGGAGCCCTAAAAGCACCAGAATAGTTTCGCTCCTGCACACAGCCATGCGCCCTGAAAAAGAGAAAGTCTTCAAGAGAAGCTATGCATTTCTGAGTGACATTGGTGACAGAAAAATAAATGCTTTAGCACAGCTTGGGACAGAATCCTGAGGAGAAACAGAAAGATAGGGGCATTGGCGCCCTTTATCACTTATATACAGCCTCCACCGTATGGGAGTTGGTGACTCCCAGGCTTTTTTTGGTGCAGTGAGGAGCGGGGAGAGGAGAGCAGCCCTTCTCCAGCTCAGGAGTCACCAGGCGTAGCCCAGAGGCAGCTGTGGCTCGTGGGCTACTGGCGCTACAGGCAAAGATCTCTGCGCATCTCACAAAACGGGTAACTAAACCCCACGTCGTTTCAACAGACAGAGCGAGCCAAACGCACGTTGGTGTTTCACAGCCCTTGTCTATGCAAAAAGAGGTTTCCCCACCACTGGATCTCAGCCCCGGTGAGCGAAACGGGGTTCAATCGCGATCCTTTCACCGAGAGGAGCCACGAGTGGGGCACCAGGAGCGAGGCCGCAGCTGACGGCCGGGAAGGGACGTTACGGCTCTGAAGAGCAGACGGGGTCAGCGCAGTCCACCGGGATGCAGGAGGCCGCGCATCTTCCCAGCCCGCCGGGATGCGGGGGGCCGCG
Source organism: Nipponia nippon (assembly GCF_047370975.1). Taxonomy (NCBI): domain Eukaryota; kingdom Metazoa; phylum Chordata; class Aves; order Pelecaniformes; family Threskiornithidae; genus Nipponia; species Nipponia nippon. Next base: position 36,448,574 of record NW_028262291.1, read on the forward strand.
CACTTTCCCAGCCCGCCGCCGCCGCGGCCCCGCCGCACCGCCCAGCCCGCCGAGGTAAGACTGTCGCTGGGCGCAGCCTGGGTGGGATGCAGGGATCACCGGCGGCCGTCGGGGTGCAAAGGCCGCCGGCTAGCTTGATTTGATTTGGCTCGGCTCGGCTTGGCTCGGCCGGGAGCGGCCCACCCGGCTCCCCGCGGGTGCAGACGCTCCTCGCGGCGGCTGGCGACACCGCCCGGGTCTCCTCCCCGGGGGGCGGCCGCCGTCTGGGCGTACCCAACGGAGGACGAGGTCCCTGGAAGTGATTCTACGGGATCGCATTAAAACGGACGGGGCGAGGAAAGAAGCGTCCTCCCGGAGGGAAAAGCATAGCGCCAGGGTGCGCCACGGGCCCGGGGCCGAGAGGAGCGCGGCCAGTCCGCGCCCGCGGGGCTGCACCGGGCCGGCGCGCTGCGGGGAGGGCTCCGGCCGCTCCGGCCGGGCCGAGCCGAGCCTGGGGCCTCTCATCGCGGGCAAGGGGAGCGGTGGCCGACGGATGGACGGAGCCGTCGGGGCGGCAGAACGCCCCTGGCTCCTAGTCAGGTGGGAGGGCAGGGCGAAGAGGCTGCGGAGGGGAAGGCGGAGGGGCGCCGAGTGCAGCGGTGGAGCCGCGGTCCGTCCCGCCCGACGGCGGCCGGGGACGCGCGGCTGCGGGACCTGTGACGCTGCCCGCGGGCGCGCAGCCGGGGCAGACCCTCCGCTCCGCGGCGCCCGACTCGGCCGGCCCACACCGACTCCCGCAGGCGGTACGGTCCCCGTCCCGGGGAGCTCCTGGAGGCCCAGGCGCACGCTCCGCGGAGGAGCAGAGGTTTGCAAAGGCGGGCCGGGGCAGAGCCGGGGCTGAGCGGTCTCGTAGAGGGCAGCTCGGCGGGACGGGACGGGAGAGAACGGGGCCGGCACCTGGGGACCTGCCCCCGCCCCGCTCCGCGCAGAGGCCGGGCCGGGATTTTGCCGTGTGTCGGGTGGGCGCCGAATCCAATTTGTCGGGAGTGATGCTGTAGGCGGAGATGAGAGGCAGAGCTAACGGGGCTTTTGCAATCCCTGTGCTTGTCAGGGGAGAGAGATGTAACGGCGCCCTACTCCCCAGCACTCCAGCGGAAATGTCGGTGTCCGCCTCACTGCCGCTGACGGGAGGGCCGGGTGTCACCCTCTGCAAAACCGAGGCGCCCAGGAGTTTTGCTAGACACCGATGAACGACTCCTCCCCTTCTCCCTCCCCGAAGGTAGGATAAAGAGATTAAAATTTTGCCTCCCGCAGAGACCGGCCGAACTCCGCAGCTAACGGAGCCCTTTGCACCCCGCCGTGAGCGCGCGCAGCGCTCCCGGCGCCTCCCGGCTCACCTGCGCGGCGGCGGCGGCGGCTCCTCGGCGGGGCCCGGCTCGGCGGCGGCGGCTCCTCGGCGGGGCCTGGGGCTCGGCGGGGCTCTGCCCGGCGGGTCACTCGGCGGAGCGGGTGGCGTGGGAGCCCGGTGCTGCCCGGGAGTCCATAGAGAGAGAGAGTCTCGGATCCTGCCTACAAATTGCAGCAGCGCCGAGCTGTCTCCCATTTAAATGTCTGCCAGCTGAGATCTGCTCTCCAAGCCCCTCCAGATCATTGGACAAGCGCCTCCGAAGCCCGTGTTATCCGCCCCCTTTAACACTTCCATAAACTTCCACCAGGGAAAGCTTTCAGTCATCCAGATAAACACTCGACTACTTTCCTCTCTTAAGAGAATCGGTGCTAAAGGTCACCACCCCAAGGAATTGTTCCTGGAATGCACAGAAAATCCACATTTTCCATCCCCATTAAAGTATGACATTTAAGAACAGTTAAATCCCCGCCTCCGCCTCCGCTGCCCTTGCATGCGCGCTGCCCTTCCACGCACGCTGCTCGGGGCCGCGGGCTGGGCTGCCGGGGCGCTTCCCTGCCCAGGAGCCGGCCGGGAAAGCGCTCCCGCAGCGGAGCCGCCGCGGGGAGCCCCTTACCGGCCTGCCTCGGCCAGGAGGGAGGCAGCCACCTTTCCGGCCCTCCCTGTTACAAATTGGCATTGCTGAGGTTTGCCTTCTGCAAATATGCCGGGAGTTACGCAGCTTTGACACCCCCCGCCCCGTGTTTCTGGGGGTGGGGGTGGGGGGGGTCCGCAGCCGCGCTCCTAGCTCTTTATCAGTGAGATTTTGTGTGTTTGTTTGTATTTTGACCCGCCAGAGACGCGACACCTCGGGCGGCTTTTGCCCCTCCCGTCACTGCGTCTCTCGGAGGGCTGCGGGCTCCTCAGGCACCCCGCGAAGGGCAGGGACGGCGAAGGAGCGGCGCGTCCCGCCGGGGCTAAGCGCGGAGGCGGCGGGAGCCGCCCGCCCGTCGGGGCGGCCGCGGGGGCAGTCACCGCTCCGCTCCGCGGCCGCCGCGCAAGCTGCCGCTCCGGAGCCCCTAGGCAAGGCGGCCGCGACGGCCGGACCGGCCCCCACCGCTTCCCCGGGGCCGCTCGGAATTGGGCAAAAACCGGCGGGGGCTGAGCGTCGTCGCGGACCGAGCCCTTCGCAGCCGCAACCGGGCGGCGCCTCCCCGCGTTGCGGCTGCCCGAAGCTCACTCCGGGTCTGCAGCCAGCGTGGGGTTGGGGGCGTCGAGGGGCGCAGCCCTGGGGGGCGAGGGGACCTCGCAGCCCCGCAGCGGCCGCTCGCGCCTCCCTCGGTGCCAGCCGGCGGCCCCGGCCCCAGGCGCTCCAGCGCCGGCGCCTGTCGCCCAGGGGCTCTTCAGCACGGAGGGTTGCAACGCTACCGAGGGACGGAGTCATTACGAGCAGGAGCAGCCTCTGAAATACGGTTTGACCTTTGGGCTTGCTAATTAAACTGAGACGTTTCTTAGCTGCCGCTTCCAGCGGCGGGCATCACCCAGCACGAAGGAAAGCGAAGAGAAGCGCCCTGCGACCGACGCGGGCCACGCAGGTTGTGCTGCAAGCACCCTTTTGTTTTCTCCTGACTGTCCGGCACGAATGACTGCCAGCGAACCAAACCAGCCCTGCACCTCAGTCACCCAGCCCTGGCAGTCAGTACCCACCTGGTGGGTCTCACCTGACAAATAGAGATTTTTATTGTCCTTGGTTTTGCAGATGGGGAAGAGGAATTAAAATGAAAGGATCTGCTACGTTAGGGTTGCCAGGGCTAGGCAAGATGCCAGGTTTCTGACTTTTCACAGTACTCAGCAGCAGCTTGCTCTTTGCTAAGGCCATAGCATGGCTCCACTTAGTGCCAGTTGCATAGGTGAGTGCTCAGCATGGTAGTAAATTAGGCCCCTTTGCTGTAATTCACACACACATTTAGCAATAACTTGTTGAAAAATAACCACTTCAATTACTTGACCAGCAGCACGTAGAAATGCTGCAGAAGCAACAGGGCAAGCAACAGTAGTGCAGTGGTAGGTGGCAGCATGAGAGAGAAAATGTGTTGGTGTGCAGCGGCCACTGAAATTCAAATACAATGAAGGGGGGAAGGGTTATTGGCAAAGAATCACAGCAAATGACATCTAGATGGATGGAAGGAGAGGCCTAGGGAATTTTTAGGATTTTTTGTTATTTTACTCAAAAAAAAGCTATTAAAATTAATAGATGTTTTTAATTAACTGGGGTCCTTCCTTTGTGAATCCAGAGAAAAAGTCACAATTCCCACCTCTCAGTATGTTGACAGACTTTATGCTCCTTTTCTTTTTCTTCTGTTAAGTAGTTGTACTGATGTGTAGGGAAGGGGTCTATTCAGCTCTCTTCTGCTCTCTGTCTCTCACTCTTTACCTGCCCTAGAGCTGGGCTGGTGGGCTGGGGGGGCTGCCCCTTCCCCAGAGCCATGGTCCAGGCATTTAGTGCTGGGGGAAGCGTTTTCTGTGGTTGCTCTGAGCTCCTGGTGGTGCCTGCTGATGGCATTGGCACTGCATGCACTTCCAGTCATCGCTGCTGGCCTGCAGGCAAGCTGCCTTTCTGCTGTATTTTTCTGGGACGTAGTTTACATGCCACTCTGGCATTGACCTTCCTAGATAATGGTACTTCTGGGCATCTGTTGCAGAGCGGTCATCTCCTCTTAATGCCTCACTGCAGTCAAGCATCTAGCCAGAGAGGCTGATCTGGAGTAGATCTCAGTCTGACTTAAAGCAAACAAAGAAACCCTTTAGGAACCATCTCCAGGTGTGGAAGGTGTGTTGCCTCCTCAAGACCTCTCTCCATTTCTTGCAGTTGAATGTTCTGCACCATATTTTCCCATCTGTTTTCTTTCACTCGGTTTAATCCACAGAGTGTTTCAAGTTGGCACTAACATCTTGGGTCCAGCAAGACAATTTTTCAGATTTCTCTGATGGTTCGAAAGTAGAATTATTCCTGCAAGAGTTTACCTGCTCATTCAGAAAAATAAACCAATTGGGTACCAACAAGGTAAATAATTGTAGCTGTATCTGTTTCCGTGGACTGAATGAGGGTAGAAATAAAAAAAAAATAAAAAAAGACTTGGCAAAAAAGAAGAAACAGTTATGTCTATTTTTATTTCTCTGTGGTTGAGGGAGGTGGGGGAAAGACATCTTTTTCCTCATTGTTCTTTTAACATCAGGTATCCAGATCATTTCCAGCTTGGAAGTTAGTATTCCTTTTACTGTTGGATTCTTTAACAAAACATTCCCCAACTTTACTCCAAAGGTTCAGCTGTGCTGGTCAGATCCCAACCAAAGGCAAGGTTCTGCTATCTTCTGGCTTAAAAAGCCCTCACTGCTTAAAAGGAAATATTTCCCCTTCCTCCCCCCTTATCCACACTTGAACTTCTGTTGATGCTTACCAGTGCTGCTAATTGGAGCTGGAATACTGATGGGGAAATATTATGCAATTATTTGGTATAGAAGAGGCCTATAGGAATATGCATGTTTTTGTGGCATAGGTTTGAGATGAAGAGCTTCAGTGTCATGGGGCGGTAACGGCCATGTACTATGAACCTGGCTGGCTTCAACTACCCGCTCGCTATTGTTTTGTTGGGCTTTTTTTTTTTTTTTTTTAATTTTCTCTCCCATTTCTTGCTGGTATTCGCTGTGTGAGTTGTTCTTTGTTTTAGTGGAACAGTAGGAATTGTTTTAAGCTTAAAAGAAGTGCTGTACTTAATTCTTGCAGAGAAAAATGTTATTGGGCTGAGCTCCTGTCTGCTACTGCTAACTTTGAGCACTACGCAATATATCCTCACTGCCAGGACAGTTGGCGCCTTATTAAAAGCCTTTGCAGAGAAGCCAAAGACTGACAGGGGCCAGATCCTCTTCTTGAGTAAATTGGGATAGCTTATAATAACTTCAGGGAGATGTAACTGATTTATGCCAGCTGAGAATCTGGCCCTAATATACCTAGAAATCCAACGTCTCTCACTCCTAGTAATGTTCCTCCAGGTCAGAAGTAAGGCAAGCTGTCCAGGAGAGGCAGGGCACATCTGAACTGCTTTACTTAGTATTTTGAACTGTTCTGCTAAGGAGAGAAAGGAGCTTGGTTTACAGGGCTATGAATCTGGCACTAATTTACAGAGGAAAAACTAAAAGGGTACATAAAACTCAGCCATTGATGGCAAAATCTCTCATGTTTTCAGTGCTTTTTGTATGGCAGTGACTTGAGATGTTTCCTTTCTGTTGGTAACATTCAAGAAGAGTAATGCCAAACCACTCTATTCATGTATGTTCAAGCAGAAAATATGAATGTACGCACCTATATACCAACCTACCAGCGTGCCTCAACTTCTTGTTAATACAGAGGTAGTGATGCTTTGCTGTGCTTTTTGCCCTTTAAAATTTCAGTGGTGCTCATGAAAAACTTGTGAAAATAAGGGAGTGAAGTGTTAAGGAAGAATTTGTGTCACCAACACAACTGTAACTTTTCTTACTGAGCTTGTAACGAGGCTAGAAGCAAGTGCTGACTTCTACTGCGGGCTGCTGCTCGCCACCTGCCATCCTAGGGGGGATTTGAAGCTGTCCAGCGGAGGCGTGAGGCGATGAAGTTTGGCACAGCTGTTATCTGATGCGACCAAAGATCTGTGCGTTGCAGAGATGTCTGGTTTCAGAAGTGAATTTTGCGGGACATGCTCTCAGAGATGAGGGATATCTTCATGTTACCGACCTTCTGGTGGTGTACACAACTGATCTTCCTATCTTGATGGGCAAGATGAGCAGTGTAATTCATGACTTGGAGCATAAGCAAGATTATATGTAGTGTGTGTTGGATGGTCTGTGCATAGAAATGCTCCATCGATACATTATTGCCCAAGTGTGGGAGCTTGTTTGCTTTACATGGGAAAAAAAGAACGTGTTTTGTCCTAGGAAAAGAAGCGATACTCAAAAAATCCAGTTCCCTGTGGGATTTAGGTATATCCAAAAGTAATGGACAAAAAGCCTTATGATAAACTACCAAGGAAAAAGATTCTTCGCTTTTTATTTCAAACCTAAGTAGGTAGACAGTAACGAATGGCATAAGGTGAGGGAAGGAGATGTTGTGGGCTTTGGTTTCAAGATACTCTGTTAACATACCAGTCCTATGGTTCTTGTTCAGGTGCTCCACTGTTTATTCTATTACAGATTATTGTATGGAAAAAACCCTCATTTGAATAGGGTAGCTGAACCTTAGCTGACCATTGTACTTCATATCAAGCTGTATAAAATAATACCAGAAAAGGCTGAGGTTAGTCTGAATTGAGTTAAATTTCTCATAAACTTTACTAGAAAAATCAAGCTTGAGACTGTGCAAAAAATTACTTGAAACTAGCAAAGTTCTGTTTAATTAAAGAATTTAAATCTTTATCTTATTTGGGTTTTAGAATTAATGTCCATGTGGCTGAGGCTCCACCCCACAACCTGAGAAGAAAGATTTGGATAATATTGTACTTATTGAAAAAACAGTATTTTAGATTTAGGTTGACAGACATTTTAATGTATAGAATTCCATCAGCAGAATGAGAGAAAATTAAGCAAGGGAAAAAGTTTATTATGGTTTTTTTTTTTTTGAAAATGAAATATTTTGATTTTTTTTTAATTTTAAAATGCTACTTCATCTAGGAATATACCCCCATTTCATTTCTGAATGTTCAGAAACAGAACATTGGAAATCAAAAGAATGAATGGGTTCAAGATAAAATCCCTAGCTTTTAGCACCTAAATACTTCAAAAGTCTGGGATCCCACTCTGAAAAGTCTGGTGGCCTGGTATGTCTGAAAAGCTTTCTTGTTTATCATATACTACATGTAGAGTCAGGTTGTGGGCTTGTAATGATCTCTGCACCTAGAGCCATGGTCACCCACCAGCATTCCACTCTGCTATGTGCTGCAGACATAGAACAAAAAATATGTTTTCTGGCCTCAAAACACCTACATATATAATACAATCCATATGTGACTATTTTTCAAAAGTGATTTAGAAGAGCTTATTTTATTAGGATGAAGTTTGACTGCTGGACAAATATAAACTTTCATGCCAAATGAGGAAATATCATTTGTCAAGCTAACCTTTTTATAACTCTTTTCACAATTTTTTTTGATACATCTTATGTGTTTGATGGCTATAGAAGAATTTGCCAAGAAAATGAAAGCCATAAAATACCCATGAAAAATTCCCCTGCCCTCATGCATTTTCTTTTCTTTTTCTTCTGTCTCATGAATCTGTAGGAGGTGTTTGCTGACATGCTTTGCTTTCAGGGCAGCTCTGGAGCAATGTGATACAAGAAGTGACTCAGCTAAGCAAACTGAGTTTGTGTTAGTATGAGAAGCCCTTATAGTCTGAAGTCGTAACTCGGTATTATGAAAGGAGGCATCTAAAGAGCTCAATGTGCTATTTGCTTACATATTTCATTCCAGGGATATGACAGCTATGAAATACAGTTTCCAGTTATGCTGCAAAACTCCCTTCCCACACCTTATTGCGGCCCAACATCTTAGACAGATTACATACGCTTTTAAGGCACGTATAGATCTGTTATACACAGTTCTGGCAAAACAGTCCTTTTTACTCCTTTCTTGCTGTGATGAAAGGCCGTTTGTTGTTGTGTAACCACCTGTAACTCAGGATGTTACCTGGAAGGGGAGTGCTTTCCCTCCTTGCAGTGTGGGGGCTTCTGTGCAACACCTATAGAGCATACGATGTCAGCCTAGCAGGTAAGGTAGATAGATAGATGGAAGCTAAGAAGTCTAGGCTTTTTTCCTGACTTTGCCACTTACTGCCTGTAGTGAAGGAAAAAGGAGTAAGAGAGGCAGGAGAACTATTTTATTATGTAAGAAGATTTGCAAGGCTTTTGTTTTGGTTTGGGTTTTTCTTTTATCCCATTGCCCTCTTTTCAAAATTCACATCTTATCTGTTCTATTTGTTTTTCCTGGCAATATCCAGGTAAAAACGGAATACCAGATAAAAAAGTAGCTTTGCAGGAACGAAAGAGCTGAAGACCTTTTTCGGCTGAGACAACAACTTATTTAGACTGTGTAGAACTTCTGCATTTTATATTTGAAATCCAGTGTCACAAAAATGGCTGCTGTGTTACGGGAAGGAAAGAACTCTGTTAAACAGTTGTACTGCTCCAGCATCGGTTAGTCCACTTCTCAGAGTGAATACTATTGCAGGTGGGAAGAAACAGAACTCTTCCTCACTGCTGTTTTTTTATTTAGATGGTCTCTGTGTCAAGAAGAAGAGGTGTAAGAGGCACAAGTACACCCCACCCCCGGCCTTCATCCTTTTCCCTTTATCACTCACACTGATTTTCTCTTGACTCCATTTCCCCACCTATAAAACTGCAATAGGGAACAGAGTTTTCAAAGGAGCCAGAATCATTTTGGCCTAAACCCTTAAAGCTGGGTTGGTACCAAACTTCCCATGAAATAAGCAGTTAATAAAAGGAGTTGAGAGTTCAACTTAACGTGGGAAGATAAATCATGTTTTTTTAACTTTCACCTATTTTGTGTCTACGTGCTTGAATGCATCCATGTTGAAATTTCTAAAAGCTTTTAATGGGGAAGAAGGTCTTCTAACTTCTATAATTCTCCACAATAAAAAAAAAAAAAGATATTTCCAGTGAATAAGCCAAGTTTTCACTGTTGTGGACAAAAAGATCTAAAGGCAGACAAGTGTTTAATCAGTTGTGGTTATCTAAAAGAACTGCTAAAGATAAGGCTCCAATTTAGCAGTCTTTGTTGATTTGAATAGCATTTTAAGTATATACATAAATGCAAACAGATAGTTAAGTGCTTTGATAAGAAAGGTGGACTTGTGCGCATACTTCAGTTTTTTACTAAACTTAGATTCGGACCCGAATCCTGCAGGGACTTGCCAGATGCTTGACTTTGTTTTCAGTGGGGCTATTTGGAGTGTATAAAATGAAGCACACACAGCGATCCAAGAAGTTTCAGTCAGGCGAGCCTTTCTAAAAGACCCAAAAATAATTTATATATACATCTTTCCCCTGTTAAAGGGCATTCTAGTTGATATGTATACTAGAATGCTAAATTTTATGAACTTAAGAATTAAAAGTACAATACAATAATAATAAAATACAAAAATAGTCTATTTTTTATCTGTATGGTTACCAAAAATTTACTCTTTCAAAAATTGCCAAAAAAAATCACTTCTGGGAAACTACACAGGCGAGCCTAGGGCCAAATCTCTTGTCTTGATATTTCCAACTGCTCTGTTTTGCTTCTTCTGTTTCCTTGTCAAAAGTATCCTGTTTAGCCTGTTTGGCTAAGGGCAGTTGAATATTTATTCATTGATCTTTCCCTTTCTTACAGTATCTTGAATTCTAATTAGCGTTTTTCAAGTCCTTTTACTTTATTCTTCAAATATAGCTACAACAGACATCGCTCTGCCCTTTCTGTGGAGCTGTTCAGAGCCATGGAAGAGCTGTCATCTTATGTTCTGGGACTAACCACACTGCCCAGCAATTCTGCATTAGCTGCTTTCATTGGCAGTTTGATTAAATGATTTTTTTTTCCTCCCACAAATAATATGTGATTCAAAGTGCCTGGATAAGTGTAAAATCACTTGATGTTAGGAGAGATTCTGTAGACAGGCTTGGGAGCAATCCTCTAGGTGTTTGTAATTAATCAGGCACCAAACACTTGGAGCTTTTGGATGCACTTTTAAAAAGTCTAAAAATGTAAACAGCTTTCTTTCCCCTCCCCAGAAAGTCTTAATGCACTAAAGACGTAAGCGAAGAAGTTAAATCACATGTGACCAAATCAATTACACTTCAGATCAGACTGTGGCAGGGCTTTTTGGTTCTCAACCAGATGGAACCAGACTCCTTGTGGAGGAGGTATTATTATTTCTTGTCAGGGTTTCAGAATGAACATATGAATTCACAGTAAAAATTACTTATTTTTCCTTTTGAAAAATATAATAGAACATTTAGAGGAAAGAATCCGTGGGAGCTGGCATCACCAAAAGCTATCAGACACATTGTGCTGGTTTTGGCTGGGATAGTGTTAATTTTCTTCACAGTAGCTAGTATGCGGCTACGTTTGGGATTTGTGCTGAAAACAGTGTTGATAACACAGGGATGTTTTTGTTGTTGCTGAGCAGTGCTGACACAGAGTCAAGGCCTTTTCTGCTTCTCATGCAGTCCCACCAGCGAGGAGGCTGGGGGAGCACAAGAAGTTGGGAGGGTACAGAGCCAGGACAGCTGACCCCAACTGACCAAAGGGCTATTCCATACCATATGACGTCATGCTCAGCATGTAAAGCTGGGGGAAGAAGAAGGATGGGGGAGACATTCAGAGTGATGGTGTTTGTCTTCCCAAGTAACCATTACATGTGATGGAGCCCTGCTTTCCTGGAGATGGCTGAGCACTTGCCTGCCGGTGGGAAGTAGTGAATGAATTCCTTGTTTTGCTTTGCTTGCATGCGCAGCTTATGCTTTACCTATTAAACAGTCTTTACCTCAGCCCACGAGTTTTCTCACTTTTACCCTTCCAGTTGTCTTCTCCCCATCCCACTGGGGGGGTAGTGAGTGAGCAGCTGTGTGGTGCTTAGTTGCCAGCTGGAGTTAAACCACGACACATAAAAAAAAAAATAAAAGATCCTTGTAGGTCTTTCTTGTTCTTCTGATCTGACCAAAGAGAAAACAGAAATGAACAGGATATTTTCCTGTATTGTGAGGCAAAGAAGAAATCATCCTTTTTAATATAGTAAATTTTTGGATTTGGAATTTATGACTTCTTTTGGCTATGCCTTTCCTGTAATCTGAAGTTTTTACATTGAGGCAGCTATCATGATGTAGAAATGTACCAGAGACAAGGTACAGTGGTTTTTATCTTGACGTAATTAGTTGAGATAAATTCAGGTGAGGGCACAGGCTATCTGGAGACAGAAAGCACTTTTTTATCCAATGGAGATGGGATGATTTGAAAGCCTCTGCGCATTAGGGAGGAGATGACTACTACAATCAAGTATAACAAAACTGCCTTCCTAGATAAACACCATAACAAAACAGGACTTATTTGTTTCTAATTTAGAGAAGTACTTTGTAAGACCAAGTACTTTTATGTTTTAGTATCTCAAATAATTTTTTTTTTCTTTTTTTTATCTGGGGTCCAGATCCCTCTTGCTTTGAGTATACTACCACCAGCTTCTGGAAAAGCTTTGAAAACCCCTTCAGTATGTGGCCCTGCATATTTTAATAGGGAGAATTCCACCTGAAATCACCTTGAAAGGACTTATTCCTGATGGTGTGGAGGAAAAAGATTGTGACTTAGTTTCAATGCTGAAAATGCTTATAACAAGACATGTCTTGCTATAAGGAGATGTCCTATTAGCAACACTAACAGGGTCCCTTAGGGTCACTGGAGCCCTTGGTCAACAAACCCAATGGATGACAACGATTGCAAGATGAAATTGTCACTGGAATGCTAACAGTGAGTAAGAAAGTGGATTTTTAAATGGTTTCATTTGAACAGATGCAAAATGATCTAAAGATATTTTTAAGTTACTACAATAAAGAATGCACAGTCAAGTAAATGAACTCTTGCTAACTTGTCTTGCTAAATTTAACATTCTTATAATTATTTGGGTAGCAGCTAAATACATCTGATTTTTCTGCAAAAATAATACATTAAAAGTGAGTAAAAGAAGGATGGTATTGTTTCAGGAATCAGAAAAGATTGTGGTCTCTGTCTACTCACTGGAGGGGTTCAAACCTGTATCTCCTACACCTCTATAGGTGTAGCCCCTTAGCCATGAGGCAGGAGCCTATTTGTACGGGAGGACTCTGCATCTCCCCTGCTGAGGCTGTTCAACAATTCAGGAAACAATTAAATAAAGACAGGGAGCCAAAATAAGGCATCTAATGGGGAGGATGGGGGAGGGTGGTTGGATTGTTTTTGCCATGCTCCAAGACTGCTTCTGTATTTTTATCCAGTGTCTGGATGGCTACCCAAACACTCCTTGAGGATTAGCTGGAGCCCAGGTGTTACCCTGTCCTTCCTCGTGTTCACCCTGCCCTACTAACCACTACATGACAAATTTGTGTTCATTCTTGATCCCCTTCTCTGGCGCAGTTAGAGCTTTGATTCTTTTGGCATACCTCTTCCAGACACTTTTTTTTTTTCTTTTTAATTGAACTGTCTACTTCTGCTGTGGTATTTTGTGCAATGCCTGGTCCTGTACACACGTGTGACGTGGGTCCTTAACAGGCTGATTCCCCCAGGGAATATAGGGGAGGAATTGCCAAGTTTGTGGATGCAGGTTGGGTTTAGGACTGAGATAGGTGTAGGGCTATGCAAGTTCACCAAGTTTCAAACAGTCCTAGGCATGCACAGAAGTAGAAGTTTAGGTGCCTGAGGTACTTCATTGACAAGAAGACATAGTTGTGTATAGAATTCAGCTGCCTAAGGAATTGGGCAAGGGAGGCAGGGCTTGGGGATCATGTGCTTGGACTTTGGTATTTGTATTGCACACAAGTCCAGCTGTGGGCACTTAAGCCGTTAGTGGAGCCGGCCCTCAACCTCTTTGCAACTGTTCACCCATCTGTTAATTGGAAGTAATTTCCAGTTTCGTAAACCTCCAGATCAAGAACCTCCAGATACACAACAAAATAGACACAAAGTGTTTTTAACAAGCAACCGATATTTTAGGGGCAGTCTGTGAAGGTCTTATCTTCAAATTTGTGGATAGTTCTTGTCCTTTTAAGGTCTCATAGGTTGCCACTGAGAACATAACAACACAGCAGGAAATAGCCAATATGGTTAGAAATTAGAAGATAGCCTCAACTACTAAAGCAGAAAATAATTAATGTATTTTAAACTGAAAGAAATGTATATTATTCTGACACATATTGCTTGCATGCTGGATAACTTGCAGTCATGAAAGCCCCTGAAAACAAGTCTTCTGAGACCTCCTAATGTCAGACCCTTAAAAACCAGAAAGTCTGCAGCAAAGCTGGAGACACTGTGGGAATAGCAGGAGGAAGCTATAAGCAAACAGAAGCAGGGCAAACTTTTCTGTTTTTTTTTTTTTAACTGTGCACACACGTTACCTGCACATGCACAAACCCCTATGGCAGCTGAGTCGTAGGGTTGTTTGTGAATTTAACCAATAGCCAGGGTCTATGCATGAACTGTGATAGCAATGCTTATCTGTTATAACAGTGACTTTTAAAGAACTTACTTTTAACAAAGACTTTTAAAGAACTTGTTTAAATCAGCTGTGACTATTTTTTTTTAAATTGATAAATGGTTTATGCAGCATTAAAAATAGGTTTCTTACTTCAGTTGCAGTAACACAGCTTTAAAGCCCATAAATCTTATAGCCATTGCCATTGCACTACCCGTTGAAGTCACTTAAAGTTTTGCAATTGAGTTAGCCACTGGTTGCAGCGTTGTTAAAAAGAAGGGAAAAATCAACCAATGGTGAATTATGAGTGCTTCTCTGGATGACCTGACTTTTTCTTTCATGAGACTGTTTTGTCCATTTGGAAATATAAAATGCCACAACGTGGTATTTTATTTCCCAATGTAGAAAGGTGTTCTATGTTAAGATGAGGAATCAGGACCACATTTCCCCATAGGGGCTATCCCACTTGAATTTCAGCCACTTTTAGAGGACTTCGGGGCATTAGAATGTAGATAATGCACTGAAGAACTGCTAGGGGTTTTGTTTGTTTATTTGTTTCTCAGAATAAAAAATGAATTAAAAGAGGCTAAGACCGAATTCAGCATCAAAGCAGTATGCCCCTTTTGTGATCTAACAAATATTCAGATCCCCAGACCTAAAAACTCTATCATCTGTAATGGAGATCTTTGGTGATGCTCAAGAAAGTTACATTGTCATATGGTGGTGAGGTTCGGAACAAAGATCTGGCATAAAAGTAGTCAGTGTTTATACATTTAAAATCAGGGCTTAATGGTCTGTAAATGAATGACACTGGTTAGGGAACGTGGGAGAGTTTGAGGCTACTAGCAAATAACACATTATTTTTCTTTGTGCTTTCTCCTTTGCCTCACTCAGTTTACAATGAAATTTAGTCACCGACTCCCACCACTGTTTTTCTTGGAGAGCAGAGTAGGATGAAGAAACGTAGTAATTAAATGTAAAAGACACCCATGCATTGCAATAGGAGCTGGATTCCATGTGTTTTGGTAACAGGAACTATAGGAAAAAATACTGAAGCGATTCCCAATTCCTACCATCTCTGATTCCTTCCCCACCTCTGCCCCATATACAAAAATAGATCTTGTTAGTAAAACAGGATTTTTTTTTAAGCTCTTTTAGTTCCAATTGGTAATGCTGCTGCCATGACACTCACATCACTTAAAGTTTGTTATGCTCGCATGTGTTGAACACATGGCCAGCAGCAATTCCAACCATCAGGATCCGTGTAATCACAGCAAAGAAGTTAGCATCATAAATAAAGCAAACATGAACTGATACTACATACTTCCTTCTCATGGTGAATTAGGATGATGAACTGGAATTCAAGCCATTCTTCACCTAACAGCAAAAGGCTTGAGTATGGTAGACCTGAACTGTGTACGTACCTGGGAAATAGTTCATTTAACCCTTTTATTGTCTCATATTTGGAAATCTTGGCTTAGGACCCAGTCCTGTGCCAGTCAGCCATATTTGTGGTTCATGGGGCCCTTCATGATGGCAATTGCACCCTCTTCTACATTTCCTTTTGGTTTTTATTTAGATTGCATCTAAGTATGTCATTGTCGGTGGCTGAGCATTTTAAGGGAGCTTGTCATCTTTGCTCATGGTTGGAATCTGCCTTTGGCTCTAGGCGCCACAAAAAGGTGTCTCTTAAGGACACAATAATTCTTTATTTTAAAAAAAGACACATTGTTTGAGATAATTCCTGAACATGATACTTATTTAAGAGTATTGAAGGTAATTGCATGACTTGAAACAAAACTGAATTTTTAAGTATATGCATATGTATACATGTGGCAATGGATTTGGTATGTTCTGTTCATTTTTTGTTCGTGTTATCTTTTCTTTAAGGCGTATTAGATTGATGACATTTTTGTATCAAGCATGGTGGAAATATAATGCAATCTAATTGTGAACTCCACTAGCCTGAAACCTTGGATTCAGATGTCTCAGAATTGGAGGTATTCTCCTCTGATTCCCTGATAGCCTTGATAGCTTCTGACTTGGATGGAGAGGTACCTTAAATCTTACCTATAGCTCACTTAGCTATTAAAATAATGAATACACTTATCTCCCCTATGGGTCACGTGAAACTGTACTTTCCTTGTACATTTTAAATTTTTGCATGGTCATGGTAGCATCTTCTGAATCTGCCTACCTTACCTTTCTCCTTCCATGAATTTGAGTCTGTGACTTTGACTGAAAAGTTATCTTTGAACTCCTTGACTTAATGATCCAGACACTCCAGACTTGCATGTGAAAAAGAAGTATTTGGATAAAAATTAATTCACAGGACAAGTGTTACACCATTACAAATGAGGTAAGAGTTGGTTTAGTGAGCTTACCAGCAAAAAGGCCAGAAGAGTCCAAGGTTTTTTTGGGGTTGGTGTTGTTGTGGGCTTTTTCTCAACAAATTTAAATGTTTCAAAAATTAGTTTTTGTGCAGCATGAAAATGAAAACAAAGCCTTTTCAACACTTTCACACAGCTACTGGTTAGAGGCCTGATTTGAGGGCTGGACTCAAGTCTCCTCTTCATTGTCAAAAAATACTTTTCTTCATCCCCAACTCCTGACATTTGGAAACAAAGGGGCTTGAATTTTACTTTGCCCACAACGAAGCCAAAAACTTAATTGACTTGGTAGTCATCTTTCTGCCTGTGTCCTTCCTCAGTTTAACAGATGAAGATATGCTTCATCATATTTTGATAAAATAAGCTTCAGATCAGCTTTACTTACAGTCCTGTAAGTGGCTCTTGGGACTCTGACATAACGTTCCCAGGAACTACTTCCAAGTTTCTTTGGTTTGCTCATGAGTTGCTGAATAGATTAGCGGCATGGTTTTGTTAGGTGAATGCAAATGTGCCAATAAAAAGGAGCATATCGCTATTTCCCCTCCTAAATAATTCACTAAGCATTTTTGTATTACTTTCTTCTGTGGGTTGACATCTTTATATTCTTTACTACTGAGTTTATTATAAGATTATGTTATCTTTTAAGTAGTGTACGTTAGTGTGTGTGTGTGTGCGTATGCACCCCCAGAGTAAGTTTTGTGTCACAAATCAAATACTATAATCTGCTCAGTTACACAGTGCTTTTTTTAAACTAGGGTCATAAATATTTCTTTACCAGACAAAAGCAATGTTGCATGGCAATACACTTTATTTTATATGGTTTCTTTCAAGCACATTGTGTCTCAAATATGTTAGAGATAATTAACACACTTGCAGATTTTAAAAGAATCTAAAAAGATTTTATTTTAATTAAAATTCTAAACAACAATAGCAATATACATGCTCCTTGATTCACATGCATCATAAATGTAAAAGGGTGATTACACCTGTAAGAGCTGAGCCGCTATTTACATTCTTGTAAATATTGATTTGGTGGAGTAACCTCTTAGTGAGGGAGCTAGTTGGTATCTTTGTTCATTGATTCCAAAAAGCCAGCACTGTGATGATTCTTTATAAAAAACTACATATACATGTTTGGACTGTTGTTGGAGCAGTAGAAGGGACAACTCTTTTTGCTTGTTTTTTGTTTTTTTTTAATTAATATGGGACTACCAATCCCAGTACAGGAAGGCAGCTCTACTATGAAACTGAAATTAATCTCAATATCATGGTGAAATAGCAATAGTTTATTAAAATTTCACAATAGTGCTGTTGAGTCTTCCTGGTGAAACACTCAAGCTGCCTGATGGACTCAGCAGATGGCTGCTCACCGCCATGCGTTTGATTTCTTCCAGCAGACAGTTCCTGTAAGATGCATCATTGTGTTGTGCAGTATAAAGGATTTTTTCGCTTGCATTTAAAGACAAAAACATCCCTAAATTGTGTAATATTTCCTTCGCCTGCTCTGTGCAGATCTGCCATAGAAGACAGAAAGGCAGCTCCTCAGGCCCTATCAGGGTCACAAGCAGCCACCGGGGATCCCTGTTCTGGTCAGTGTGCGATGCCAGGTTATCACATCCCCATGGTGTGGGTTTAGTGAGCTGCAGTGCTTCACGCAATCAGACATGGGATTTCTGATACTATAAAGCAAACAATACTTCTTTGCTCCTCTGTTTTTAAGCCCCTCATTTGCTGTACACACTGCCTTTTACTATGTGCTGGTCCTTACTAAGAGCTTAAAAATTAAATAAATCACCTTTATGGTTGCTTTGGTTTTGTGATTACAATGGATTTTACTGGGGCTAATAAGGACAGAATGTAGCTCAGATTACTTTAAAAGTATTGATGACAGCTGAGTACCTGAAGAAACACCAGTTTCTTAGGAATGGAAATCTAGCCTCTGACCAACTGGAAGATTTGTGGCAGCACCAGTGGCTGGCTGTGGGGTTAGGTGGGAAGAGTGACCATTTCTCCTACTCCAGGCCACTGGGCATCAGTGGGTTCTGATTTCAAATTCATGCCACGATATATAGTTTTTTCTGGTTTTGGAGACAACCTTTGCAACTCTGCAACTCTCAATACCTGTGTGAAGGCTAAGCAGGTGTGCAGATAAAAAGAGTAAGCTTAAGAAGCAGAGAATTCAAGTTCTCTCATGTGAACAGCTGGATTACTCCCATCCCATCCCGGGCACTGGAAGTGGAAGGAGCTCTGCGATTCACACAAACTCCTCAACTTCACATCACGTGTGAGTATAAATCCCACTGCATTACATACTATTTAGTTTTGTATTCCAGATTTTTTTAAAGAGGAAATATGATGAAAGACATGCTAGTTCAGCCTAGAATGTTACAGAGTTTTGCAATCTACCCATAAATGACGTGAGAGGACCGATTCTCTGAATACACAATTTATTACAAATTACTAAGTGCTGGAATAGAAAAAGCAAATGCCATACACAGACATATTTGTGCGATCCTGTTAACTTTAATCTTACGTAGCTAGGACCTTTAGTTTCCGTTAGGTCCTTATGTGTTTTTTCTAAGGGGTCATCATTATTTTACTGTGTCTTTCTTTAGGACAGGGAAGGAAACTACATTCTTTTTCCACAGATATGAAGTTCAAAGCTGTAAGCTAATGCTGTTTTCCATAATTCCGGTTCCCCATGCACATGGTTCGAAATATTTCAGATGCACCCTGAAAATAACAAAATTTTAGGTAATTTTATATTCTCATCTTTCAGAAAGGGAGAACTCAATTTTCTGGAATATAAAGTTCTTCCATCTCCTAGGAGCAAAAAGGCAATTTAAGCTTCCTGGAGCAACTTCAAGAGCAGTGATAGCTACCAGTGTTATTAGAATATCATAGTTTTTCAGATCGTCAACTGTAATGACCTTCATATCCTGGATTTAGATTCAGAGGATGTTGACACAACCTGATTAACACAGACAAATGTCTCCATCTTCACATATAATATTCCGGGACACATAATTTAAGAACGTTATAATGCACAAATGCTGCTGTTAATAAGACAAAGAATAGCGGGGGAGATTAATTTGCACACTACACTACCATTGATGGGAAGAAAGATGTGCAAATGTTCAGGAAGGTTGTGGACATGGAACAATTAAAACTTAACAGAAAAATATTCCAGGGGATAGAGTCAAAAAGCAGTTCTTTAATTTCTAAATTTGCACAGCAATAACAGAGACAAATGAGCCTCTGAAATATTTTGGAAAATGTCACTTTGCAAACCTTGTAGATTGCTTAAATGTTTATTAGAATGGACCAAAAGCCAAAATTCTCTGGGTAAAATAAATACTTTGTCTTTGCTAAGTAACAATATTTGTGAACAAAACATAAAACTATAATTTTCATGTGTCAAACATAGTAACATGTAAGATTAAATGTTGGAGTCAGACTGGGCATTTTTTTACATCTTCCTATTTACAAGCTGCTCATTAAGACCATTTACCTCACGTTAGCTATTAAAATGACTAACATTTTTAAAGTTTGCTCCATGACTAAAATAAAAACAACAGAAATGTCCTTTTACCATAACTTAACAAAAAGCAGAACCATATTTTTGTTATCTAGGAGAACATACTGTTATAAATACAGCTGTTTTTCATCTACAATTATATAAATAATAAACATGCTGCCATTCACAAAGATTTTAATAGATGATTATATATAAGCAATATTACGATCTAGCAGAGGATGGCATGAGTTTTCATCATTCATTTTTATTGTACTTATTCAGGACCCTTGTCTTCATCTGAAAAATGTGGAACAGACTTCTTTGCTACAACATTATCCAGTCGCTGTCCTTGCAGATATGGGTTCACACTCTGAAAGAGTTGAAAATTATTTATACTTGTTAGAAACAGGGAAACATATCAAAGGTAACTAGGATTAGTGGGTATATTTATATATTTCTTATCTATCAAATACTTGCAGACTGAAAAAAAAAAAAAATTGCTCCCAGGAAGTAAGTTGAAAAGTCAATCAATGTTTTGTTTTCTAATTTTTTTGTGTGCAAGAATTTAATCCAATCCACTAAAAAGAATACAAATGAAGGAGGACTATCGAGAATATAGGACAGTCTGAATTAAACACTCTCTTTTTGCTCCACTCCTCCTTTCCTCAGCTCAGCAGAGAAGCAGCAGCAGATCTAACTCCTAATTCTTGAGGCAGGACAGAACTTGTTAGAGAAGTACAGGTAAGCTTTGGCTTAAATCACTAGCCTCTGATGGACCTTATGCTGGGAGACAACTTAGATACCACGATACCATTTTTGACCAAAGCCTCTTCTTCAGCCCATCTTCTCTCCAGGAAACCCCTCCTCGCTTCCTCTCTTGATGCTGAGATAAAAAACTGCTGGCACAGAAGCAGAGCCAAGCAAGGTTTGGCATAGAAAATGGCTCTCCTACCACTGCCAGAATAAGGGAATGCTGGAAAGAAGATCCCCGGAGAGGGTTTAACTTCACTTTGTGCCATGTAAGCAGCACAACGTGAGACTGAAGATGAACAGATCCTGTCTCAAAACTGTTTGGAGATCATAGTAACGTAGAAAGCCTATGCTTGAATTTTACCTATACCCATGGAATAAAATGTATTTACTGTATTTGCAAGTATCAAACAGTTTAGTGGAACTTCAGAATTAACTTAAATATTATTTACACCCACTTTCTGGCCTATTACAGTGTCAGTGTAAATAAAATTCAAGTATATACTTTCTCCTTCACAGATACAGACAAAAATTCTAGTGTGCCGGTTTTTGATGCCAATAAAAACTGTTTGCCTAAGGACAAACTTTGGAGGAATGCAAATTTTCCAGTATCTCCTGATACTTGTCAGGCTGATAGAAATCAGTATCATAGACATTACTTTTCTTGAGATATTTCTGTGCTTCTTTCACCAAAATGTAGGAGTTCAAAACTACGCAAAAACAAAGCTTTTAAAATAGGCATGAAATATTTATTTTCAAATATCCCAACTATTTGTCAAATCTCTGGAAAAGATTTGGGGTTTGTCTGTCTTCGAGTTTAAGCCCTTGGGTTTCTCTAGATTTGTAGACACTATCATTAATACTTAATCATAGTGTAGAGCAGCCCTTTTGCTTTTTTCCATTGTTTTTTTCAGTGCTTTGCCTGCTGCAAATGAAAACATAAAAATATTAAGAACCAGAAACGAATGTGGAAAAATCTTTGAAAATAAAACTAACACTAATTTAATGCTTTAAATTGTTAAAAATAAGACACATGTAAATGATTTGTTTGTGTGTGTTTCAAGAAGTTCTGTTTAATGTTAATTTAGTGAAATTCGTCTGTTGCATAAACTTCTAGGAATTATTTGACAATTCTTAGGAAGATTAATTGGTCTTTTTTTGGGAATGGTACTTGCTTGCTACTTTTTGAAATAAAGTAGAAGAGAATGAGAATACATAAAAATTTGAATCCTTCTCAACTGACAAAAGAAACCACAAAATATAATGCAAAATTTTTGGCTAATTTAACTAAAAAATGTTTAATCCTATACAGCTGTGCTGAATTCAAAGTAATGCGGTTCCTGAGTACCTTTGTGCACAGCTCCAAGCCCACAGCAATGTGACTCAGTGATTACAGAACTGATTATATGACTCCTGTCGTGTTCGGGATATTAGATTCTGGACAGAGCTATATGCTCATGCATAGAAATTAAAAAAAGGGGAGAACTGCTAGTTAAATTAGAGGTCACTGGAAGCTTCCTTGTCTTGCACCGCAAAGGCTGCAAAAAAATAACACAATAGCAAATGGAAAATAGAAACCTTTGGGATATATACGATTATGTGTATGTATGCTTGCATGTGTGTTTATATGCATACATATAAATATATGAATATACACACATATTTAGAATATGTAATTTTGTAGACTCCAGTAGTGCCTCTGTGACTGTCACACTATAGCTTCGATTAGCACACCAGAGTGACTCTCCATGGACAACCCGATTCTCCAAATAGGACTTGCATTAAGCCAAAATTGGGACATTCTGACCCAAAAAGACCAGTCTGTTGCCAGAAGCTGTCCTCCCTAAACTCTCTGTCTGTGCAGAAGGGCACGGAGCAGTGGCAGGGACTGCAGAAGGCAGGAAGGGAATCCAGTGGACTTTTTGGTTTCTGGAAAAATACACTCTACTGCTGACAGCTCTAGGTTACCCTTCTGTTGATAAAGTGAAAATTCTGAATTGTTCATTAAAGGATTAGCAATCATTACAGTATTACTCTCAAAACAATAAAATACTTTAAATGATAATGAATTTACCAGGAAGTGACATGCCTGTGCTAAGAAAATAGATCTGCTGCAAAGCAAGAAACTGAAGCTTCACCTCCAAAATTCTGGGCCACCCCCAGCCACGTGGCCATCATGTCTCTCCAGCCATTATTCCTTTTGTATCTCATTACATCAGTCAGCACACAGACAGAACATCTATTTACTTTTTTCTTTTTTTCTCATGTATATATTGCACTAATCCTACTTAAACATGCTGGTCTAGCTATGAATAAATATTCCACATAACTATTTCTAGAGTAGATTCTACTTACTTTAGAGTTAATATCAGGTGCCTGACTCCTTTTCCGCTAACAAACTCGAAAATCAAATGTAAGCAGGAGGCAGATATCAAGCTCAAGATAGATCATTATGGTTGAACAGTGTTTATTACCAGTGATGTGTGAATTGGTAAGAAATCAACTCATCTTCTTCCTTTCTAGCAAAGACTTTAGGTTTAAGAGTTAAATAAATAAATAAATAAATAAACAAACAAACGTATAATCTTCACTTATTCTTCAAATTTACTTCATTTACAATATAAACTGTGGTGTCATATTTTGAAAAGCTACTTTCTGGCAGACAGCTAGACTTTTTCTTCTTGTAAAAAAAAAGTTACCAGCAGCAAAGCTAAAGACTTCGACTCTGTCTTAAAGTGATTTTTTCATAAAAGAAAGGCTGATCCTACCAAAAAAAGAGAGAAGACAGTGAGGTGGACTGTGCAGAGGTTCTCTGTGATATATGGATTGCCTTCCTTATTTCTGGGGCAGAAAGATGAGAACCCATTCATCTTTGTCTTTCAAGCAAGTGGGACACAGAGACAGGAGTTTATTCTGTGGTAAATCTAAGTATGTAAGTGAATCAAATTATATGAGCCAAAGGACCAGTTCTTCTGTCATTTACACCCAAAACCGTATTCACATGCATGGGTAGTGGTAATTAATTTTACCAATATTTTTAGTAGGAAACTTTAAAATTCCATTTTAAAGACATTTAAATAATTTTAAATGGTTTTATGCAAATAGGATGAATTTAAAAATGCAGATAATATGAAGTTTTTAAATTAATGCTCTGCATTGAAGTGTACCTTCTGAAAGCAACAGGCTGTTTAAATACATCTTGTACTCGGTGGACATTCCTGAAGCCTACTGTACTAGTTTATCACAGAGATTCCCTGACTTTACACATTATCTAAGGTACAATGCAGATGCATTAGACTAACTCTTCATTTCAACAGCATGATTTTAGTTCTTATTAGCTCTCTAGAAGATACAGGGGCTATAAAGTATTCTGATAGTTACCCTCTTTCTTCTTTTTGGACCACCATTAATCTTCTCAAGGAGTAAATTCTTGCTCTGGAAGGGGAAAAAATGCAGCCATCAAAGTCATTATACCCTTCTTTTAAAATATTATTTTTTTTCCTACTTTTGCTGTTAAACATTAGCAAGTTTAGAGCGGTGTGCAGTTTTACAGGAAAGCTAAACCACAAATACATGTTTGGATATTCCTGCTAACATCTTGCAGTTCTTCAGGAGCAGTCAGAGTCTTATCAACAATTAAAAAGCCAGTAATTTTGCACTATGTTGCACTATATTATCGTCCCTGTTCCGGCAATAAGTGCTTCAAGTACATGCTGGTATAATGATACAGACTGGATGTTCCCCATCATGTGATACATAGTATAAATATATATTTAAAAAAAAAAAAAAAGACAAAAGGAAAAAAAGAAAAATAAGAGTGGGAGGGAGAGGAAGCAGGAATCCTGCCTTTGATACATCTTTCTATACATTTGAGGTAACACAAGAACAGGAGCAAAAAATATTTCCTTTACAAGGGATTTTCTAATTCCTTTTAAAACCGGCAATCGGCGTCATTCCTACTGTTTTGTTGTCTTTGCTTATTCCCTTCCAGATATCAACACTTCCCAGTGCAAAGTTCTGCTGAAAGGAGTTCAGCGCCAACTCTTCCTTTGTTTAAGTAGTGCCCTCAATAAAGTTTCTAAAAACCATTTGGTCTATAACATTTTTAATGGCGAACCTTTTAAAAACTGCCAAAAACATCTTGGCAGAAGAGAAAGTTATGATGATGAGAAAAGAAAAAAAAAAAAAACACAACACAAAAAACCCCCTCTGACCATAGTTTACATAAGTGTATCCACATATTGTTGTATTTCATACAAGTAGTGAATTCTAATAAAGTCTGGAATAACACACACATGCTCAACACATTTTGTTTCAATTGTGTATTATGAAGAAAAACAAAACCAAACTCTAACCTGAAAATGGAAGGAGAGAAGAATTACATGTATAAAAGCAGAACACTGTATAAACAAGGCCATTAATTCTGCTATAAACAACTGACCTAATGTTGATTACATAAATAGAAAGTGTAATTCTAGCGCGAGACAAATTCACCAAACACTTCTACCCTCTCTGCAGCCTTGATATGAGAAAAAACAAACATTTTCAAGTGTTACAATGAAATCTGCCAAAATTGTCTGTTTTGTACTTCTCATGTTCGTTAAGCCCCAAATTCACAAGGCCTATCTCTTGCCCAACCTCAGTTATTTTGTCTGAGCTGTGCCAAAAGGGAGCAGAGATGAAGTTGGCCAAGGGGACATTCTTGGCTAGTCATTTATGCAAACTCACTTTGGGAAAACTTAAATTTAACATTTTAAAGAAACCCATGGATGCATAAATTATTCTCTTTAGGAAACAAAGCACCGCTGAAGCCTCTCTTTGTAAACTATTTGACCTTATACTTTTCATGAGAGGAAAAATAGTGTTTCTGAAATAAAAAGAATTTCATGACTACTGGAGCTAACATTTCTGTCACTCAGGAAAATTCCTTACAATTGAACTGTTCCTGGTCAGGAAGATAGTATTTCGTTTAGTCTGTTTGGGAATGTTTTAAGACTGTAACTACTACTTAAGCAGTATGTGGAGTACAAAGCAAATGAGGTTATGGAGCATAAGCTAAGAGCGTGCATGTACACCAATAGCGATCCTGAAAATATGTTCCACTGCGTAAGGGCCTGAGCTCATCAGCCACCAGAATTTGTCTGTGAAGCACTCGCCATTCTCATCCCTCACCTAGGACTCATTAGGAATGAAGACGCAGAGTTTCTCCAGTTAAAGATACACCTAATCGGGAGACATGCTGCATGTGAATTGCTACTTTCCCCTCACTCCTGGAGCTTCCTTTGCACCCTCCCAGCTACTTGGATTAGGGTACTACAGGTTGGGATTTGGGTGGAAAAAGCTCATTAGTTAAAATGCTTACTACCAACTAACTAATACCAGAGAGATTTGCCCTTAGATCTTTCAGTCTTCACTGAAATTTAAGTCAGTAAAAATCAGCAGCTCTGTAATCTGGACCTGCATAATTATTAAGCAAAACTGAAAAGGAAAATTGCATTAGCAAGGTTGCACCTTTTCGGGAGGGCTTTTTTTTCAGTCAGTTCACAGTCTTATCAGGAATATCGAACGTGACAATTTCTATTACACTAAACACATGACACTGAATTAAACAATCTGTATTTACTGCCTGAAATTGAACAGGAGTACCAAACCTATCATAACCCATCCTAATAATCACCATTGCCATCCAGATATTTAAAAATGTCAATTGGCAAAGAATGATGCACTTAACGTTTCTGACTATAACTGAAGTTGGAATAAAATGAAATTTATAGGTGACTAGCTTCAGGATTTCATTGAAATGAGGAAGCCAGAGATGGCACTTCTTTAACAAGGAGCCAAATATTTTTATCCCTGCTTCCCATTTGCCTTTCTTTGTGCTGTCTTGGATCCTTCCACTGTAGCTGATAAGCAAAACTGGGGTTATTTCTACCCTCAGAGTGAAATATTATCCACTGCTTCAGTAAAAAGAAGTGTTGCTGAAACACATAGTTGCTTTTAGTTTTCCATTTGTACTCATACTGATGTCAGAAAACACAGCTGAACTTCCCTCCTCTTTTTAATCCCTACACGTGGTAGTGGTTAACGCTTTGGGTTTCCATAAATATACAACTTACATGTAAGTGGGTTTTAGATTTGTATTGTAAATTGTGTGTTGGAAACTGTCTTTGTGCAAGTCTTTCTGGATGCTGACAGCACTTCTTCAGACCATCTAAAGAGTCAAGTTGCAAGATGCAGAAAAGGCAGACTCAAATGGAAAGTACCTGTCTCCTGCAAGGAAAGTCTGAACTGAGGGGAAAAAAACTCCAAAACCTCTGTGGCCAGAAATCATAGAAACTATAGTTGCACACTAGGGTAGAAACCTCCAGAAGTCCCTCATCTTGCTGCTCCCACTGTCCTCTCTACATTTTCCACATATAAAGAGAAGAAAAAGAGTCTTCGTGGCTGAGGAGAAGAGTATAAGCTCTGTATCTTGCCCTATAAACAGAGCCTGTTCCTGGGACTTTCCACATGTCAGCATATTGATACATGGAGAGTTGTCCCAAAGACAGGAAAATTCTTCCTCTTTCTTCCCTCTCCTAACCCAGTATATATTCATATCTTCATATGTATTAGCAGTATTTACACATAATATTTAGCATCTACACACAATCATACACTTTGCTGTATGAGACAGCTTCTAGGCTTGTTTTACCCTTATAAAATGTGTCTGCTGTTCACAGGGTACTGCAGAGGTCCCACAGCTTTGCAAGCATAAGAGTCTGTCACCAAAACAAACTAATCAACCTGTTTCTTTCCCATTATTCATGAACAAGCAGGTCTTTTTTTTTTCCTGACCTGCTAATATAATTTGGGTTTTACTGTGGTTACGCTAAGGAATGCACGCTGGCTCCTTGAACGGACAAGTCAGTGGGAACTGTAACACTGCCTCTGTGGCAGGAAAAGGCAGGGGAGAAGCTCCCCCGAGAGCTGCGAGCACACGCCAGCTCACACGGGTCCAGGAGACACACGAACTCCGAGGGCCTCAGACAGTGGTGACAGCCTAGCGCCTTCACAGCACGCAGGAGTTCATGAAAATGCAGTCTGTAAATACACAGCCGCTACAGCTCCAGGGACATTTGGTCCCAGGCTCTTCCATGGGAGAAGCAGGAATGGGCTGCTGGCGAGCAGGGGGGATTTTGGTGGCTGGGGGTGGTGGGAGGATGAGGATGCACACAGTTACCCGCTAGGCAGCCTGCAGTCAGCTGTGTCAGTCATTTACAACCTAATCCAGATGACAGTAAATGACCTAAAGGATCTGATCTACTTTCTCTCTCCTTTATAAAGTCTCAAACAGCTAATTTTTAGAGTGCTTTTCTGCTCTTATTTTTCCAGGGAGATAAAAATAACAAAACCAGCCATAAAACCAGATACTGTTGTATTTATCTTTTTAACGTGTAGTAATATACAATGAGGAGGCAATCGGGGCAATCGTCCTGGATCTCGGCAGAACATTTGCTCATGCACATTACCAGCTGTTTCATCTCTAATTAAAAAGATCTGGAGTTGGCTATGCTGCAGCTAGATATGATTACTGTTTAGTACCTAACAGTCTGTTTTAATCGATGCATGAGCAGTTTTTTCCCCTGAATTAGTAGTGATGGATGGAGAAATGAAAAAAGGCCAGTATTTACTAATGATTACCTACCATTTGTTAATATATATGTTGCTGATGACAACGCAGTATGTATGCTTGATTCTGAAATATTGCTATAGGCCAAAGATTTACGAAGTGCTTTTATAGTCTTCAAAATGGTATTATGAAAGTAAATTACTTATGAATAATAAGAAAACTAACAGCATTATCTGGCATAAATAAGAAAGTTCACCATCTGGTGTTTTTAAAATGAAAACCTTTGATGGTAATTACTTAGAATGCAACAAGAGTTTCCAAAATTTGGATTTTTGGCATGATTCTCTCTAGAAATTTAGCACTCACATAAGTAATTAAGACTATAAATCTTACACTGGTTTCATTATGAATGATGAATCATTGTCTCACAATTACAGGAGAAGAGGCTGCCAAACATGTCCATTTATCGATATATACTTACAGAGCACTGGTTTAGGGCAATCTTAAGTAAAGTGTTATAACAATGTAAAATGAGATTTCATGATTTGCTCTAGAAGCATAAATTATGATCATTGTTATTGTTTTCCTGGCGCCTGAAGATGGATTTGGGATTGGACATTTAACTGATGTAATCTAAGATTAAGCGGCAGAGCTCTCTTTGGAGCCTCTAGCCTGCAGAAATAGTCTGGCTGGAGTTATTAAAGTCCTTGTATGCTCAGAGCAAGATTTTTGCCCTTAGTGTAGCTCATTGTATTTATTATACATGATGTGTAAAATATATTTTCTATATAATATAATGCACAACATGAATAGCATTAAGTCCACCAAAATCCTTAAGCCAGAGAGAATTCCTTAGAGCAAGTTGTCTGGACCTAGATTTTTTTAAGGTGTTTAAGCACTGCTGCACTCCACTGAACCTGGATAATCTTTCAGATTAGGGCCCTGTTATGTTTTGAAATCTTATGCTAAAATTTGCACTAATTTTGGTTACGTGTTCACTATAGTTTGAAATGTAGTTTGTTGAATTTATCAAATACATACATAGCTGTCATGCTTTGGGACAGGTAATAAGACAAGGATTTCTACTTTGTATTTTTATGGGCTTTTCATCAATCACAGGCATTATTTCTATATTTTTAAGGGCAAGTTCACCTTTTTGAGAAGTTTCCCTTAGGGTGATAATTTTTCCAGCAATAAGCACAATATTCTCCTTATGGTTTCATAGTATCCCACGCAGCAGACAATACCCAGTTTCACATGCAACAAAAATAAGCAAGAAGCACATACTCACCCACTTGCCCATGTTGGGATAGTCATGCTCTGGATCAAAAAGGTGTTGGTGCAGCTGGTATTCCCTGCTGAACTCAGCTGTGTCTGGGGTGTTTTCTAGACACCCATCATCAACTGCAAAAGTATGTTAGAAAGCACTGAGCGCGTAGTAGCTTTAAAACACACAATATGCGCCACACTAATCAGCAAACTTCTTAAATGCAATTATGCAATTTAAAAAAAAAAACAAAACCAAACATTTAAAGAACTGGATGACTGGAAAATATCGGGTATTTTTTTCTTTTGAAAGGAGTTGGTCAGGATATATTTAATTTGCTTTTTTTTAAAAAACACAGCTTAAGAAAACTTCAAAACTAAACACATTTATTTTCCAAGCTCTCCCCCTCCTTTTTGTTTTTCTTTTAAATTGGTGATTGAGTTTGATTTTACATAGAACTGCATGTTATTCTGATTCAGAAGGGATCCTCTTTTCATTTTTAAATGCCCACAAGAAGTTGTAGAAATTGTTTAGGCAATACTTTTGAAGCTCATGGTAAAACGATGCTGTAAGCAAAGACAGAATTTCCTTCACTGAGTAGCTTTTCATGGAACTCCATTTCTGGTTTCCCACTTTGTTCAAAATGGCTGAAAATCATTTATGCATCTGTGCTCGTTTTGGCTGGGATAGAGTTAATTTTCTTCACAGTAGCTAGTATGCGGCTATGTTTGGGATTTGTGCTGAAAACAGTGTTGATAACACAGGGATATTTTTGTTGTTGCTGAGCAGTGCTGACACAGAGTCAAGGCCTTTTCTGCTTCTCACCCCACCTCACCAGCGAGGAGGCTGGGGGTGCACAAGAAGTTGGGAGGGTACAGAGCCAGGACAGCTGACCCCAACTGACCAAAGGGCTATTCCACACCATATGACGTCATGCTCAGCATATAAAGCTGGGGGAAGAAGAAGGATGGGGGAGACATTCAGAGTGATGGTGTTTGTCTTCCCAAGTAACCATTACGTGTGATGGAGTCCTGCTTTCCTGGAGATGGCTGAACACCTACCTGCTGATGGGAAGTAGTGAATGAATTCCTTGTTTTGCTTTGCTTGCGTGTGCGGCTTATGCTTTACCTATAAAACTGTCTTTATCTCAACCCACGAGTTTCCTCACTTCTACTCTTCTGATTCTCTCCTCCATCCCACGGGGGGGGTAGTGAGTGAGCGGCTGTGTGGTGCCTAGTTGCCAGCTGGGGTTAAACTACAACAGCATCATAAGATCTCATAAAAATGCAATGTGGCAGAAGTTTTATGCTGAAGACATTTCTGCAGATTGGGAACTAATCTGATGGGTCCAGAAGCCTCTTTTAATCACAATGGATAGTTTTGCAGACAGTGTCACATCAAGGATAATACCCTTTTAAAAACCAGCTTATGGACTTTTTACCAAAATAAGTCATCTTTAGATTAAACGAAGATTCAGCAGCTTGAGGCCAGAGTAGCTCTTTGGAGAGAGTCCCCTGAAGCTCCCTCTGCTTTGTCAGCATGGGAAATTTGCAGTCCAAGTTCCTCTCTCAGACATAGCCAAGGAGATCCTTCCACCCGGGGCATGATGTTGGGCATCCAAGCAGCTGCGTCTGCCAGAACACAGGGACTCCAGAGGACACACCTGTGGACATCCCCTTCTGTCCTTGTGTGATCATCATGTAAAAAGATTTGCAGATGGATTATCTTTTTCCCTTAGATGTGGGAAACAGTAAAGATGACTTAAAAATGAGTTGATTCAATGACCCGAGGAGGTTATTCTAAGTCCAACAGATCCAGCTTTCTCTGTTTTCTCCTTAGAATGGGGGAAAAAAAAAAGTTGCCAATAGGAAACAGGGGAAAACTAACCATACTGGCTAAGTAACTCAGAAACCATTAAAGTTAACTACAAGCACTTAAAAATTATTTCAGCCTTAGCAGGGACAGGGTCATCTCAAGAGAGAAGCAGGTGACAACAGAAATGTGGTAGACCTTCTCAGAGCATCCATGTCTTTTGTTTGAAAGCACAAAGGGTAGCTGGACATATGTGTGCCCTCTGCGACTGCTAATCCAAAAATCTTCAAGCTCAAGTGCTCCAGGCTTATGTATTCCTGCTGTGGAATGTGCATATGTAGACAGTGACTGGAAAAATTGTTTTCCATTAAGCAAATCCACAGACCTGATTGAGGAAGGCCTCTGGTAATTTGTATGCATAATGCAGTCACCACTTGAATTTCCATTTAAGGCTCTGAAAAACATTTTACTCTAATCCTAGTAGATACTATCTTCACTCACAGCGTACCTACGACAGAGCCATTTATCTGAGCAGGCAGCACTTCCCTAAGAATTCCCCCTGTGTTCAGATCTGACTGTATCAGCTTAGCTAACAACTTTTATTTCACCTAAGAAAAATTGAAGGGATTTTCAAAGGCATTTCTCTGGATGCCAAGTTTTTCATTTATTTATGTAATCACTAACAGAGGTCTAATGGGCAAGCACAGAAGATAGAAAGTCTGTGTGTGAGAAAACCTTAACCCATCGTTTAAAACCTGTCAGACAATAGTTATAAGTGAACAAAATGGAAGATTAGATATTATTTCAGAAGAGATGCAGGTATCAGCAGCAAATGGGCTGTAATAGAAAACAGTAAGAGAGGACTATTCAAAATTTTGTCATATTTTTGAATGAAATGTAAAAACAGTTTGCAAAACTTTTCATGACAAATATTTATTTCTTGATCAATTCTAAGCTAGTTAGAACATTTTTTAATAAGAATACAGACAACTGTTTTGCATTATCCAAATAACATAAAAGACAACTAAACAGAAAAGATTTTGAAAGGACCTCTTAGCTCACAAATAAAAAATGAGAGAAAAATAGAGTGCTCATTCCCAGTTCCAGCTCCCAAGTCAGCCAATGGGTGTTTTACTACTACTTTCAGTACTGGAAGTCATTCCTCGGCTCAAATAACAGGAAAAAGATCAATTCCCTTACGGTATGTCTATATCATGCACATGCAGTGCTGCTTTAGAGATCCTTCAGCACTAGCCACCTTCATGGCTTGGTATATGCGCAGCTGCAAGCTGAGGGACGTACCGGGTGTCTCAGGTACCATGCTGCTCTGGCACTCTGAGGCTGCACTGCTCCTCTGCCAGAGTGAGCCTGCGTGCAGCGCGTTGGGGTATGTCCATGTAGTTCTCCATTTCTTGGCACAGATGCACCCTCAGTGAGCTATAAAGCCACATGGATTGGAGCCAAGGTATCTTAAATATTGACTCATGGTCTGGGTTGGAGATCAGGGCAGACAGTTTCATTCCTCTTGGCACAATGAAAGTCTCTAAAATAAGGGTAAAATCTCATCTGTACAGAATGATAACTTTTTTCAGGGGCCAGCCTAAAAATGAACTCCCTCAGGAACAAGATGCTATCATAGATCTCACTATCTTCTACTCCAAGGTCAAGATGATTTCTTCCACCTGACCTTCTCTAGCAGTCATATAGCAATACAGAAGGTGCACATATTAAAAACAAAAAAAATCTTGTCTAAACCAGCTGATTGCTCAACAGTTCTGCTCCTGGGGTAGAGAACGAAAGAAAACACCCGTTGTTGATCAAGTGTTGTACTGCCTAGTACAGCGCTGAAAGACTGAAAGATGTTACAGTGAAGACAGAGGTGCGAAGGCTACAGCAGAATTACCTGTTTTTCCAATAGGGCAGGGATTTGGAGGGTCAGGATATCCTTGATCTTCACTGAAATCCTTTGGTACGTTATCTCCTGTCAGCTCAGCCACGATGTTTGGGATATTGCCATAAGGACCCAAGTGCTGGAGACCCTCATGCGCACCGCCTAGAAAAGATGATTTACACACACTGTCTTTTTACAAGAGTGAAAGCATGAGTGCTTTAGTTGCTTCAAGTAATCCAGACTTAGATTTAAAATATATATATAATTGTTACAGAGACAGATCCACATTTAAATTTCAAATGTCTCTTTTAGAAACATAACCCTGTGACTTAGATTAGATAACTTAGGTAATGAAAAATGAAACTAGGAAACAAAATCAGCCAGTTATTATTAGCCTTACGGTTGTTTTTTCCTTAACTATGTAAGTTATAGGTAAGAAAATGCAAAGAAAAAGAAACATGAGACAGTAATGGAACTTAATACATTTGCTACACAATCTTCAGTCACTGATACTCTTTACTGGTCATTGTAACAACTAATAATTGAAGAAGATATGGCAAGACAGCATCATGGCAAGAAGACAAAGTTAATGACACTGTAGAAAGAAATAATACTATTTGCACAGCCTAGAAATACATTAATAAATTTAGTCATGTGAAGGAACCCAAGATATTATAGCAAATTTGGTTGTATACAGCTAGGAAAATTATTTTTAAATTAAACATTTCTTAAATGCAAATTTGAGTTTCCTGAAGTAATGGTGAAAAGTAATTAAGAGTCCATATGGTTAATGGGAATTCTTGTGCATGTACACCTACACAGCCATTACGGCATGAAACATCACATGCAGTGACTTTTATACCGTTACTTAATAGACCAGTTCTAGATGCAGGCTTTTATATTTGCCCTGTGGAACTCAGAGAACCATCGCTGCAGGGTCACAACAGCAGTGTGCAGCAAGTTTTATAACACAGTGGTGGAGGACACAATGATGGTCTTCCACTAAAGGTTTGGGAATCGAGCTCGGGCCATTCTCTCTACATGTGTCTCTACAAAGGTTTATCTACTCCAGATCTTTTCTGCACACATTACCGGCCAAATGGATCTACAGGTTAAAACCCAGCTGCTTGCGGAGTTTTCTAAATACTATTGTACAGTATTCTTTTGAATTTCAGACAAATTAAAACTTAGTTTCAAGCATGCTCTTTTCCCCTGCCGTAACACAGCCACCACACACACTGCAGCAACAGCTAATATAGTTATTGAGTACCGAGATAGTTGTGTGACAGCAGAGCAACATTTTTTAAAACCCTGTATAATGAGGGATAACAACACAGAGTCAACATATAAATTCCACTAACAATGAATGAGAGGAAAAGGAATCTGAATGACTGGAAAATGTGAGTTAAAGAGTGAATGCAGACACAACTGTTTGGGTAAATAGCATGATCACCATATTATCACCAAATAGTCTTATTTTCAATTTCTGTAATTGTCATAGATCCAAAAGATTGGAATAAAGCTTCTGAACATGAAAGCTGCTCCAGAAGAATCATTCAAGTACTCCTGTCCCAACTTACAAATAAATACTATCAGCCTAATTCATCTTTTATACAGCTAGGCATTGTAAGCTAACATAATCACTTTCAAAAATTGCTAACGTAAGTCAGTCTTGACAAATTTTGTATTCACTTCCACATTTAGAAGTGGTAGTTGAGTCAAATTGTCTATATTTTGCAAATAATCCGTTGGAAGCTGGCATTATAGTACCAGAAGCAAGGTAGTCATAAGCATATATATTTCAATTTTATTTGCGTGATGGACT
Source organism: Nipponia nippon (assembly GCF_047370975.1). Classification (NCBI taxonomy): domain Eukaryota; kingdom Metazoa; phylum Chordata; class Aves; order Pelecaniformes; family Threskiornithidae; genus Nipponia; species Nipponia nippon. The sequence goes on from NW_028262291.1 coordinate 36,483,232, forward strand.
AAAATTTAATCAACATGCTAATTTCCCCCCTCAAGTACAAGTTTCTTATTCTGTAATGCAATGTTGAACGAAAGTTTTACAGATACGTAACAAACATAAAAGTAGCCCTATAAAAAATTTGCATCTGTGTTACATGAGGTTTTACCTTGTAGCTGACCACGAGACCTGGTACTAAAACCTGAATAGCGTTATACGCACTAAGAACTTTATTATACATTTACAGTGCATAGTCAGCACAGAGATGATGCTTATAAGAACTGTATAGGTTCACAATAATGCTATGGTGCTGAGGTTAAAAAAATGTACAACATACATTTAATCTAATGTCATTTAATCTAACATCTAATGTATAGCATAAAATATTTCTTTTGTACTGAGCTCCTTCACATGAAGATTGATTGCATATATGTACTTAAAAGCATCAGGTTATGATTCTGCTGTAAACTACAGAACCACATAATCAATACGTGTTTGAACATCCTGTATACAATGTGGTTCACTATGGGACAATCCATCAGATAGAAACATATCTCCACTTGTATGTGGTGCAGACCTCTTGGCACCAAAGCTCCATCCATAAAGAAAACAGAGGTACTTAGCAGGCTCCAGTGTGCTATATATACATGTAAGTTTAAACCGACTGCCAAGAATTCCCTTGACTGAGTACAAACCGATCTTTTTATATTAATATAAAGGATTGTTTCCTTTAGGTAGAAATGTCCAGGATTGTTTAAGGGTTTTTCCTTTCTTTCCGAAAGAGCTGGAGACAATAGCACCTGCTCTGGTGCCATAATTTAGCACACTTGAGTGATTTAATAGCATTAGCAAAGCTTATTCCTTATAAACTCTGATAATTAGTGCACTCGGTGAAGACTGCAATAATAAAAATAAAATGCTATGAATATACCAAATACGGATATTATGTACAGTAATTCACAAGTTGCATTAGTTTTGGTAATGTAACATTACTGATTTGAAGAAACATATTAGGATTAAATACACAGCAGCTACCAAGTCAAAATATTGTGATACAAACATATACAATCAGCTACAAAAATAGCACAAAATGGGTCTCTTGAACCTTGAGGCAGAGACTGAAAAAGACAAGACTACTAAATATCAAGGAACTTCTCACAATTTCCTATCCAAGGGAAGCATGAGAGACACCATTGTTAAATTATTTGAAACTGGACTACCAAAAATCCAGAAGAATAGTACAGAGAACACCTTTGTACTAAGAAAGGATGGGATAGATAAGTCTATGTTTTTCCCATTTCTCCTTACTTCTTGTATAAACTGGACCGGACCCATCCCATAGGGAAGTCTGCTGCCTCCCTGGGGCAAGGATAAGAGACATTACTAGGAAGCTCCCTAGGCTAGTAAAATCGTCCGATTATTATCCACTATTGGTTGTTCAGGTTGGCAGTGATGAGGTAGCTGATAGAGGCACAGACTGTCAAAAGGGACTTTAGAGAACTGGGGCGATTACTTGAAGGATCAGGAGCGCATGTAGTGTTTTCCTCCATCCCGTCAGTAGGCAGGAGGCATATGGAAAGGAACAGGAAGACCCATCTCATTAACACGTGGCTCGGAGGCTGGTGCCAGAGGTGGAATTAGGGTTTTTTCAATCATGGGGCAGTTTACATGGCACCAGGCCTGCTGGAGATAGATGGGGTTCACCTGTCACAAAGGGGGAAAAGTATTCTGGCTCAGGAGTTAGCAGGCCTCATTGAGAGAGCTTTAAACTAGATTCGAAGGGGGAAGGGGATAAAACCAGGCTTGCTAGGGATGAGCCTAGGGGTGGCATGCCTGTGTTGGAGAAGAGATCAATAACCCAACTGAAATGCATTTACACCAATGCACGCAGCATGGGCAATAAACAGGAGGAGCTGGAAGCCATTGTGCAGCAGGAAAACTATGATGTGGTCGCCCTCACGGAAACATGGTGGGATGACTCACACAACTGGAGTGCTGCAATGGATGGCTACAAGCCCTTTAGAAGGGATAGGCAAGGAAGAAGAGGTGGTGGGGTAGCCTTGTACGTCAGAGTGTGCTTTGACTGTCTAGAACTCAACGAAGGTAATGATAAGGTTGAGTGCTTATGGGTAAAGATCAGAGGGAAGGCTAATAAGGCAGATATCCTGGTGGGAGTCTGTTACAGACCACCCAACCAGGACGAGGAAACAGACAAAGTATTCTACAAGTGGTTGGCTGAAGTCTCACAATCTCTAGCCCTTGTTCTCGTGGGAGACTTCAACTTACCAGATATCTGCTGGAAATACAACACAGCAGAGAGGAAGCAGTCTCGGAGGTTCTTGGAGTGTGTGGAAGATAACTTCCTGATGCAGCTGGTAAGCGAGCCAACCAGGGGAGGTGCCCCGCTGGACCTGCTGTTTATGAACAGAGAAGGCCTGGTGGGTGATGTGGTGGTCAGAGGCTGTCTTGGGCTCAGCAACCATGAAATGATAGAGTTTTCAATTCTTGGAGAAGTAAGGAAGGGGGTCAGCAAAACCGCTACTCTGAGCTTTAGAAGGGCAGACTTTGGATTGTTTAGGAGTCTGGTTAACAGAGTCCCTTGGGAGGCAGTCCTGAAGGGCAAAGGAGTCCAAGAAGGCTGGATGTTATTCAAGAAGGAAGTCCTAAAGGCACAGGAGCAGGTGGTCCCCATGTGCCATAAGATAAGCAGGCAGGGGAGAAGACCGGCCTGGCTGAACAGAGAGCTTTGGCTGGAACTCAGGAAAAAAAGGAGAGCCTACCACCTTTGGAAGAAGGGGCAGGTGACTCAGGAGAACTACAAGGACGTTGTGAGGTTATGCAGGGAGAAGATTAGAAAGGCAAAGGCCCAGCTAGAACTTAAACTGGCCACCAGCGTTAAAGATAACAAAAAATGTTTTTACAAATGTATCAGCAACAAAAGGAGGGCCAAGGAGAATCTCCATCCTTTGTTGGATGCGGAGAGAAACATTGCCATGAAGGATAAGGAGAAGACTGAGGTACTTAATGCCATCTTTGCCTCAGTCTTTAATAGTCAGACTGGTCATCCTCAGGGTTTTCAGGCCCCTGAGCTGGGAGATGGAGATAGGATGCAGAATGAAGCCCCAGTTGTCGAAGAGGTGGCAGTCACCGACCTGCTCCTCCACCTGAATGCTCACAAGTCTATGGGGCCAGATGGGATCCACCCGAGGATACTGAGGGAGCTGGCAGAGGAGCTTGCCAAGCCACTGTCCATCATGTATCAGCAGTCCTGGTCAACCGGGGAGGTCCCAGATGACAGGAAGTTAGCAAATGTGACGCCCCTCTACAAGAAGGGTTGCAAGGAGGATCCGGGCAACTTCTTCTACCAAAAGAGTAGTCAGGCACTGGAACAGGCTGCCCAGGGAAGTGGTTGAGTCTCCATCCCTGGAGGTATTTAAAAGACGGGTAGACGTGGTGCTTGAGGACATGGTTTAGTGGTGGACTTGGCCGTGCTAGGTTAATGGTTGGACTCGATGATCTTAAGGGTCTTTTCCAACCCTAATGATTCTATGATTCTAACTGGCTTTTGCATGCCACATACTGGCAAAAAAACCCCTCCAAAACAATCAGCTGCCTTTCATGTGCAGGATTTCTGTGTGAGCATGTAGTTATTTTACATCCCTACAGGATAAACTAGAAGTTTAGGTCTTTTGGACTGACTTATTGTCATAAGCTTTGGATTTCATTTAAAATACATGGGTATATGTAACCATCTTCTGGCACTGGTCTTGAACTGTTGCAGTGTGGGAAACAAAAATGGAACAATGCCTCTCCCCTTTTCTATAATTCTGGACGTCTTTAATCGTCTCACCAACTGCTAGTATCACGTCAATTAGAGATACTTGGAATGACTAAAAATTTAAAGTGCACACATTTTCGCTCATTTCTTTGTAGAATACTGTCTCTATGGGTGGGAGGACGACACAACCACTTTATTCTTGGAGAAAAAAAAAGAAAAAAAAAAGGAAAAGAAAACACGAAGAGCAACTAGTTTCCTTCCAGTATTGAATATTCCACTGATCAAACACATCCCATGGAAATGCTGTTAGTCCCCTGAAGTTCTAGTTGCTGCTACCCATCTATTGGTAGCATAAAGCACAACTGAAACAAATCTGCTCTCAGAAGCAATCCTCCACATCAAATACAAACAAGCAACATGGCCCTCCAGAAAGTCAGTGAGAACGGATTTTCAAAAGTGTAAAGTGATTGCAGAACATTTAAAGACAAATAATGGGACAAATTTGCCTTTCAGTCTCATTGGAACAGTATCCCACATCATGGTGTAGATAGGCTTACCCCACTTCCAAATTCAGAAAAGAGGTGCTTTGGCCAATCTTAGCAAGGAGATACAAAATAGAATGGACCATGAATATCTGTTGTGAGTAAATAAATCCCAGATCCCAAATTAAAGCCCTTTACTTAGAGAGTCATGCTAGATGCCCTAGTTTTCATATTTTTGCTCTAAAACATCATGAAGGAGATTCTTAAAGTGCCCAAGCCCTTCCCAGATGCACAGAGGAATACTCCCCCGAGTAAGAATGGCACCCCTTAAGATCTTGAGCTGTACAAACTCCAAGCAAATATGAGCTGCAAGGGAAGCCTGGTATACCTTATCCCATTTGCGTAAGATTCCTGAGTGACTAAACAGATATTAATCAGACATGCAATACCATCTTTGCTACTTTGCAAAATCTTTTGTTAATCGAGACTATTAGTTCTTATCACTGGGAAAATATTCAAAATTATTTCCAGTGTGTCCTCTCTGATACAGAGATAGCTCTTCTTCCTTTCACTGTGACAGCTTTCCATACTATCCTGCACTTCCGTCCCCAGTCATCTTGCCGTATCTACCTTTGCTGTGTCATTGTCACATTCAAAAGTCATGTCTCATCCCTAATCACAGGCAAATTTGGCAGAATGCTTTCTGGTGCTCTTGTATCTTAAGACAGGACACCATCTACTAACTTCCTTTTTCCTTTCCTTTATTATATGCAAGACTCCCCACCATGTAATCTGATTAATTCAAACTGTCAAAAAAATCCTGAATGCAAAAAATGCATTTTCATTTTCCTTACCCTTTCTAACATCACTAAAAGCTTTACAGTCCCAAAGCCATTTCCCCCATGCATCTTCAGCTAGCTTCATCCTAGAGAGTCCTATCTTGGTTGCTGAGATTGATTAAGATCAGGAAATGCGAAGCACTGGAAAAATTATAAATTATCACATTTTCTCTATTCCACAGAAGCTGCTAAATAAGAGAACAGGGAAGGAGAAAGAGCATAGGAGAACGAGGAGCGGAAAAATGCAAACCTAGCCAACTTCCTTAACCATTCAAAAGCATGCCTCGGGAAACCCAAGAAAACTACAACTATACATACTCAAGCATCCCAGATTCCAGAGTCAGCTTGTCTTCTCCTTGATGACACAAAGTTTCTTAAAACTGTAAAGATTAATTTTTTTTTTTCTCTGCAGAGCAACAAACTCCTTTCAATGTGTTTTCTAAGGCCTTAAGAACACACATCACACAATTACTGACCTTGCTTTCAGTGAATAATTCCATTTTGTCCCATATTTTAATTACAAACAGTACAAATATTTAAGATATGAAATGCTTTTATTGTGAAATGGTTAGGACCAAAGTAACGCCCATGCCTCTCAATAAATTTTTAAGAGTAGCTTATATGCCATTATTGTTCATTATTCAAATTGCACACACAATAAAAAAAAATCCAGCAGCTCACTTGTTGACAGAGCACAAAAGCAATCTCTTATGCCTCCTTGGTTGCACAGTCCTCTAATTGACTATATTAATTTCCCTTCCATCGGAGCAGAAAGCTTTCGCCCTTCAGCGTGTGGATAAGCTTGCCCTTTTTACACACAGAGTGCAACCTGCAGTAGGCAGCAACAGGCCCCCTCTGCCACAGTGACTTCCAGCTACCATGCATCAGCAGAGTCAAGGGAAAGCACGTCCAGCAAACAACACACACCTGTAGCTGCCATAACATTACCTTGCTAATGACCATATGTGCAGTGCATGGCTCTATGAAACAGGGCAACAAAAGGAAGCCGGTGACCTCCTTTATCCCACAAGGGATGGGACACTATTTCAATCCTATAAATGTAAATTTGCCAATGAAAGACCGGAGCACTTCATTCACTGGCATTGGTGCCAGCTGCATGAGAAGCCCAGATGTTCCATCAATGTCAACACACTCACAGAAAAATACTCCTTTCGCTCCTGTAATGTGAAGCATGGAGGCACCAGAACTGTGCAGAACAGGACCATGTTTTCTGTCTACTGCTCCACTGAGCTTCACAAAGTTTTTCTGTTCATTTCCCCGTTCATATTCATTCAGTTCCATTTTCCATGCAGATGGCTCAAAGTCCCAGCTGGTTCTTCAACAGAAGTGTTTAAAAGCTTCGCATACCCATCTGACAGCTGCCACCAGGGTAGATTTTCTAACTCCCCCAAACAACCTCATCATGAACAATACCAGTGTGGGGCTATAAGGCTCCAAAGTTCCTGCTTTGGTGAGCCAGTATAACCTCACAACTCCAAAAGCAGAGGCTACGCAAAACTTCTGCCAACATAGCCCAAGTCAAGATAAGGTTTCTTTTGCACTTGAGTAAAAGCGTCAGCACACAATGAAGATGCAAGAGAGTGGTGAGATGAAGAGCTCTGCCAGGTAAGACCAGGCCCAACGCTGCTCTTTGGTGCTGCAAGAGGGACTCGGGCCAGCTAACCTGATGTACTAAAGCATCCCAAGAGGAGAAACCAGCTTCTTCCTCCCTCCTGTTCAGCAGCTGAGAACATTCCTCCTCATCCCTGCAGCAACCGCGAGGGCACTGCGGAAAGCATGCACGATGGGAAGCACAGAGAGAATAGCTCTGAGGATCTCTGGCATGCTCCAGAGGTTTCATCTCCTGCACACGACACCACAATCAAGACAAGCAAGAATCTCTTCTTTCTAGATTTCTAAAATATGTTTTCACAGAACCAAAGAAATTAAAAAAGCTTTTCTTACTGCAAGTTAATTTCAAATTCAGATGGGAGCAGGGGAAATGCACATGATTTTGAGAACAATTACAAGAAGGTATAAATCCTAACTAATGTGACCAAGGATTTAGTTTATGCATGTGAAAGACAAGCAGGGGAAAAAAAAAAAAAATCTTTGAAAAACAGAACTCATCATAATTTGGCCGATCTTCACTGGCAGATTTTTAAACACTTATGGATCATATTCCATTGCTAGATAAAATTTTACAGTTTCGTATTACATTTCTATATACCATCTGCCAACACTAGAAAACAGAGGTAACTATAAAGCATCAGACAATACAGAAGCTATCATATTCCCTCTCCTCCTCAGGTTTCTTACCTCTCTTATTGGATTGTTTCCCTCTAGTAACATATACAAAAAAATAATTGTGGCTACAAATCCTATTCTAATTAATTACCTTTAGGTACATGAGAATCTACTTAATTCTAAATCCGTACAGACCTGCCACCTTTCTTCCCTGAAAAAGTCCCATCTCAAACTGCTTTCTCCTTTGGTGGCATCTTTTAAAGGTGACTTTATGAATAGCAGCAGTAGTCTATACCACATAACAGTGGTTAGCGGGAGTTTTTAAGAGCTGGAGTCACTTTATCTTCTTGGTTCCTCAGAAGAGGGATGCGACACCTGCACTCCCTCCTGCAGCCACGAAGACTGCTATATGCATGTTGTTTCAAGAAAAGGTTCAAAGCCTCAAATCTTAATAGGTCCCGTAGTTAGACCCTCATGCAAATAACAAAGATCTAGAGAGAAACAGGGATTAATACACTTTTCTTCTTGTGTTCCCCATTGACTGACTTCTCTGACGAGCACGCTAGTTTTGAGAATTTTCCCCAGACACACCGAGGAGACAAGAGCAGTGGCTGCGCACCTCCTACAGCACCGGGACGGCAAGGAAGGGCAGTTCCTGAAATTCAGAAGTGGCAGAGCCCACAGTGGAAACACCCACAGCCTTCACTGGATCCTGCCCTTGCTCCTCAAGAGGGAAAGTTGTCAGACCCATTGAGGTAACACCATACCACCTCCACATGGCAATACCAACACCAACTTTGCTTTCTTATTATCCACTGCTTCTCATGGCTTATAAATTCATATGGAAGCAAGGATATTATGGGCCAAATTTTCAAACACTTGTCTTTAATAAAGAATAAAGTCATACCACCTCATTATTTTCCTGTTTGTGGAGTTACAGGTATAATCGTTTTACATGCAATTTCTTCACAGAGCTGTGCTATATCACTTACTCAGATAAAGAAAATCCACTGTAAACCACCGCTGTCATTTGGCACTGTCATTAGCTTTTAAATTCAGGAATTAGCAATCTAAATCACCTCTCTTACGACATGCACCATTGCCTGATACTCAAATTCTGGTTATGTTTGACATTACAATTTGGGGAATAAAATACAATGAAAATGATAGGTATTTTTAGTCAGATCTATACAAATCCAAATGTCTACCATATTAATGTGCAAAGAAGTATAGCTCTACCATTTTCATTTTATTTTACAAATTTGAGATGTCCGTATTAAATTTTGAAATTGTATTTCCTGGTCTATTTCAGTAATTTGCAAAAAAAAAAAAAACCTGAAAGCAGAGACAAGTAGAGTGATGTTGGGGTTTGATTTTGTTTGTTAAATGTCAGGCCCATAACACAGCGTTTGATTAAAATCATGTGTGCTTCAGCAAAAGCAGTCCCAATGTGAATATAACTTTATGTCTTAACTGCAGCAGGACTTTCTCTATAGAACAGATACAATAATCCAAATCCCAAATGATTGTGTGGTCTCTTTGCACTAAATTGACACTACAAAGCAGCCCTGAAGCAGCAGAATTGGCTGCAGGAGGTCTGCCTCAGTCCAGTGGCACGCTGCCAGCCTGGGAACTCCTACACTGCTGCCCCCAGATGCTGGCACAGAGGATGTAAACTAGAGCAAAGCGGACGCAGCCATCACATTGCCATGTTTGCTGACCCCCAGATATCCTACTGCCATGTATCAATAGTTATTACTTCTAGTCACCCAAGGAAGTCCAAATATATTCAGGTATAAGCATAACACACACTAGTCCAAAAGCAAACGAGTGCAAAGGTTCTCTCTGCACTGGTTTTACTGGGTGCATTCACAAGCAAAAGTTTTGGCAACTTCCTAATAAGATTTTAGCGTCCTTGTAGGAAAAAAAGTAGCAGTCTTGCAGGTATGTTACAGGCCAGATAGCAAGGTAATCCAGCACTGTCTGTCTTAGTTTTCTTATTAGGAAAACATAAACAAAATAGACATTATTAACATGCATGAGTAATCTGCATAATTTTACAGACAGCAGATTTCATGCAAAGTGCTATTTGTATAGTCTGTGCTGACAAGTCATTAACTACCAGTTGTTAGTAGAAATATTAGCATAATGTTCCAGACTCTTTTGAGTTTTACCACCTCAGTCAGGCAAACAGTAACTACCTTTTCCTAAAACAGCAAACAGGTATTTATTTCCTTTCAAAATAATCAAATAAACCCCAGCCTTTTCTCAGTAGCTATAAGCAGTCTCTGCAGGAAAGTCAAAAGCCTCTCATAGAGGCATCATATTTTCTTATTCCTACAAACGATCAGGATTTGAGAGACATCATTTAATGTTGTCACTGAGGTTGACAGCATTACGCCTCTTTTGCAGATTGAAAACTTCAGACTCTCTCTGGGCTGTCATGCCAGCACGTTTATCAATCATCATCTTGTTTGAAGTGTTTTTAAGAAACAAAACCAAAACAACCAAATCAAAGACAAACAAACAAACCACCCAAGAGGCTTTCTGTTGTATTGAATTGTACAGGAGGCAATGAAAATGTAAGGCGATGATATTTGCAAAATGAAAATAGGACTTCACATTTCCCGTTATGAAGTTAAATTCTATAAACTGCCCGAGCTGAGCTACTGGTGCCCCCATGTGTTTAAGTGAGATTTTACTGTTCTCCTATGCATGGTATAATAATACTGAAACTTGCATTATACACATATTCCCTCCCCCCCAAAAAACCCTTAAATATTGGCACAAACTTATAAGCATGCAAGAAAAGGGAAAAAAACATGTGGTCTCTTACTTCATAAACTCCCTGCCAGGCAGAAAAAATAACTGCTCTGGTTTTGAAATGTTGGAAGGCATTTCTTTATTTTATTCTTTTGTCCTCTATTAACATAGATGCAGCCCCCTTCTTGTCTATAGAAAACACAAATATAGCCCAGTGGTGCTTGTACAGTATTTTAGTGATAAACCTAAGTAGTAACTACAAAAACACAGCTACTCATTAAAAATTCCTATTTTGCTTTTCTGTGCTTTTTCCCTCTTTTTATAGATACTGCTAAGTGACTCCAATACAGCTTTCTGAAAAGATAAAATACAAGGAGAGCGAATATTATTAGAGAAATTAGTTAATGTGAGTTTATTACTTTTAGGAATCGGGGGGTGTGCAGAAAGAAAATCTGTTCAGTGGTCAGCAAAAACCAGCTGCTTCTAAGGTACCAGCTCGGGTGCTAAAAACATCTTTGCCTGACACTCATCACGCGGGATCTGTTTGGCTTCCGCCGTGCTGACATGCCGTGCACCATCTGCCATCTGCGGTACACGAGTATAGGGAATCAGTCAGCAAATTCCCATTTTTGTGACATAATTATCCCGTGAACTGCTTCCACTCAGCTAACAGAGCCCTAGCAAAGGAGGAGAGCTCACGCGGCCTCCACACCTCCCTGCGGGCCTGGGGCGGCGAAGCCATCCTCCCCAGGCGGCTCACCCTGCCACCAAGAGAGAACAGTCACCACGCTCACAAGCCGCTGGACCCTCGAGCTCTCCTTGGATTACACACAACTTGAACTTCACAGTAATTTCTTGGTAGATTAAACTCTATCAGGCATTTTCTAGACTCTGCTCCTATTTTAGCAGCTTGACCTGAGGTAACAGCTAAATTAACAAATGCAAAGGGAAGGAGAAGTAAAAAACCCCTCATGTATTTATAGATTTCAACATAAGAAAAGGCAGTAACTTCTTTCAATTAACAAGCTGTACTTTTTTCCCTATCCATCAACAAGAAAACTATCTGGTCACTTAGGAAAGAGAACACATGCTGCTAAATGTATTTTCTGAAAAGCATCCATCTTTTAATTGTCTTTGGTAGAGAGCAAGTTTGTGACTTCACTTACTACAGCCAAGGCAGCCCTAAGCCCTTTTTTTTTTTTTTTTGGGGGGGGGGGGGGGGGGAGGGGTGGGTGGAAAGACCATGTACAGTTCCTTGCAATACATCCACCCTCTGTTTTTTAGCATTTTAAAGTCAAAATACGATGATTAACACCGGAAAAAATGTAGATAGCTGAGATGGAAAAAGGGCATAATTAGGAAATGAACTAACAGCAATAGTATTTTTGTTACTTATAAAATTATTAAGATCTTATTCAGCTGGAAAAGGTTATTATAATAACCACTCAAATTTGCAAACATTTCATTATAATCAGGCTGCTAGTATAAACTTGTCTATATTATGGCAGCCTAAATGTGTTTCCAAATTCCAAAGCCACAGAAATTAATTTTTCCTGACAGCACCTCATTTGCAAGTGTACACATATAACGGGTGAAATCTTGGCCTTTTGAAAATCAGCGGAATCCTGGCTCGGCTGAAGCTGATGGCATCCGCAGCCATCAACACTGCTGCGGATCTACACTGCTGAGGCAATTTCTGACAAAAACATGTTGTTAAGTAAAACAATTTTCTGTAGGAACATACTAAATTTATTAAGCTCTGATTGATAAAGTTTTTTATGCTGAGATGCAATATCTGGTCAAAATGAGAAACAGACCCACTCTACAACAGTCAGTGGGTTGATGATGAGGATGCTGGCATGGGATGAACCAGGTTTTAAACTGTCAGTCTGAAAACTGACAACCTACAGTCTGAAAAATGGCTGGAAGTCAACACTCCTGGCAGCTCAGGATTTCTCATCAATAATAAGAATTTCATACCCAATTCTACTCTCCACTGCTTTCAGGCAAAAATTCCCAGTGAAGACAGTGCCTCAGGAGCATAGTTGGTGAATTACCACTTTGCCATCATGGTATTTAGGGTGAAACCCCTATTTTTCTGTGACATAGTCCAATTATTGTTAAACCTCTTTCTTCCATTCCCCCTTACTTTTCCCTTCTATTATCTCGTAGAATTTTTTAAGCATTTGCACACAGAATTATTAGGCAGTGATAAAACAGTGTAACTATGTTGTGGAAAGCCCATAGGTGAATCCTTCAGAATCTGAAACCTTGTACTGATGAACTTTAAAAAAAACCATGCAGTTATTTTTTCCATAGCTCAACCATAAATTACTTATTGTTCTTATGGCTAGCACTGGGAACATCAGTCACAAGTCCTCTCTCCATCCTCCTCAATACTCCTGTCAGTCAACACCTGTGCTACAGGCACAGGGTTTTTTTGCCTAAACATTACAACCCATGACACTGTTACTTGCATTGCTCAGTTCACCTCCTTGCACATTGGCCAAGCATCTGAGACACAAGCAAGCTGTAAGACCTCCCCACCATCAGAAACATTCTTCCAGAAAGTCCTGCAGGTCTCTTTAGCAGAGCAGGGATCGGAGCTTCCTCCTCTGAGGAAATTCTGTTTCTACATCATGTGACAGAATTTCACAAAATATGTGTGTAAGATCCAGCCCCACGCTCCCCCCCCAAACAAACAAACAAAAACCTGGTTCAGAAAGGTCGCAGTATTTCTACTATACTGAGCATTACAGTTCATCTGCCCATAACATGTCAATGCCTCAGGGGAGTCCTCATTCAAATGCCTCCTGTCCTCATTCCTCGCCAGAGGACAAGGCCCTTGCCACAATCCAGTGCCTTTTCTGAAAACATTGGCTGACTGGAGCTGCTGGGAGGTCAGGAATGTCAGTCCCCTGGCAATGACCGAGTAGTGGGCAGACTGTGGGGAAAATGGTAAAAACTGCAGGTTTTCAGGCAGATACCATATGTGGGAGCATTATATATGGGGATCTCTTATGGAGCTAGACTGTTTTGAGTAAATGTCTTACCATGCCATTTTAGCAGTTTGGTTTCCAAAGGAGACATCTAAGAGAAAGTCAGACCCATTGTGCAGGTGTTTCTCCAAAATACACAAAAATAAATATTGAAGGAGAGCATAACAGAGCATTGTTAACTGATTAGTAATTGGTATCTTAAATTCTGAAGTCTTTCACAATGTAATAATTAAAATCACTGGTACAGAATGAAATGCGAGTTTTGTTGGATTAGCTATCCTGTAATTCATGGGTCTATATTTAAAGATAAACTCATGATGAAAATTTACTGAATTATATGTACTTTTTAAAAAAGCAGCATGAGAAAATATTGTGTAGAATGACATAAAACCATGTTAATCTTGTAACCGGAACCAACACTTTCAAAACACTTTCTTAAGTTGAAGTTTGTAATCAGATACTTTAAGAGATATCTAGCTATCTATAGCTAGATCCATATCACCAGAAGAAACCAAAGAAAGAGCAAGCGATTACTATCTGAAAAACTTACCACAAAACACTCTATGAAAAGCAACGTTTGACATGAAGGTCTGATTTGCATGTCTATTTATAAGAGATTCTTAATCTGGTTCTGCTAGCATTGTAATTAGAAAGTAATGGCAAACAGCTGTGATGAAATATTTGTCAGAGATCCACATTTTCTTATCTTTTCTAAGGTTTTTTTTAAAAAAAAAAAAAGTCTGGGGAAAAGAGGGAGATGGAGAGTAAAATTACTCACTTCTACCAGTCTGTCCCAATTTCTCTACACACAAACACTCATAGAGGAGGAGGAAAGGGCACAGACCAAATTTTACTCCTTAAACCTAATCTCTGTCATTTAAGTTTGCAGAAAAGCATATGTCCATCAAAGTTTCTTTAGAAAATATATAAACTTAGGTCTGCAATTATCTGGTAGAAGTGCCTATTCAGCTTTAATCCACTCAGCCTCCATTAAGGCAATTGTATCTCTTTGGCTAGCATAGCCTGTAGATCAGAATAGGGACAAAATAAAGGGCACAGACTTACGAACTGTGAAGACTTGCTACATTGTGTCAAACTGGTTTAATTCTGAGAGAAGGGTTGAGAGCTTCTGCTCTGTTTTGATGTCCGAATGTAAACTATAATATTTGGCATTGCGTACCTTCAACCTTTTGCTGTAATCCCAAAATAAAAGCTAGTTTATTACAATTCAAATAGCAATACATTGCAACATTATCCTAATACCCTAACATCTGAGCCAGATATTTCAGATGGTTTGCGTGGTTATAAAAGACTGATTCCAAGGAAAATTTTAACACGGAGCAAGACCAGAAGTACCAGCCCAAAAAATGAACCCGAGCCCAGAGCATTCATCACAGCAACCCAGTGTTGAGGTGCGAGTTGTGGAGGCAGGGAGAGGAGCACCTGTGTCCTTTCCAGCGCCGCAGCCGGAGCCCTGGCTTCCCCCGCGCTCCAGCACGCAGCCTGGCCCGCGGGGGGCTGCACGGCATTCTGCAGCGCGTAGGAAGAACCCCCCCGTAGAAGGTTTCTCCCTTTATCTCACGTGACACTGCAAACATTTGATCTCTTCTGGTCTGCAAATGTTTCTAAAAATCCATGAGATTTGGGCTCTATAGCTCACATTTGTTTCATGTGAAATATATATGTGATGTATTTATACACACTATTGGGGAAGAATTTAGTAAACCCGTTGTTTTGAGGTACTAGAGACCAGACACTTCTAAGACAACATGACTTTTTCTACAAAGCCTGTACATTAAAAAAACCCACTACTTCTTCTGCCAAAATCATTACATTAAGGAAGGCAAGAGATGGATGATGATTTTAAAATAAAGATCAGGCAACAACATGGTGAGGAAGTCCATGATTTTAAGCTCAGGATATTCTGCATCTATATGCAAAACAATAATTATTACCAAAGGACACTAATACATTTGTCATAACTCAAAGTAGAAATTAGCTACCTTCAATGCTCTGTGGACCAACTAGATTCATAGCCTGGTGTGCTGGATATTCTACCCGGGGTCTGGCAATTCCCAGTTGCTCCATAACCCCATGGAGGAGCCTCTGAATATCTGCTTCAGAAACCCTGTCAGGGGTCCTAGGGCTGTGGCTAAAAGCTGAAGCCAATCCAAATGCCAGCAGAAATATCATGTTACAAAGCAAGGTAGTTGTCATTCTGGTAGCCACTTTTATCCTGTGAAAAAGAAAGGAATTTGATTATAAATGATAGTGGAAAAAAGTCCAGTATGCATGCTGGAAATGACTTCTGATCTTACTTCTGCACATCACAGTTTACTACCAGAGCTTCTAGGAGCAGCTGAAAATCTAGCCAGCTGAAAAATGAGGTGGGGGGAATAGGGTGGATAGGTTCTTCTCTTCTAAAAAAAATATTAAGCTGCAAACTGCAGAAATCAATTTTCTGATTTGCATTTGCCCATAACATTCATTAACAGTCACTGCAAACAAAATGGATCCACTGTTTCATTTAATGAGAATACATTTCCCCTTCCCCCTCCCCTCCTGTTTATTATGCTATTTTATAAAGCTCTGAGGTAAAAGCAAAGAACTCTTCAGCCAGGAACTGTGTTTTCCAAGCTCTATTCTTGCATCGCCTGAAAAATGAATCACCAGAAATTGCAGAACAACCTGGATTATATTTTATTTGTACCTTAAGACAAGAGGCTTCCTACTTCATATGCATCATCTTCCCCCACTGAAGCAAATAGGTTTCATTTGTTTCCTTGAATCCCTTGCACTAAATGGCTGCACAGTGTAGTTTAATTAGGGAAAAGAAAAAACCAAAAAACCAAAACAAACCCAAGCACCACTGTCCTCTTTGAGAGGCTGAATTTTAATAGGAATGCTTGTTTCTTAAACCTCCTTTTCCCCTCACATCAGAAAATAATTAAACTGCATCACTTCCAATCCCTTGAATAAACAAAAAACCCTCAAATCCCCCTTGTCTTCCTTAAAATACACACAGCTGCCTGATTTCTCCACGCCAGGCGTTTACAGATGTTCCACTGCTCCAACCGCCCAACGGAAGGCACCTGAAAACGTCTTCGAGGCAAAAATGGCTGAAAAAAACAATGCTGGAAATGTTCCCCGCCACGCCTGTGCGCGGCTCCGCCACCCCCTCCATCTCCGCGCCCTCGGCCCCTGCAGCAGCGCTGCACACCAGCCGGGCCACCTTTCGTCTATTTAGAGGGGGAAAAAGCCTGCTTTCTGCAAAACATTCCCCGCTAACACGCAGCCGAGCAGGGCTGCCGCTCCGCTGCCCGCGCCACCCCGCGCCCCTGTGCTGCGCCCGTGGAAGCTGGGCCGCGCCCCGCGCCCTTCCCCGGCGCCCGGGGCCGCTCAGCCGCGGCACGGAGCCCCCGGCCCGGCCCGGGCCCCGCCGCCGGCCCCCGCCGGCGCCCCCCGCCAGCGCCGCGCTCACCTCCCGCTCCCGGCGCGGCTCTGCGGTGCGGCGGCTCCGCGGGTGCGGCGGCTCCGCGGCCGCGCATCCTCCGTGCGCAGCCACGGCCCCTCGCCCCCCTTCCCCCCGCAGCCCAGGCACCTGCCGCGACCGTGTGCTCGCTGCGTGGATTTGCCCGCTTCGGAAGAGGACACAGAGCTCGGGGGGGGGGGTGTGGGGTGTGTGGGGGGGTATTCGAGATCTCCCTTTTCAGCCAAACACAATAGTCTAAAAATAAACTGAAGGTTGTTGATGGATTAACGGTTACAGAAATAAGATACTACGTATTCCTAGGATTGCGTCCGTCTTCCCGCTGCGATTTCTCTCCCTGGAACATATGATCAACGATTACTTACGGAATGATAGTATTACCTCGCTGCAGGTTTACAAGATAACAACATGGCAACCATCTCTAAGCACTTGCAGGCAAAGGTCTCCAGGTTAAGCAAATCCATATACATCATCCATAGCAGAGGTTAACAAAAAGACAGCTATAAAACGATCTTGCTAAATGAAGTCTATCATTTAATAGCACTTGGCAAAATGGTAATTTCTGAAGGCTATTTTATGTAACACAACTTCACTGCTACTGACCTGAATGCGACATGTTCCATTTTAGGATAACTATCTAGAGAAAAGCTCTGAGACTATACCCCATAAACCACAACAGATCCATGAACTACACCTTCAAATATGGATTACCGTCTCTTTTTGCTGGTCTCTAGGACATTATGCAGGCCTGTAACTTGCAGGATTGAGCAGTAGAGACATCCATTGGGCATCTAGCATTTCTAATCTTTCTCCAAAATGTGATCAACTTTATGTAAACAGATGTGTGCCTAACTCTTCTGTAAAACCGGAGCCTACAACTTTCTTTGACAATCTTTCCTGATGTTAAAGAGTTTGTTTGTCAGGCCCCTACCAAAATCTCCCTTTCTGACACTGAAGGGTACTGGTTCAAGACCGGCTTGCATTGATGATCAAAAATAGTTTACTGCTCCATCCGTGACACATTGCCAAATATTTTGAATGCTAATGTAGCTTTGACATATATTAACAGAAAAAATCTCAAGTCTTGCTCTTTCAAACACAAATTGAGGTGACAGATCACTGTTACAGATGGAGTCAGATCTCTTTTTCTTCCTCCTGACATCGCCTTTATCTCCTTCTGTCCTATTTCCATCTCCTACCTCCTTGCGTCAGCTGTGACAGCTGGCAGTTGCTTTGCTGAGCCTTATTTACCTCAGCGAAATGATACAAAACATGATGCTCTGGTGCCTCCATTCAGCCTACTGAGGGATCTGCCAGCACCAGCTAAAGGCAGCGGGTAGGAGGACGTAGCTGAGAGCAGGGAGAAGCAGCTTCCTCTTTGGATGGTGGTAAACTGTTATGTTGGCTCCCTTATTTCATGAAACTGAAGCTTCCAATACTTAACCACACCACCAAGCAATGCTGTTAAGGTCCTCCCATGGCTGTTTCCCTAGTGTTAGATCTTAACAGTAACATAGCAAGTGAGGCAGCTCAGCTAGGCTGATGGCAGGAGGGTTCCACCAGATCACCCGCTGAACCAATTCAGCTAGGAAGTTGGTGGACACATGGGGAAGGTGGCAGGGAACAGAAAGCAAGCAGAACTATTCCTTTCGTTAGCATATCACTCAAGAAGTTTAGAAGCCTACTCCTGCTAAATTGTGTTGCACCATGCCTTTTGGTAGTTATGAGAATCACCAATATGTATCTAATATGAACAAAGAGGAGAGCCAGAACAGAATCACTTCTGAATTCAGTATTTTTAAACTTACTCATTTTTGAGTAATAACAACATAATTTAAATTTCTAAGTCATTATAGAAGAACGGGCTCAGAAAAGGGACAAAACCAATGGTTTTATTAAAACCAAAAGTATCCGATGCTTTCGGCTCTTACGTTTCGCCAATAAGCAATTCACACATACAGAAAGCTAATGAACAGTTTCAAGTGTTTACTCTTAAATAATTTTACAACTGATGACAGACAAACAGTTTTAATTCCAAAAGATGTAAACATTTGCTTGTGCAGATCAACTTTTAACACACTATGGCTTCTTACATTCCTCTCTTACAATATTATCAGCATCTAAAACCTGCTTCTGCACCATCTAGTCAACACTACTCCATTGCTCCAAAAATAAGTTAAAATCATCCTTTCATATTAAGATAAAACATTTTACTGCTCACAACCGAAAATACTTGGTACCTATTGCAGAACATGTTGCTGGATGAAGTTTTAAGTCTTTTCACTTCTTGAATAAACTGCACATTTATTTTCCATGTGTTCTAATAATTCTCCAGTGTGTGTGTACACGTCAAAATGTAATTCACCTGCTCAACAAGAAAAATATGCTCCAAATTTACTCCAACAGAAATAAAAACCATTGTCTCAAAAGAAGTAGAGCTGGTGTAAGGTCCAACTTAAATATCAAAGTAGTGCTACAATATGCTTAAAACTAAGAAGTAACTAAATTTAACTACCAACACTCAGCATCAAGGCGTTTCCTTTCACGTCTGTTAGTTTTGTTTTAAATGTCTGAGAAATTTTTTTTGTTTTTAAAACTTGGTACTTAGTCTAAATACTGCAAAAATTGTTTGGGGAGATGCAGCATGTTTTTAGAAGCTGAGATAATCAAACATGAGATCTAACACAAACATTTGTAAAAGCAGGTTATTTTTGTTTTAGAAGTCAAATTCATTTGGATGAACTGACTAGCATTTACAAACATTTCAGTATATCAAGAAAACCCCCAAATAAAACAAATTATTTGTACAATTCCATGCCTTGTACAGTTAAAAAAATAAATCAAAAAATACAAATAATTAGAGCTAAAAAATAATCATACAAATTTAGATTTTCCAACAGTTAACCACGTTACAATAAGCCCATTCAGCCACCATGTTTGATCTTATAAGTCTACTGGTTTTGCAGTTGGTAGCAGTTTCACTTTAGATATTGGATTCTTTGGAGATCCTCTATAACGAACTCTTTCTTTTCCTGGAGCACTTCTTGTGGTTGTAGATTTTTCTGGGACAGCACCTGGAATATTTATATTTGCATTAACTTTTAAACTGGATTTCACTGTTTCATGGTTGGTTAGATCTTCTAGAACAGACTTTGATGGATGAACAGTTGCTTTCTGTTCGTGGATTCCAGCAGTTCTGACACAAACATCAGGCTTGTCTGATGGATTTAACGGCCAGCAACATGATTTGGATGTTAAGTCTAGCTGCTTATGAGATATAGAAACTTGATCATATGTACTTTCACTCCTGAGTGGCAAAGCCATGGAATTCTTTGAGGGCTTTTCTGTGCGGGAGAAGAGTGCAGAGTCATAGCTCAAAGATTTAACAAGCGGTGAACCAACATCACTTGCTTTAAGCAGCTGAGAGCTTACAGATCTTCTCTTAGCCTCCAATAAGGAATTCATTCTCCTCACAGACTGCCTAACAGGAGTACGTTGAAATTTAAGAGGTGGTTTAGTTTTGCTTGTAGAACTTGGATCATTTAGTGAAAGCTTGTTGAACCATTGTATGTGGTCAGAAACTTTTCCATGGTCAGAAACAGTTGACGTTTTAGTTAAAGTTTTATCAGAATTTTCAGCTTGCAAGTATTGGTTGCCTACTTCATGTTGTGATTTAGGCAACTGTGAAGTAGGAAGCTGTCCTGCCACAGAAAGTTTAGCAGTATCTTCTTCCAAATTACAGCATTTTACTATACAGTTTTCAGCTGTTTGCGAGTGTGTTAATTCTATTTCCGCTTTTCTTCCAAAGGAATCTAATTTGTTTAAGTCATCTTTTGATGAACTGTTCTGAACAGTCAATGTATCTTCCCTGGCCAGCATTTGAGGCACAGGAAGTTCTGTTACATTTTTTGTATCTGGTTTCGGGACCTGAAGTTCAATCTCAATAGAAGTTTTGAAGTTTCTTTTCTCAGAAACTTTAATTTCATCTTTTTTTGATTGCTGTTTATCAATAGTGTAAGATTGATTAAATTGGTGGAACAGCTCTCTGGATTTTGTATTTGCTGGATTTTCAGAAACTTCTTCAGCTACCAGTTCTTTCTCTGGACTGAGCCCTGTGAGAGACAGAGTCTTATTTAATGTTTCACCTGCTACATCTGAGAAGGAAGATTTTGTATCACCTATCAAATTGTGAAGATTACTTCCAGATGCAGAGAAGGCTTGCTTAACTTTCAGTAACGTTTCTGCAGTTGAATTACTTTCCTCTTCACAAAGCAAAAGTTCTAAGCTGTTGTCTTGTTTGCTTACAGTTGTGGATTTGAATTCATCTGGAACAACTGGTGGCTTTCCAAATATCAAAACAGATTCTGAAGAACTGATGCCCATTTCAGGGTGTCCTGGCAGAATTCCCTCATTCCTGCTGATCGCCTGAGAATCTGTAACAGCAGGACTATTCCATGACATTCGGTGAACTACTTTATCATGACATTTTGGAGTTAGCAAGTTTTCTTCTGACTTGCTCACATTCTTTGAACCTTAAAATAAATATCACAGCGTTTAAGAATAATATCGTATGATTTTAATTATCATTATAGGCAAAATTCTTGCTAAAAACCCCTAATTATCAAAACAGCACTGAATTTAAAGATGCCATTACTCCCTTAAGTTTCAGAGGTGTGAAAAAAGGTTGTAATATTAAGAACTGAAATCACATATCTCATCTTGCTTAACTAACAAAGGAGAACTACTAAAATACACTAGAAACACAACAAGCCTGTCCCAAACCAATTCTTTTTCCCCAGGAGCCACTAACATTCAAGTAACTTTTGTCCTACTAGCTAGAAGCACTTTTAATCCAATTGTTTTTATACCTTTATCCATAAAGTTACTTTTGCTTTACAAAAGCAGAAGTCTTCCCCATCTAATATATTCTGTTAGATACTTACCTTTCTTAGGGAATTTTTCATTGACACATGGGCTGAAGAGTACATCTCTTTTTGCACATTCAGTTCTGCTTTCCAGACCTTGTTGACTTGCAAGACGCCTTCCAATATGTTCAGATCTATTACCAACCGCACATCCTGATACAATATTCTTGAACAAATAAAAGGTGTTAATTACTTTCATATAAACTTGTGTTTTGGAATCTCATTTACAGAGGAACCTCCAGGAAAACGCTATGCAAATCAGCCATAGCAGCCTTTTCTTGGCCATACTTCATCCTCCCTTGATTCTCTGTAGACCTAGGTAGGGAACAACCCACCCGCAGTAAGGTAGGCTTAACCACACTCTGAACATAGTGATTCTGTGCATAGGTGCCGTAATATCAGAATTTCAGTAGCTGTGAGACCTATTGATCACAAGTGTGGTGGGTTGACCCCAGCTGGCATGTAAGCTGCCATCCAGCTGCTTGCTCACTCCCCCCACTCCCCAGCAGGATGAGGGAGAGAACTAGAAAGGCAAAAGGAGGGGTGGGGGTAACAAAAAAAAAAAACCAAAACACACAAAAAACCCCAAAAAACCCACAAGTAGACCAATGCCCAGCCAGCCCCTGAGCAGTGGCTACTTCGCAAAAACTCCCCCCCATCCCAGTTTTATTGGTGAGCATGACATTATATGTCATGGAATAGTTCCTTGGTCAATTCAGGTCAGCTGTCCCAGCTGTCCCCTACCCCAGTCTCTTGCCCCATCCTAGCCAAATGCAGTACAAGCTGATCAGTTACTGCTATGAAAATAAACCTAGGGTTTTTCTTGTACTTGATAGCAGGTCCAGTTATGCTGTGGTCCCTCCATTACCAAATAAGTCCTTCCTGCTACTGAAAAGCAGTGCCCAAAACTTAGGATTAAAATTTGCATAGTAACAAGAAGACTGGGTTAGAAGCAGAATACTTACCATTTCTCTGTTGCTTTTCCCCAAACCAAACTTCAAGCGTAACGACCTACGAACCATTTCTTTTCGGCTAATCTTCGGAGAAAAACAACCTGTCTTTCCTGATTCAGCCCTGGGAGGACAGAGGGAAGAAGTGAACACAAAAAACCTCTTTAGGAGGGCAATAAAAATATCCTGACACTTATTTATGGTCATTTCCTCTAGTTTTACTTCTTCTATTGCCTTCTTGCCAAGCTTTTTAATAGACACAGAAGGCTACTATACCAGGTCTTATTTTGTTTTGAGTTCTATTTTGCCACATTGGAAGATCTGGTGATTTTAAGATTACTGTAAAAATTTGGTATGTTTTGAATACCAAAAAGGATCGTTTTAAAAACAGATTAAGATTTTACCCATCATTAGTCAAGGGGTCTAGACCTACCTTTCCAATTTATCTTTAGATTATGAGAGCTAAGGTAAATTACCTGTATAACTTTTTGCTTGCATGCCTTTTACTTCTTCTGTTGCCTGTACTAGGCAGATGATTTTCACCACCAGTTGAAGGAGACAGTGAGGTTTGTGATGACTCAAGAGACACACAAGGGCTTGCTTCAAACTGAACTACAGGAACAAAATCATGTTTCCAAGATCTTAAAATAGGCACGTTTTTTTCAGATAAAGACTTAACAGTTAAGACAAAGAATAGGTTTTTAAAACAGCACAGATTTGTTTGCTTATTTTGTGGAATGCTGGCTTGAAATTACTTTGACTTCCACTTTTATTTAATATTAAATGAAGCTGTTGCTTGTAGCATCCACAGAAGCTGCTGGATTGCAATTAATTGCATGCTAGTGATATCACTACCTCAATTAAGTTTCCACACTGCTGTCAGCAGATCAGTTCCTCAAATTTAAGAGCTTAATAAGAAAAATTAGATTCAGTCCTAATATTATTTTCAGTGTGCTTTTGTTACATACCTAGCCAGAACAGTTAAAGCAACAATAAATGAAAGAGTTGCTATTCTACTACCTAATTTTTTTATGAAACAGATGCATTACTACTATCTTTAGAAAATGGCATTGCTTTGGTTTGCTTCACCATAGAAACAAGAATTTCATGGTGAGCATGAAATGGTTTAATAGACAAAAGCAATAAGTTTTATACCACTCAATTGAGGAAAAAAATTTTGATCTTCAGGCAAAACAAAACATAGCCAATCCAGAAATTTCTTTTTACTCTAACTTCAGTTAGCAGAACATTAAGGAACCAAACAAAAACAAAACAGGATTTGCAGAAGAGCCTGACAGCTGGAAGCACTCAAATAGAATGAAGTGGTATTAAAGCACTGTCAAACAAAAGTAAAACTTTTTCTATAGAATTTTGAGATTATTTAGCATCTAGAGAAAACAAGAGGTGACTGGATTTAAGAAAGAACCTTTATAGTAGCAACAATTATATTTCACACAGAGCTAAGACCAGCTATTTAAGTATTTAGGAGACAGAAGGAGGCTACAACTTTCAAAAGGTTGGAAGCATAGGCAGTCTTCATGGATTTGTATGCTAAGACAGAAACACGAGCATAACCTAGGTGAAACAGAGGGACTGAAAAAGAGAAAAGGACATCAGGACTGCAGATTTGAGAAATTAATGTAACAGAAAACAAGAAACAGAATTTTGCTTTTGCTCAATGCATGTAACATGACAGTCACTAACGAACATAAACAGACTATTTACTAAGATGGGAAAGTAGCGCGAGGAACACTGTTAAACGAAGATTATCAATGACTGCCTAATAAGAACAAAAGACTGCACATTTAAATTAAAAGCCATAAACAACCACTTCAAGCAGCAAGGAAAAAATGAAGGCACTGTACCTGATGCTGGTGTTGAGCTGCTGTTAAAAATGCTACTTGGTAACAACTCAAAAGCAAAACTATGCTTAAAAGATCGTCTCTTCTTGCTGGACAAGCCCTGAGAGCAATCAGTTGGAAGTTTGCGCTTGGTACTTGGAGTAAGAACCACCGGAGTCACCGATGAAAGGACTGAAATTAAGAAAACTAAATTTGCAATAACAGCTTAAAATGTTGAGAGTTTACTAAAGTATAAACAGTTGGTTGGGGTTTTTTTGTTTGTTTTTTAAAAAAAACTCTGAAAGAAAATTGTTCTAAAAGCTTAGCCAAAGTGCATGCATTTTAAACAGGCGAAGCAACCAGTATAGCTTAGGGTTTGGCTTTTTATTTTTTTTTCACAAGACAGAGTACCAGAAAGGAAAATCTAAAACCAAAATAACATAATATAAGTATTAGGTGGGGGTAAAAAAAAAAAAAAAAGTATAGTCATCTTCTGTAAGTTTGAGAGACAGAGTAAGAGTGAAAGAATTTCAGTCCTGGCAAATTCATTCCCAAGATGATAAAATGCTGCACTACTGCACTGAAGCCTTAGTGCGCATTAGATAAAAAGCAAAAGTTCAGTTGCGTAATCCTAGAACCGCACAGCCCACTGCTGCAGTGACTGTAGCTGCTCCAAGAACTACAGTAAATGCAGTATCCTCAGTAAATATGTCTCTATATTCAAAGTTTTAAACAACTTAAACGTAATCACTTATCTTCAACTAAGTTCTAGTTCTTCAGTTAAAATTGTGGAATATAGTTGACAAATCCAGAAGATACTGCATGGGCTTTATTTAGTACAAATACACCAATACCTACCACTTCTGTCTTGTTGAGGTGTAGTGGAGGGTGTTCTGTTAGATTTAAATTTATTCAATGCTCCACTAACAATATCTGAAATGCAAGACACACCGAGCAATCAAATTTAAATATTAAGTTTGTCTTGCTCTATTTTCAACCCAAGTTTAACTTGTATTCTTTCAGAGAGAAATAAAGCAAATCATTTTATGTAAAGAAAACCATAGTCCAGATCTTGTCATCAACATAGTTTTTGTTGCTTTCACAATAGCTGAAAAATTCTTTTTTCCTTAAAAAAAAAATTCATGCACAGACAACAGAAGTTTCTTGTAGAAAATGCTACTGGTCGTTATAAAATTATATGTCTTCTGATTTCTTGTAGGCAAACCTAGAAGGTATCCATTGAAGTCCTTCTCACAGAAAGTCTCACAGACTTTCTCACTTTACTGGACAGTTGTCTTGAAGCTGAAAAGCTTTTAGAGCTTTGAAGTTAGGTCCAAATAGGAGTATGAAATTTTGGTCTCACAAAAAAATAACATACAACTTTTCTGTTAACTATGTGTTTTTGTTTTGGGGTGCTGGTTTGTTTTTTTTTTTTTTAAGGCAAAATTAAACCCAGCAGAGTATATGCATGAAGTTTCACTGTTTTTCCTGCTTTTAAAAGTGTAAAATGAAGTATTTTTATTAAGTGCTATTGCAACCTACAGTTGTATTTCCGTGTGTTCATAGCAAAGCTTGGCAAACTACAAGCCTGCGGTACTTTCATGGTGTCTAGTAGATATTAGGTAGTTTTTAAAACCTCATCTTTGAAAATAGATGAAGTGTTGTAATACTATGTTTTACTACATCTGGAGAAAGAGTAGAAGCTGCCTACTACCTGAACCTATTCCACAGAATTAAGAAACTCTAACTGCTTCTCCTCAGAATTTTAACATCAACAAATATTTATCACTTTGCAACTCCAGGATGATTTCCCTTCTTCAGAATGGAAAAATATATTACACAAAAAAAACATGCCTTGGCTAAACATATACAATAATAAAGCCTTAATTTCAATTGCTGTCAGGTTTAATATTCCAGTTACATGAGCTAAATACATACTCATATTTTTATAGCAATACATACAAGACCAGTGTTAAAGTAGATTTGAATCAAGTCAAGCGTATTGTATTTCCATTGTATTTCCTCAAAGAGAATGCAGAAGAACAGAGAATATACCATTTGATTGTCCATATCTCACACATCCCCCCTTGAATAGCTAAACTGAAAAAAAAACCCCAGATCCATGATATCAGTGCACACAGTATCCAATAATATCCAATTCAGAGTTACAAGACACAAATTAGTTACTGTAATTCAAAACACACATGCCATTTATATCCTTGCCTTCTCAGGACCTGACTTATCAAAGTATGCAGTATCTTTGAGTGTCCAAATATCATTTCAAAACTAGCAAAAAAAAAAAAATCTTTATCAGTGTTCTGCAACAGGATCTGAAGTTGACTCAATAAAAAGCTGTAACATTAATCTGGCTTCACAAATCTCAACACAAGCAAAATAGCTTCTTTGGTAGACAACAGACACGCTAGAATAAACTCAGACAGAATAAACACAATAAAGTGATGTGATTAGTGAAGTCTTATATATATTTTGCAAATCAAATCCAACAAATTTCACAGGCATCTGTTCTGCTTGTGGAAGAAGCAAGTGCTTAGGATCAGCATACCTGAATACCTGAAGTCTTGAAATAATTCTATTTTAGTTTCTGAAACTTTCATGCAACATACCTACCCCCAACACTTCGGTGCCTCCTCTTCTTACATTCACTGGGAGATTCATTTTCACTGTCTTCGTGGCCCCACAGTGAAGGAGTAGATTGAAAGGCATCAACACCTAACATTGCAGGAATCTTTTCCAAGATAAATTCTGGTACTTGTCCTGAATTAGTTGAGAAATATATATTTTTTTTTTTTAAGTTATTTAAAAAGTTGAAAAGAAAAGCTGTATATAAGTATTTGCAACAAGACATTTTGATAAACATTTATCATCTTACCAATTTCTGCTGCATGGTCAATAAGTGTTTGCACAACAGCAGCTTGCAAGCGAATTTTTTTTTCTGTACTGGCTGACATCTTTTCATTTTCATTCGAGTGCAAGAGGTTGGGAGCAAAAATCACTGCCAGATTACTGCTATCCATTCTGTTTTCATTGGATCTTAACAAGAAAAGGTTTTTTTTACACAAATTATCAGTACATAAGCAGTGGACAGAGAAAAGACCAAATAAGACAAATGCAGTTAAAAAAAGAAAATACGGAGTCATTCACTTGAGTACTCACATACCAAGATTAACATGTAGACTTATGCACCACAGGCTAGGTAACCACATGACTGTGTTATTGAAATCAAGAGGTTGTAGACCCTGGTCAGTTTTGGGGAATGCAAGGTATCAGTTAGCTTATGTTAATTTTATCAGTCACCCCTTTTGCTTTCCAAAGAAGAATGAGGAATACAGCTATGAAAGAATGGAACAAAGTCAAGTCTCCAGTAAAATAAGGTTTCATAAAGAAAACACTTTGGATTTATGAAAGAAAAGACCATGACTGAATTCTAGTGAATGACTGCAGATAAAGTTTAAAGTCACAAACAACTCACAGAAAGTTACAGCGGTTACCTGTAAAGAGAACTCGTTAAAGGAATTGGAAGCTGTTTACATGCACTCTCTTTACACTGACCTTAGGGACACAGTTCTCAGAAAGTTGAAAAAGTATCTCAAAGCTTCAATTGTTCTGTCGGCCATCAAACACGACAGCAACACAGTTGCAGTTTTCTTCTCATTTCCTAGCTGCTGAGCTTTGAAAAGGCCTTCCTGCAGGTGAGGTGGAAGGATGGGTTCTGGCAGCTCTCTAAAGAACTGTTTAAGAAGCCCTGCAACATCACATGGCAGTGCAGCTGAGAGGCAGTTTTCACCTTGATCCAGTTTACTCTGAAATTGTTCATAAGAAACATGATTTGAAGTCTTCAACATACCATCAGATTTCTAAGTTTAGGCATTAACCCTCTAGCCCCTATCAGAAAAGACAGTCACATCTTCCCCATTTTTAGTTTCAGCCTTGTCATGTTTACCCAGCTACAGTATCTACAGACACAGACCATCTTGTCAGACCACGTGTTAATTTACAGGTTTCCCACGTACACATCCTCCTGGGAGGACATTGCTAAATAAATGTCTTCACAGTATCCAGTGTGCATAACAGCTAACAAGTTTGTTCAGTCACGAGTGTATTCTCACCATCTGGAAAGCTGAAAAATTTCCCAGGAAAAAAAAAAAGTGAAATTTGCCAGTTTCTGGACTAGATCTCCTCTCATTTCTAAAGCCGGTAATGTTACCAGTCTACTTCCAATATTAAAACTTGAATATGACTGAAGAGTCCAAAAACTAAAACACATATATGATCAAGTGAAATGCAGCTTATTAAAAAAAAAAAAAAAAAAAAAAGAGAGAGAGAGGCTTTAGAGAATACCTTTAAAGCTTTTAAACGAACAAGAGATCCAGACTTTCTGAAGAGTCCCTCGGTATGAACATGTTCTTCCAAATATTCACAAGTATCAACAAGAAAGCTGAGGAAAGAACAGTAACATACTTCTGACACTCAGAATAAAGCTTGTTTTTTCCAGAAAAACTATTTCATTATAAATAGATAAAACTTCACATATAGGATAGTTCTCCCCAATGACAAGAAGTATAAAGAAATACAACTGAATGAAAGCTGTGGCTCTGAATTCCCCATCTAACTTCTGTATCCCTCCCTCCCCAACTGAAACTATTCTTATATCCCCCATTACCTTTAGCAGGCCTGGAATAAATATCATGTTCCCTATTCTGACAAGAGTTTAATACTATAAAGAGGGCAAAGTAAGAGTAAGTCTAAATATACAGTGTTAATTTACCTCGGAATATAACCATATTCTGGCACAAGTGATTGCGGTAACGCATGAAAAGATATTCCAAAGATTTTACCCTAAAATAAAAAATTCAATTAATGTTATTCAGAAGTTGATAGGATTACTAACTATACAACATAGAAAAGCACATATTCCACAAAGTACAAATAGAAGGGTAGTTAAGACAAAAACCAGTCTTATAGATAAGACAGATAAGAGGTATTGTCAGGAAAAGCACTATCATCTCTAGATATCTGAACCTATGATGATTCTAGTTACAGGTAACACCCTAGATTACTGTGAAAGAATAGAAAGGTTTTCTGCAGTACATTTTGCACTTTTTATTTTACAAGGAGTCAGTTTTCCTATGAGGCCCCCAAATCAGTAAGGATACTAAACAGACTGTTTTGGAATCTCACCTTACCTTTTCAAATTGACTAAATCCTAATTTTCTTAAAAATCAACACAACACATTTGAAATTACTCTTTTTTTTTTAAGTTGGTTTTGGTTTGGTTTTTTTTTTTTTTTTTTCATCTGAAGCACTCAAGATTGCTGTTTCAGGGAGGATTAAACTCAACAGAATAGTCTAGAAAACTGTTCTCAACTCTCACATTTAGCATTTGTATTTAAGAAACTGTTATAACTCTGTTGCCTTATAGCAAGACATCAGAGTACCTGTTACATATTAGAAAACAAGCAATTTCTTCAGTCATTACTACTGATGCTTATCTACAGCGTTTTTTAAAATGTTTATCCGTTACTGCACAGTTGTTTCAGTTATAAAAGCCCACATTTCAATGTAACAACTTGTACTTTTATTTCTTTGCCCCAACTCTTTTCTATTTACGTTAACAGAACATGCAAGCCAGCGCCTCCCCAAACCAGAAGAGGACTGGGATCATGCCCAACTTGTTATCAGAGATGAATGCAAACTCTTGGTCATTTATACCTGAAATTCAAAGTGCTGACCACATTAGGAAAATAGTTAATCAATAACTAATCCATTAGGCCACCGTGGGCCTATCTGTCCTACAGAAAACAAGCATAACACGATAAGGAAAGAGAAGAAACATGTTTGTCGTTGTAATCCAGGTTGCTACTAAAAGTACAAAAAGAAAATTAACTCCAAGATATAATGTTTTTCTGTATTTACAAGATTATGCAATAGAGAATTCCAGTGGCTTGTAATTCAACACGCAAAATTCATAACTGATACCCTCACTTTACTAGGTTTTGTTTGAAATATCAGAAGTTCTGATTTAAGTTCTTAAAATAAAGTTATGTCTGTTCCCTTACAATAGAAATATAACGCCTCCTGGCAAAACAAATGTTATTCTATACCTTTTCGTACCTTGCTCAGTTGTTATTTAAACATACATTTTCTTCCTTGTATAAAATTTAATTACTAC
Organism: Nipponia nippon; assembly: GCF_047370975.1. Taxonomy (NCBI): domain Eukaryota; kingdom Metazoa; phylum Chordata; class Aves; order Pelecaniformes; family Threskiornithidae; genus Nipponia; species Nipponia nippon. The sequence continues at coordinate 36,513,712 of NW_028262291.1, forward strand.
AGACAACTACATAGGCATCTTTTATTATGACATACATACATTATTCACAGTTCTTATTACCTTCCCTTCAAACGGGGAAAAAAAAGTCTAGAACCATATGCTTGATATTGACAAGGGGGAAGAAACTAATTCTAACTTCATTCTTGCTCTCTCCCTTTCCAAACAACCCGACTCAAGCATGTGTTTTTGCAACTTTTTTGGTTTATATTGACCAAGGGTTACTGCAGCATTTTGTAATATCTTCTTAGCCTTACAGAAAGCTCATTCTGAGAATGCTCTGTTCTGTGCCATATCAGGTGCACAGGGATCTTGTTTAGGACTTGATAGTGGTCTGTGCTTTATAAATAAGTCTACAGGAAGATCAGTGTTCTGAAATGGACTTCAGTGCTGTATAAACTGGCATCCATTATGATGCTTTAATTTTAAATAAGAGTCCTGAGAGAGAAAACACACTTTTTTCCTTCAACAAATTCAAAGTAGGTATTTAAGATAACAGGACAGATTTCATTCTTCAGAGCACAGGCAAATCAAGGCCAGATCTGTCTGTACCAAATACCCACAGTTACGTCTTATACTAAGAAACCATGCAAATAAAGCCATTCAAACCAAAAATCTAAGGAATCACGTAAAATAAAAGACATAAAGCTTTTAGAAACTACATAGTAGCTATGTATTCCAATAAATAATACGACTGAGACTTAAATTCCATAGTGAGTGACATTAAGCACAGCAAGGTGTAAAAAGCTCTTGCCTAGACCAGAGGCACGCATGCGTGTTTGAGAGAACATCCACTACATTAACAAAAAGAGGAACACATCTCGTTCACCATCTGGTCTGCCTTGCAACATTCAGGTCCTAAACGGGCGGGGGGAATCAGCATCACTAAACCATTATCTTACTACGTCAGAACCTGGCTACCCTGACGACCGTCCGGAGCACTTGCTCGCTGAGGAAAAAGGGGGAAAAAACGACTTTCCTCATTGTAGGGATTAAGACGTTTCCCCACGAGGGGAGGTTATGCCCTGTCAGGGGCCAGCAGGAGCAAGGGAGTTGCGGTAGCGCCGCTGGTGCCAGAACGGGCGGCCTCCCGGCCTCCCCGGGACAGCAGGCCAGCTCCCGGACCCGCAGAAGCTTCGCTCCCACAGCGACAGCCGCCGCGGCCCGGCCCGGGGAGCGGGTGCCCTCGGTGAGCGCCGCAGCGTCCCCGCCCCCCTTACCTCCGCCGCCGCTCCCGGCTGCTTGGCCGCCGCCGCCGCCAGGCAGCTCCCGCTCTTCACCTTAATCCCGTAAGAGGCCCGCAGCTCCTCCAGCACCGCCAGCCGCACCAGCCTCCGCCTCTGCTCCGCCATCCCAGCGCCCGCCGCCTCCCCGACCTCTCGCTCCCCAGCCCCCCGCCGCCTCTCAGACGCCGCTCAGCGCCATCGCAACCCCCCGACGCCCGGCCCAGCCCCGCTCGCGCGCCGCCGGTTACCGCCTGGCTCAAACCCAGCGCCCTACCCCGCCCGCGCCTCTGATTGGGCCGCTTGCCGTTCGAAATCAGGCCCCAGCCGCCCAACGGCCACCCGGGGCTGCCCCGGCGGCGCCTGCTTCCTCCACCGCCTCTCGGCCTCCCTCAGCTCCTAAGGCCCTGCGCGCCGCCGTCGGGCGATCGCGCTGGCTACCTACAGGCCCTCCCCGCAGGCCTCCAGCGTGGGGGTGCTATGGCGGCGGCGGGGCGGGACGGGACGAGCAGACCGCGGCTCCCGGGAGCTGCTGGGGCCGGTTGCCGCTGGCGCCGGTTCCCGGGTGGTGTCGGCGTCGGGGAGCGGCTGATCGCTGCGGGGGGTGCCCGGTCTCGGGGCAGCGGGAGGCGGAGCGAGCCAGCAGCCGGGATGGAGCAACAGGCGCAGCAAGCGGAGGGCCCTGAAACGCTGAAAACAGCACCACGTTTCCTTCCCCTCGCCCCCAGCAAGGTTCAGGCCAATGTTACCAAGTTTGGGGTTGCGTTGTTTACTTGAAAATAAATGTTTGTTTCTTTGAAAATAAATTTCAATTTAAAATAGTAAACCAGTGCAGTTTTGTGAATAAACTGAATTCTTCAAGGAGGAATGAATACGCGACGTCAGCCTTACTTGATTATAATGGTGGTATATATTGGGATAGATAAAAGATTAAGGATCTTCACATCTGCTTTAGTCAGTGATGTTACCTTCTCTGGCATTAGCTTTGGTCTGCACAGATCCACCTAAGATGTTTCATAGTTTTCTGTGGACAAAACCACAACTCACAGTTCAAGTGGCAGTTAAACCATTAGCACCAGGTCTGTTTGTACTTTCTAAATTTGGGTTTGCTTATCTCTTCCATACTGTGTTTTCATACACCTTCTCCAGGAGGGTCACTTGGGGTTTTGTACTATGTTGTTATAGGAAGAACTGCCCTTTTTTTTTTTTTTTTTTTTTTTTTTAAGTTTCTTTTCCAAACATAACTCTTCAAGTGTTAATAGCAGTCAAATTAATGAAATGCAATCTTCCTGTGTAGAGTCAGAAATAAGTGCTGTAGCAAAAATGAGCTTTCCAGCTTTTCCTTTATACATATTCTGGTACTGGTTCTAAAGTAAGTCTGTCTTCACTGAGAGAAAGAGAATACTGCAAACCTTAGACACAGAGTGATAATAGCACATTATCGTGCTCTGAACACTTACGGATACAAAAATTAGAAAATGAAACAAAAGGAGAATAGCTAGAGTTTTTCCAAAAGTCATCAAAATATAAACAGAAAAAAAAGCTAGAAAGTTATGTACAAGAAAGACCTAGCAGCAATAATAAATAGCAGATTAGACATGAATTTTCTTAAGTAAAACCCCAGGATTTTGCTTATGGACGTCAAAATCTTGTCATTGAGCAAAAGTAATATTCCTCTAAATGTAGTTTTAGTGCAGCCTTACTGTAAGTATTATAATCTGTCCTGACATTGAAATTACATGAAAATATGAAATTCCAAAACCTAAAATATCAGTGATGAGAAAAGTAAAAGTAAAGGAATAAAATAAATAGGTATCATAGAATTTAGTTTAAGCAATCTCTGTCCAGCTTAGTTTTCTGTAGTAATAATGAATTACACAAGAGGGAGCTGTGATCTGATAAATACATCAAAACTCTTCATGTCAAATATTTTCCATTCAGTATTCACATAAGAAAAAACACATGATGATAGTTTGTGCTGTATTTTTTTCCAAAAAAAAGTGATGAAGGTAATCTTTTTACATTTTGCAGAAGATATTTAAAGCCACAGTATTATCTAGTAATTTTGTCAAAAATATTTGTCAAATATTTTAATATCCTTTAGGTGACTATTTTAACATATTTCTGCTTTATTTACAGGTAGAGACTGGAGCAGAAAAATTACTTTGCAAATAAGAACTAGGCATCTAATTTTGGAACTAGTTGTAGCATCCCACTCAAATCTATCAAATCTCTTTCAAATATGAGTTAGAAAAAATAAAGTAAACAGCTATTTGGCTACTCTTTTACCCCCACAGAATTGTCTAAGAATTGACATGCCGAGCTTCTGGCATTTTAAATAATTCTAATTTTCAGAGGCTATGGGTGAAATCCTGTCTGGAATGAAGTAAATGGCATGACTCTCTTGTCATCAGGAGGGCCAGGCTTCCATTCCTTTTCGCATCCAGCATGTAATACACAAACGTGTTTGTACACACACACACAGAGGCACTCTTTTGCACTATCCATATATAGATAAGTGTTTACATTTTGGGAGGAAAAAAAAAAAACATAAGCACCTACATTTAGTGTGGCATTTTGTGAATTTTGGAAGCTACTCCAGAAATGAGAGCTTTAAAAAAGAAGTCAAATGTTTACTGATAGTCTCATTTCAGCAACCACTCAGAACCATCAGTGGTCAAACTAATGAGAAACTCAGCTAGAGGAAGCAGAAACAAGCTAATTCAACAAGCAGCGTAACATCATGAGGAGTACGGAAAACAGACCTTACCCCAAAGTACCCCTCCCTGAACAAACTCAGAACTTGGTGGGAAAGAGTGTAAGTATCCCTCGTTCTGGCAATACAAGGGCTGGTTTTGCCTTACTTCTTCAACTGAACCAGCTGAGGGCAGAAAGATCATGAGGGCAGAAAGATCATAAGGACAGATCACGAAAAAGAAAGATCATGAGGGCAGAAAGCCAGACCATACCATCCAGGAGAAACCCTGAAAAGCAGCTGCACAAGGGACGTTTACGCATTGGTGTCCTCAGAGTCTGACTACTGGTACAGTTTATTCTGAACGTTCTTACTCATTCTTGTCTCTTCCTGGCTTTCTCTCTTAATGAGGAATTATTTACTCCAATTCCCAGTTGTCATCTCTCCGTGCTGTTCAGCCTGCCTTTACATTAGCTATGTCCCTTTTCCATCTCCCTCTCCCTCTGCTGCTTTGTCTTGTCTTCAGTAAATACTTTTGCACAGGACTGACAGTGCTGGGGGGGATCAGTCTCATGCAACGGTGTCCCTACTTGCAGCCATTCAGAATTATGTCAGAAGCAAAACCATCTGGATACTCTGAATACCTTCAACATTTAAGGTTAACTATAACCCCTACCCCTGTGAGTAGCTTGATGAAAACTAATTCCAGATCAAGAAAATAGTAAGGAAGAGCATTTAAAGTGTACTTGAAGTGGGAAAATAAGGTTAGAAAGAGTGTCTTCCAAACTGACATTCAACATGAATTTCCTCTGAACCATGGTTTCAGAATAGAATAATTCTATTTAACCCATGTTTCATTTGGGTTATGAATTTGGTCTCAGCTTACCATCTTGTCAGCTCAGGTTTTTGAAGAGACTATTGCAGAAAATTAGATACTACAATCTTAAAACCTTAGTATCAGTTGTATAAATTGTTAACTCTACATCTGAGTTTGCTCCATGAACAGATTTCTTGGGGACAGATTATCAAAGCTAACTCATTCAAGTTTGAGTATTCCACATTAAGAATCATCAGTATTTTGTCTGAAATATTCTAAAACTTGATTTTGTGAAAAGTAGTAATTGAATTTGTTTTTTACATTCACTAGTGCTGTAGTCAAATAAGTTTTTCTAGTGAAATTTTGGGACAGCTCTCGGAGAACAGCAGTATACAGCATGCCTTTCCTGCATTTACTCTGCAAGACCACACGTTTGAAGGAACGGAGGAATCACCATGTGAGGGAAAAGATACCTGCATCTCTAATTTATGTAGGTGAAACTTTGGAAAAGCCTGAAGATTTCATAGGCAGATTCTAACATATATAATGCTAGGATCTTGAGTCAGTGACTAAACTTCCATGCTTATTGCACTGAGGAAGCATTTTACCTATTTTTCTTTGGGGCTGGAGACTGTACTTCTGATACCTTCAAATGCTAATTAGAATAAATCAACCGACTATGAGAAGGCTTCAAGTTCACCACATCATCTGGAACTCTGCTAGAAAATAAAAAATCAGAAAATGACTGAAAGTAACAAGATATGTTGATTAGGCTGAGAAATTTGAAAAATTCCTTTTACCGCACTAAGGGGAGAGACAATTTTTTTGAAGCCACATACTATCTTAGAAACCAGCATGAGAAATTTAAAGAGTGCCTCTGATTCAAAGCAGCTTAGCTACTGATAATACCACACTGGTCAACTCAACTCAATGTAGATACTTTCTGTTTTAAGTGCTTGATACTTTCAAGCATGGCTGAAGCTAAGAGTTTATACTTGACACTGTGTATGACATTTTGCACTTATAATACATTTAATTTTATCTTTAACGCTAGTAGGAAGACTGTTCTCTCTTTTCTGGTTTTCTTTCACTTCCAGTTCTTGTGCTTGTGTGGTTGAATGGTCTGAAACTGGCAATTTACCTGTGATAGAACAATTTACACAACTAGATGTGCAATCTTCACCCATTGTTTTCGACCCTAAAGCACAGAATTTAAAATAAAAGGTGTTAAGATACCCCTAAGAAGAACAATGTTTTAAGCTGTTCCTCAATGCAGAATATTCTCTGGTAAAACCAAAACATTGATCTGTACATCAAGCTGGAGGATGTACCTTTAAAATAAAAGCAGAGTCGAACAAGCCATCTACCAGACACAAACTTCCACATCTGCTCCTTAAACCACAGCTGACTTCATGAGTTAAAATATAGATTGATACAACCATAACATACTTAGAAGAGTTATAGATTTATATTTTATTGACATCATAGACTGTGGGACAGCTTAAGCAACATGTAAGCAAAGTGAACCAACTAATGGTCTGCTCAAGATGGAAATAATAAACGAAGACTAGTAACATTCACCCCAGTAGCTTGCAAATATGGCATTAGAAGTTAAAAGATATAAGAAGCAACTGGTTTCCTTCCTAGGTTAGTAGTAACATTAAAAAGAACAGAGGTACCTAGAAAGACGAGAGCCAAAATGGAAAGGCAGGAGTTGCATTCTCCAGTTTAAATAAGGTTTATTTAACAGAAATCTGAAAGGTAAAAGGAGGCTAAAGCTAACACAGAAGTTGATGATGCATATTTCCACCTTAATGTATGTGTATGACAACTGGGAATCTGGGGGAGGACCCAAGTACCTACATACATCCAAAGGCCCAGGAAAGATTTCCCAGAATTCAAACCACTGTCCTGGAAAGCATGCTTTTGTTTAACAATACTAGAAAAAAAAAACGTAAAAGTTTTAGTAGTTCTACAAATAGTAGCCTATAGTAGATAGAAAAAACAGTCAGTGCTTTGTTGATGTCCTAGGCAATATTGATAATTCAGGATAAGTAGTCTCAGGGTGGATAATCTTTTACCCTCATTCAATTCTCCTAGAGTGCTCCATTTCTCAGAGAAATACTCATAGCAGTCTTTTGTTTCTATTCAGGATAGCAACTCTATGCTTAGGTTTTTATTTTCAAGATATACAAAGAAAAACCAGATTGAAATCCTGGCATGATAGATTTATTTAATAACAATTTAAAATAGTTTCTAACTTTTGTTTTGGATGGGTTTTTTTTTTCTTTTTTCTTTTTTTTTTTGGGGGGGGGGGGGGGGGGAGCAGGGCTGTAGCTTTTATACCCAGTATTTTAGACTTGAAAAAGAGCCTGAGTTCTTAAAGGCTTCTCTGGGTTTTTTCCCACCTATACCAGATGGTCTTACAAGAGCTATTATCTTCCAACCTGGTCTAAGGATATAGGTAGGATAATGACAGTTACTCTGCCACTGGTGTATAGAAATGCTTTTGTTTCTGTATATCTTGCAAAGATACAAGCTTATTTGGAAATCTGGGTCTTAGCTGCTGCTGCACCTCTTCTTGCATCAGCAAAGATTGCAGACTTCCCCAGCAAGTTCTCAAGGCATCTACTGCAAGTCTGCTTGCAGGGACAACAATAGCTTATTCAGTCTCACGTCAAGTCTTCAGGGCAGAGCAAAATGGTAATTACTTCCCTTTCAGAAGAAAGGAAAAAAGAAAGAGAAAAAAAAGGGAAGAAGGGTGCAGTACCATTCATTTAATGCTGCTATCAGACAAAAAACCTCCAAACCTTAATAGTTTCTTCTAACCAAGTCTGAATCAAGGGTCTATAGTGGCACTCAGAAGAAAAAAACAAACATCTCTTCCTCTCACTTCTCACCCTCCATTTTCTTTTCAAATTCTACTTAATACGAGCTCTTTTTTCAGCACATCCCTTCTATAACTTTACTGGTAGGTAAAAGAGAAATTGATTTTTTTAATCAATTGGCTCTCCCTAATATCTTGTGAATCCTAGAACATAGGGATAATACTCAGGTAATAGGAATTTTAATTTCCTTTTCTCAACTCCATGTAAGTGGAGACTGCATTTAGAGGATTATGGCATGTTTCTGGTAGGATACTTTAATTTTTAAGTAATAAGTAGTTAATTCATTGAAGGGTTGGAAATTTTATATCCAAGGCAAAATTCAGGTTTTTAAAAAGTCTCTGTGTCAAGAATTCAGTTTATTTGGGTAACCGCTATCTTAGAATACAATTGTGTGACACTGATTTGAGCTGTAAGGGAAGGTGATGCTAGGCTTTATGAGGTTATGAATGGAGTCGAGTCACTGAACAATTTTGTCAGTATTTGCTATGCGGAGAAATTATTTCCCACAACTCTCAGGAAAGAGTGACGGGTTGTGTATTTTTCTGGTTTTGCATAAGACTTTCAAGTGTCTTATGTCAGTTATATGTGTACCATAGTTCAAGAGATGTATCTTCCCAGTTCCCACTTCAGTTGGAAAGATATGGATGCATCACTTAGCTTGAAAAATGAACCAAAGGCAGTATGGTTTTGTGGTGGTTTGGCCCTGGCTGGATGCCAGGTACCCGCCAAAGCCGCTCTATCACTCCCCTCCTCAGCTGGACAGGGGAGAGAAAATATAACGAAAGGCTTGTGGGTCGAGATAAGGACAGGGAGAGGTCACTCACCAATTACCATCACAGGCAAAACAGACTCAACTTGGAAAAATTAATTTAATTTCTTACCAATCAGAGTAGGGCAATGCGAAATAAACCCAAATCTTAAAACACCTTGCCTCTACCCCTCCCTTCTTCCTGGGCTCAACTTCATTCCCGATTTTCTCTACCTCATCCCCCCGAGCAGTGCAGGGGGACAAGGAATGGGGGTTGCGGTCAGTTCATCACACGTTGTCTCTGCCGCTCCTTCCTCCTCAGGGAGAGCACCCCTCACACTCTTCCCCTGCTCCAGCATGGGGTCCCTCCCACAGAAGACAGTCCTCCATGAACTTCTCCAATGTGAGTCCTTCCCACAGGCTGCAGTTCTTCACAAACTGCTCCAGGGTGGGTCCTTTCCATGGGGTGCAGTCCTTCAGGAACAGACTGCTCCAGCGTGCGTCCCCCACAGGGTCACAAGTCCTGCCAGCAAACCTGCTCCAGCATGGGATCCTCTCTCCATGTGGTCACAGGTCCTGCCAGGGGCCTGCTCCAGTGCAGGGTCTCCAAGGTGTCACAGCCTCCTTTAGGCATCCACCTGCTCCAGCGTGGAGTTCTCCACAGGCTGCAGGTGGGTATCTGCTCCACTGTGGACCTCCATGGGCTGCAGGGGGACAGCCTGCCTCACCATGGTCTTCACCACAGGCTGCAGGGGCATCTCTGCTCCGGCACCTGGAGCACCTCCTCCCCTCCTTCTTCACTGACCTGGGTGTCTGCAGGGCTGTTCCTCTCACATATCCTCACTCCTCTCTTCTCTGGCTGCAATTGCGCAGTTCCGCCCCCTCCCCCCGCTTCTTAAATCTGTAATCCCAGAAGCGCTACCACCGTCGCTGATGGGCTCGGCCTTGGCCAGTGGCAGGTCTGTCTTGGAGCCGGCTGGCATTGGCTCTGTTGGACATAGGGGAAGCTTCTAGCAGCTTGTCACAGAAGCAACCCCTATAGCCCCCCACTACCAAAACCTTGCCATGCAAACCCAATACACGTTTCTTCTCTGAAGGGATATGGTTTTGTTCCACTCATGCTGAGAATGCATTACTGATACAACGCATTCATTCTGAAGACCTATGTTTCTAGAGTTTAAGGGTTAATAAAACTTCCTTGGGAGGAAATAAAAGCTTCAGACTGGTATAATTCTGTATATAGAAAGGAATTTAAGATTCCTCTTATGTTACTGCACATTTATAGAATACTTGAGATCAGAAGGGCTTCACAAACTATAGGTAGGACTCAGCTCACCTGCTGAAATCCTCAGGCAGTTGAAAGTACAAAGGCATTGACTTGGGCAGACCCCAAGGCAAAGTTAGATGGGACACTAAGCATCATGTCTTGTGTCACGGAACTTGTCACAAATACTCCAGAAGGACAATATTTTAGTTTTTCATTGTTGCCTTAGCAAATTGTTATCACGTTGTGAAAGTAGTGACTCAGAGGCAAAATGCCTTATTTATTTATTTATTTCCGGCAACACGTTAGTTTTCATAAATTATCATAGAGTTTAAAGCCAGAAATGACTCTTAAGATTGTCTAGTCTGACCTCTTGTACATCACAGTCCAGCAATTTATGTACTAAGGGTAACAACTGATGGTTAGACAGTTTTTCTAATGGGAGAATGGTGTGTGTTTGACTCTCTTGGGCACAAAAAAGTGAAAATTGCATTCCTTGGCAAATGCTGTAACTGTTATGAAATTGTATAAAAGATGGGTATAAGACTCTCCTCCAGCTACACAGATAATAAAGCAAGAATCTGAAGCTCCATTTTATAGTCTACCCAGTCCTATAGGCCTGTTTTGAGGAAGCCTGTTAGATCATTACTGGAGGAAGGTTTAGACTAAGGAACTAATTTCTGAATTTTAGACAACCTTTGATATGAGGTAAAGTAGAGGGGAAAAAATGCCTCTTCTTCCAGGACATCTTCTGGGCAGGTTCATATTCTAGATGCCTTGAGAATATCAAAATCAAAGAGCAGGAAGTTTAGATACTTCTGGTCCTGGGTGGAAGCTGAGTGGGCTTTTAAAGTTGCTGTTTTGGACTTGTGCCTACAGTGGGATCTCAGATGGAAAGCAGCTGCCCAAGTCTCATGTGAGGCACCCAAGGCTTTAGTCAGATATGCCATAGCATGTTTGAAGTAGGAGCTGTTCTGAAATCTTTAGAAGTTTAACTCCAGACCCATATCTTGATGTTTTCCCTCCTGACTTTTGATCTCTCCCTTTCAATCGGTGTGGGAAGGAGAGATGGTAAAGCAAGCTGTGTATGGGAAATTAAAATGAGAACAAAAGCCTGTCCAAATTATGCAACAAGGATCATTATGCTATAAAATTGCTCTTCAAATGTGGCTGTCATTGAAAGATATTAAGATTTCAACGGTTATTTTCTTGATGAAGACTTAATTTCTTGCATAAAAAGGTTTTTAAGCTTAAAGCTATGCCTACACAATTAGTGTCCTTTGGTTTTTGGAATGTTTGAAGGGTGCTAAAGGATTTGAATGTTACAGAAGTATTTTTCGTCACTACAGATCAGTTGTCTCAAACTACTTTCACAATAGCCTTGTAATTTAAACAATTTACGAATGTAATGTATCGCTAGATACAATGATCACTAGATCATTTTGCAATGGAGTGTATGTAGTTTTAGGAACTCAGTGCAGGCTTGAGGGTCGTGGTGCTGTATGTAGGGCTAAGAGTTGGGGCTGGACAAAAACAAGCAGTAACTAAATTTCATCTGCCAATTCAAAGGAGAACTTTACTGGAATACAGCAGAGAACAGAAGCCACAGACGCCCTTTTTTAACCCCATTTTCTGTTTCTCTTGTGGAATGGGGTTTTCCTGTGTGCAGTGAGGCAGAAATAAGCTGTTTTAATGTACCAACAGTGAGAGTGTTTGAAGAAGTAAAATCTGTAGATAATATTCATGATGGTGTTGTTTAGTTTCATAGACTGCATAGTGATGTACATGTCACTGGAGGGCTCTGCTGTGAGTATCTGTAGTCAAAGTGCACTCTTTGGCCTAGGAACAACCACCTGATGTGTAGTTTTACGCAAACTTATTTTGAAAAGTACACATAGGCTTTCCTTCCTCAGTTTTCCTTGTAGTCATTCTACACTCATCAGTTACTTAGTTGTTCGTTGTGGGGTTGTTGTGATACCCCAGTGCTTGGGACGGGAAATCTGGCCCCTGTTTCTAACTCTTCTTTCTCCTGCTGTGTGGTCCCGGGCTCCTCTTAAACCTCCACCTGTAAAAGGCTCTCTGCCTACTGAATGTTTAAAGGATTATTTTGGGGGTTTATTTAATATACACCCCCAATTCTTTTTCCATTCTTTTAATCTTTGGAGTTGCTTTAATCTAATTTCTTTATACAAATTCACTTTTTTTTTCCCTCCAGTAGAAAAGGTATTTGTATATGAACATGAATATTCACTGTTATTTTTGTTACTTCTTTCTTTCCCCTTCCCTTTCTTTTTACACACTTCTATTACAGATGTGCCTGCTGGACTTTTAGCTAGCATTTTAGCCTCCCTATGCTAAATCCAGTAAGAGACAGGACCTATTAAGAAAAGCTTGGAAAACCAGGCAGCATGTATTATTAGGTAGAAGAGGCACAGATCGATGATATGGCTTGTCTAGGAAGGTCAAGCTAAATATAGAAGCCAGGTCTCTTGAAATTCAGTCCCACTAACCACCCACTGACCTATGCAATTTCTTTTTTTCATAAAGCATCAGTAACTCTAACTGGGTAGATAACAGTGGTACTGTGTGACTTAGACATACATTTCTCCTATATGGCCTGATCCTGTTACCTTTGTAATAAATACAAAGACTTCTAATGGCTATTGAGTCCAGCTCATATTGAAGAGCAAATCAGTAAAGGGAGCATACCTTCAAATAGGCTTACGCAAACAGTTCAACCAATGCACCAAGTACATTTTCACAAGTCAGGACTGGTTAGTAAATATGATGGAGAAAAAACTAAACAGACGTCGATTTAGACAACGGTGACTGTTTTAAGACACCACAGTATAACTTCTTTATCCCCCATTTTTGGATCTGAATAGTCTACTGACAAGCTTTTAGAGAAAACCAGACACAAACATGCAGCATTATTGTAGGTGGCAGTAGTAAGGTCACATTTGTTACTCCTCTTTTCATTACAGTTACTTTTACAAATAGCACTGACATCTCACTGTCATAAGAGTTATACGTGAATGTAGTTAGAAACAGTCTTGTTACCTACAAAGCCACAATCCTGAAACCTCTTACACATATAGATACCTTTCTATTATTTGTGGGTGGATCTTAATCCATTTCACAGACTCAGCGTGTTGTGAGTGCAGAGAAGCTTGGGTCAGCTTTCTGTGGGTGACTATGGGAACTGGACCTCTGCAGTGTAGGCACGTCTGGTGCAGCCATATGTGACCCTGCCTCGGGGGACGGGGTTTGTCACTTGGGAGTGCCACCACCCAACTGTGGCTCCGCAGCGTCCCTTGCTGATACACATGGATGTGGCATGTCTCCTTGTGTGAGCCTGCAGGCTTTTGAAACTGTCTGCACTTCACAGCTAAGCATTCTTCAATACTTAATCTTTTCTTTATTACATCTCATCATATATTCTTCTAGCTTTTTTACCTAAGTATTGTATTATGTATGTTTTAACTGTGTTGTCTCATTCCTCATCACCTTACATAAATGAAAACTGACCGTATTGAATGTTAATATAGTCGGCAATCCTATTAAAATAAACTTGAAATTTCATGTAGTAAAACTGTTTATTTTACAGGATTAGAATTAAGTGTCTGCTCGTCTATTATTTTCAATTATGTTAGAAGAAAACACAAAAGATGACTGAAAGAGACTAAATAAATCGAGAAGGAGAACTTAAAAGAAGGCAGCAGCTCAAAAGAAAAAAGAACAGAAAAGTTTCTTGAGACAGCTAGCGAAAGAGGCAAATAAGAACCTACTGCTGTATACTTAAATTTCCTCCGTTCTTCGTGATCTCTGGAATTTTGCACTGTTTTTAACATGACATTTCCAAATACCTCAATTTTCCAAATTGCCATATTGGACTTTTTCCACAGCTTTATTCTACTAGGAAAACTAGTTCTAAGTATGTATATATAGCTATTTTTACATATATGTTATTTATATGTTATTTTTAAATTTGTTTTATTTTTAGTTACTTACTTTTGCTCCTAAAAATACACATAAATCATCACTCACCTAGGAAATGCAGAAGTTCTTCTGTTTTTTTTGTCTCATGACTACCCATAAGTTTAGATTCTTACTGCAGCTGAAAAAAATTACCTGCCTTCCACTTGAAGGCATTCACACTGGTGTCAAGATGTGTCAAGATCTTTTACTGTGCCACCTCCAGTGAAAGACTGTCAAGCTGAAAATGCTACATGTCATCCTAGCTTCCCACACTACATCCAATTTTAATTTACTCTTAAATTGCCACAATACCTTGTGAGTATTGTATTCTATCAAGTAAATGTTTATAATGCAGGTTTCCTTCAAAAATAAAAAAATAAAGGAATACAGCAAAATAAAGAAATACTGCACTTTACAGATTGTAGTATTTGTAACTGTTTTCGGCAGAAAGGAAAAGTGAAAATGAGACAATTCCAATAGAAACAGACTATGAATTTCACATACTCTCGGGGGAAATTTTGCCAGGAATGGAAGACTGGCATCCACCAGTTCCAGTGTCACAGCTGTAGGACTGCTCTTCCCCTTTTCAAATTAGACAGTTTTCCCTTTACCAGTCAGATACTTCTTTAAATAACCTACATCGTGTAATCCTCAAACAAGGAAAACTTCCCTTGTTCATGTTTTAGAGGAAACAAAGTTATTAGCATATTATTGGATAAGCATATTATTTCTTCCATTTGGTTTCAATCGTTCATAAGTATACAAGCTCTCAAGACAGCTAAATGTAGAATAAACAAAATTATTGGAATGTGAAGAAATTCTCATTTCAGTAATTTCTACATCCATTTATTTATAGCTGTATGAGATATTTTCAGGTAGCTACCGAGATACTTAACTCTCTCCATTGACTCTGCACAAAACTATCCGTTTAAAAACCTGCAAAGATCAAACAATTCCTACGTTCGTTATGTTAGCTGCAGAAAAACCACCACCCCTGAAGCTGATTTCCTGCTTGAGAAACCATAAGCTAATTGCAGAACAAAAGGTACGTTTTGAGAGGTCCTCCACTTTCAGCAGTTACTGCATTAAAGCGTACTGATGCAGAGCAGCTTGTTAATATTTTGCATGTTCTGTGAAGAAGATATTCTGGTTGATGTATGCTGTTAATACTGCTGGATGTGATGATATAGCATGAAGCAAAGCAAGCTGCATCCTTTAGTGTCAAAATTTTCAGTTTCCGCTGCTCCAAAGAGCATGTACTTGGGTAAAGAGTAGGCAGCTGCTTTTCTTTCAGTCAACTGTCATCTTTACCAAGTCACTTTCCACCTGCTGCTTTTCTGAAAAATTAAAATCCTTCCCACTCTTTTCAAGTCAGTTACCAAGATTCAAACCCATGGTGCCAGGATAATGTCTGTCACATGACTGACAAGGAAAAGAACAACGTGAAGAGAGCAACAGGTAACTTGTGGTACTTAGCAGACTGGTTTTGTGGTGTGTTTTTTTTTTAATTAAAATATATTCATTGATATTTATTATTTATTTACTGTCTGGTGATGATGACTCCTAGTTTTCTACTCATTTTTCAAAGCCAAATGTTCAGTGTATTTAATGTCCAATTTAAATTCAAGTTTTCCCATAATTAAAATGATTATGATTAATTAATGAAAATAGCTTAGACTTTAACACCTTAAAAACCCACATTTACAGAAAACAGCTTCATTATCTTAGGTATTCAGCTTCTAAAAGTATTTAGGCAATACTGTGTTCAGTGTTGCTAGGCCTGTGTGATGTTGATGAGAGTGTAATTTCTGAAATACAATAGGATGCCCTTAAACCCAGACCTTATAACTGTCCACATTAGAAGTCTCTTAATCTAATCCCCAGGAATTTTGCTTCATGCCAGGGCCTGAAGTCAGTCATGTGGCTCTGCCGAGCTTCCCCTGTCTCCTCCCCACTGTGTGTTTGAAACCTGTCTGTGTGTGAAGGGCTTGAGCACAGGAAGCCAAGTAGAAGTAACTCCACGGCTTGCTGGTTCTGGCTTCCCATCCATCTGCACTTCATGTGCCGCACCTCCGAAATACAGTCCCATGATGGAGGCACATGACTGCTTCACAGGGCAGGGGTGGTTCTATCAGCATTACATGGCCAACCGAGGGACAAGGTACAAAGACAAAGTGCACACATGAGAGAAGAAAAGGGGTTACAGAGCTTCAGGTGTTGAAAATGATCTCACCGGCGGTTAGCACAGTCAGAGTGTTATAGTTTAGCTTCTACGACTAAGAGCTGGGCCCCTAAGTTAAATGGATTTCATAAAGTTGGCTGGAATAGTACTTAATAATTAAAAGAAGGGCCATAGGATTTTAGGAGCTGTTTGAATTTAAATGCCATTTTGACTGATTATCTCAAAATATCTAGGAGCTGATGCACAGCAATAGTCAGCACTAAGAATAACTGCTGTAGTCACTAATGGGCACCCCCAGAGACCTGCATTTGCCAATCAAGTGCAGAGAAAACCGAAATATCCAGAGTGACTGGCACTTTTGAAAACAAAGTCCAGATGTAGATTTAAGGTTTTAAATGCTCTGATTTCATCCATTTCAAGATTTTCAAAACTGGTGGGTGTGGATATGAAAACGCTTCTCATCCATTATTATCAGCACTCTCTTGTTTTTCCTGGTTCTTATTGATTATGAGCCTAATTAACTTGTAAATCAACAGCAATTCCATTAAAATCCTTCTGGCTTTGTAGCATTCTAAGTGGTCTAAGACAAAATAAAATACTATCTAAATGTCTTTCTTTAAATTTATACAAATATATATATTTTATACACATATATAAGCATTTCAAGATAAGCTAAACAGGACTCATAAAATCTTGATGAAATAACTGGAGACTTTAATATTGTACAACCATGATTTTATAGAAGTTATAACACAACTTTTGATACCTATATAACTTTTGCTATGGAACTAATAGGGTTGTTCACACGGATGAATATTAGACACCTACTATCAGTAAAGTCAAGTAAGTTGATTTATATTAACCAGGTAGGAGCAGAACTTCAGTATAGTCCTTATTGGCCTAGAAAAATATAACTCTTAGATGAAGATCTCTGTCAAGCGATGCAAAATTTGCACATTGTACAATAAGCAGAGATAAATTAGGATCTTCATTCAGTTCTATTGCAAATGTTTATCATCATGGATGTTTCACTATAACAAGTTAATTCCTTCTATACTTTTTGTATAGCAGCTTTCCTTCTAAAAGTTCAAAATATCACAAATGACATGTGCCACTCTTGTGAAAATCCATCGTTCTACAAAACTAAGGGTTGGCAGCAAGACTGGTGTAAATATTTTGTTGGGGTTTTTTTAGACATTAGAAAAGTCTGGCTTCCCTTCTTATCCTTTGAATCTTACAATTGGCAATTATTTATACTTTGCTGACAGGACAATCCAATAGAGCTCCTGGGATGATGAAAGGAAATAAAGAGCATGTATTGCAAGGGGAGACTAAAAGAATTGGCTTGTGTGGAAAAAAAAGAATGTCTGGAAAGGCATTAGTTAAAGAAACCCTTCAGAGATAAAGTAAGATATTATTTAGATTAAGGCTAATGATAACCAAGACACAAGTAGATATATGTGGTATGAACACATTTAGATTGTAAATTAGAAGAAAATTTCCAACCATCAGGAAACTACGGTTCCAAAATAGCCTTACAATAGGAGAAATGGGATAAATAAGCTCACTGGCTTTAGGATGGCACTTTATTACTTTACAAAAGATATTTCATGTTTGCCTATAAAAGGGAACTAGACTGAGTGACTCAAAAAGTAATTTCTAATCCTACGTTTCCAAATTCCCCTTCTTTGTTTGTGTGGGGGGTGGTGCAGAGAAGGGTCTATGTAGAAAACTGAATCATTACTGTCATGTCAGATTTTAAAAGGAGAAATAAGGTAATGTGTTTATATTCTCAGCCATCTAAACATAAACGTGGAGGAGAGCAGCAAGAGAATGTACAGGACAAGGTTCAATTGCAAATAAATATAGCAGAGTAAAAATGATGCAGTGGCTTTTATTATTTCATGCCTGTGAAGTGTATACCTATACTTTATCAGTCTTGTAAAAAGAAATTTTAATAGTACTGTCCAATTTATATGCTGCTACATTAAGTTTCTATACAGGTGAGTAGGCTTCTTAAATTTTATGTATTAATGGGGAAAGATGGGAATCTTCTGTAAGGCAATTCAGACCACCTAAAATGGGGCAGCAATTCAACTTCTGACACAGATGGCCTGAATAGCCCCATAGAAGTGCCTTCCTTCTGTCACTGACTGTAGAGCACTAATTTAGTCTTCCAATTTGGGGGCCTAAAATTGAGAGTGGAAATAATTCTGCTTCATTTTCCTAAATAAAATCTGTACAGACATGAATAAGGAAAGCCCCTGCCCTGAGGATCTTGTGATGAGAAAGCAGAGCATTTCAAACATTTTGCTACTTTATGGGAACTTAGCCATTTGCAGTATGGCTCCAATTACTCTTTATCAAATCAATTAAACCTGTACAGTATTATAATAAACAATATATTTTTGTGCAAGTATCTTTGTATCAACATCATTACGTGTACTTGTGATGGAGTGAAGATGTAGTTTTATATATTTTTGAGGAGATGTAGCTTTATATACTCTTACAATTACCAATTTTGTATGTAGTCAAATAATGCAAATAAAGCAATAATGCATGTTACTGTTACAGGACCAGAGCTCTAGTTTATTAGTATTCTTTCCTCCTTCTTTAATTAAAAAAGATTTTTAAGCCCCATTTCCTAAGAAATAACATCCTCTTAAAAACAGCTTGGAACTTAAATAGCTGCTTATCTTTATTTTTAGCAACTACCACTGAAAGAGTAAGATGAAAAAGGTTTTCTTTGTTTTGCTCTGTATTACTTGCTGAAAAATCAGATATATCAAGTCCTATCAGATATACTTTGGTCAAGTGGGTCCTACCAATTATGTTGTACTTCATACAACAACGGGGGAGAAAGAAACGTTAAAATTACATGAGGTAAAACCACAGAGATAACAATAAAAGACAGGTAAGTCATCTAATTTTATTTCTAATTTGTTTTTCAAATTATCTACGTACTAACTCAATTGATTTCTTTAAATATAGGTAAGTGTTTATGCTGAACTTGCTTATGTGCCTCTTCAGTAGCATTTCATGCCAAAGTTTACTTGCTAGATACTATAAAATACCAAATAACTGAAAGGAAAACAAATTTCACTCTTATCATCAGCAATGTCATTCACATCTGTGTCTAGTCATGTCATCTGACACACGGGTGTTGTTTCTCTGCATGGAAATTTATTTTTCTTCTTCTTTCTTGTTCCTTAATGGGAAACGAGCCCCTAGGTCCAGAGCTCAGGTGGGAATGGAATTTCCACCCTGCAGCATTTCTCTGAAACCAGTCTCGGGTTGTGAATCTCTCCTCTACTGGTAATGGAATCCCACACAGAGCCAGTCTATACTAATGATTTTAGTTGCCTCTAGCACCGCTTATGACTAAGTGCAAAACCCTCTGTTCTACATCACTACCCCCCCACCCTGTTGAACCACAAGTCTAACAAGATAACCAAGCCTTTTTCTTCTCAGTACTTTTTCACAGTGGAGCTAATTATACACAAAGACATAAGCACTTCCTTTGAGAGGCAGCAATAAAGACATCATGTCTGTGTGCTCAGGAGCTAAAACTGCTGCACACGTATGTGTATCCAAGCTAGCTGTGAGTTCCTTCCAGTATTCCAATCTGAGGGCTGGAAGGGCAGAAGATGATAAACTTCTAAAAACCTGTATACATATTCTATTACTCTATAATGTTACATATTGCTGAATGCCACCCAGTGTTGTCAAAGAGCCTATTCTCAGAAATGTGTTCATTTCAGGTCACATCTGAGAAATTTACAGTATGAGAGTTCTTGTTCTGCAAACTCTTAACCAAGAAGAAAGCTTACCTGTTCTTTGAGTTGAAAGTTAATCATTCTGTGTCAACACAGTGCAGGTCCAGTTCTAGCCGAGGGATCATTCTGCTGTGGGTGTGTCATCCCTCACGTGCAAGATCTTGGAAAGTTTTTAAGCATTTCTTCACCCCGCCTGCATTGCACCAAGGATAAAGGGTGGGTTGCTTCTATGGAGCTTCGGTTTTGGCATTATTCGACTTCGCTAACTCATGTAACTATACTTGGACTTTTTAGTTAGCTAGGCTAGTAACGATCTCTTTTCCTGATTTTTTCCCAGTTGATTTTCCCTGTCATTTCCCAAAAAGTGTTCCTTAGATGTTTAGGCTGTCTGGTTTCATCTATTACTTTGTGTGTGAGAGAACCATGCAATGAATGATGGGCATTCTGATTGCCTTGACTGTCTGACAGACTCCTACATCATTGGAAGTGCTCTGCAAATCCTTTACTTGGCATGTTCTTAAGGGACGCAAAGCTGCACATATGCTTCCTGAGAAATCCATAGCATTGGTCTTGGATGTAGCAGCTCATTATCTTTCTGGATATTTCAGCAGGGAATGTAAGACTGTCAGTGCAGGTTTCCTGCACAAATCTTCACTTTCAAAACCAGAATTAAAAAGGGAAGATAACCTCAGCACATTCTCCCCATTTCTCTTCAGTAATGTCTCATAAAACAGGCACCAGAATCACCCTGATGATACCACATTATTGTGTGACAGAGCGTGCACAGATATGCTGCAGACCAAGCTCTCAGTAAAGAAGTATATACAGTCTCTCTGGCTCCTGGGTGATGTTGAACACATTCCTAACTGATAAACTTTTGATCTTGTGGACACTGGTATCGATATACCTTTCTCTCTGATTCCTAGCCTTTTCTTCCAAGTCAAACAGGATTTTGCCAGCTTTGCTCAGTGTGGCGTGGCCAACGCAGCTATGGCTTCTGGTTCCCATATTGCTTGTCCAACTCTTTTCCTTGCTTTTTTATCAAAGTGAAGATGAGATGAAGACATGATCTTCCAAAAGGACATGATATTCACTCTATCCAATGACTTGGATGAGTCTTGTGAAGAACAAAGCAGTCTTGCACCTCACCAGTCACATCACCTGGACCAAAAACATGAAAATTTTGAAAAAAAGAATGAGATGCTTTCTTTATGCAGGCCAGGTACTGTGCAAAATGTCAACTCTAATCCATCCAATGAGGTACATATGCTTTCCAGTATAACATGCATTCAAGTTACTATTTTAAATACTTAAAAATTTGCCATGTAGTCAGTATGTTCTCAGAGAGGCCATTTTTAGCATAAAGTAGAGATACAAGAATATATACTGAAAGATTTAACTAGGTTCAATGGAGAAGAATACTGTTTAGCAATAACTTTAAGAAAAATTTTACCGATTAATCTCAGTGTTAAATGGTCTGAGTTATTAAATGTTAAATGACTTCACTAAAGTAATATGACTAAAAGTGGTCATTCTTTTGTCAACTAATGTTTCCATTTAATTAAAATGTTCTCTTATTTACTAAGCCACGTGGAGTTTCTGGTGTTTTTATTCAAATGCATTAAAATGGTAGATCTGCTGAACTCTTTTTATCTATATACTTTTTCAGCCTAGAAGAACCAGATATTACCTATATGCAATATGTGAACAATAAATATTATTTTCCATTAAAAATAATAAATGAATTCAGAGAAGTAATACATGCTTATCCTTTGGTAAACCTTTTAAAAAGAAGCTTTTAACTAAAGAGAAAACACCTCACAGGCAAGTTTTATACATTTTGAATGTTCTATTGCTTTCAAAACATAGTCAGTTCCATGTAATAGCTGAATATTATTCTTCTCTATATAGCACTGCCTGATCATTTTGCCATATGCTACTGTCTCCTTTTTAAAAGCTCTTTCTCTAATGGCCTTTGATGTGTCCTTACAGAACTTTTTGTTCTTTTCCTCTCTTTCCATTTCAGTTCCAACACATACTCAGGCTGTAAAGGGAACATCTATTTAAGATCTCTTCAGAACGTAAGGATATGTATTCATCTTTGGGTCAATGCTGAGTAACATAGCTTCTTCTTTAATCAACCATTACAAAGCTCAGAAACACTGCTGATAACATCTGAAACTTTATGTACTTATCTATAGTAATCTCTGAAAATTACTTCTTCCAAATCATTACTCCTTTGCACTGCTTCTGGAAGGTATATAGTGGAGATTGTCTCTTGAATATGTAATTAAATATTGAATGCAAGGCAACTTAGGCTCCCACTAAAAGGGCTTTTTTCTGTGACAAATACATACATTACATTTTTATTGTGAGGGTGAAAGTAGATCAAAATAGAAGGATGTATCATCTAGTCTGTTCTTGTCTTAGTTTTTGACACCCTGTAGGAGAACAATATTCAGGCCTGTGCATTATCTCATGCTCTCAGCAAGAGATGCACCTAATTGGTTGTGGTGTTCACCCAAGAGCAACATAGAGGTCCACATCCCTGGTCTTTCATCTGAATGCTTGTGTATATATTGGTGTGGAAATCAGAATACAGGTGATTAAACTAGACAGTAGGCTAGAGTTTAAGGCTGATTTTTTAATTGAATTTTTAAATTATAACTGTTACTTATATGCTTAGGTGGTTACATTTAAAGTAATCAGTGAATCATGGAGATTACAAGGTATAGAATTGTTTAGGCATAGACTTAGGGTAAGAAGGCTGTAGTCTCCCCTTAAGTGCACATGGGATACCACCTGAGCAGAAAGGCCATGTAGTTCCTTCCTCCTCCTCTACTGTGATGTTGTTTCCATCTGTTTTTTAAAGACTGTGTAATTAATTTGTTTATATAACAAGGGACAAATTTGTTACTTCTTAAAAGACAGCAAACAAATTACTACTTTGAGAGGAGAGGGAGAGTGTGGAAGAGAAAGACGAGAAGTGAAACCAAAGCAGTATCTCTAATAGGATAAATTTTGCATTAGGTGAACCATTGCCTTGGAACTTTTTCAATAAGAAATGTGGTTTTATCTTCTCTACTCAGTGATGCATGCAGTGCTGAACTTTACTCCCTTCTCTCCCTCATCTAATTTGTTCAATGAGTTAAATATAATTCTGAGTTGTAGAATTTCTTTTAAAAATGTCTAGTCTTATTTGTCAGGTGTTACATGCCATACAAACAGAAAGGTAGAGTCTCTGTTAAAGAAATGTAAAATTTCCACAACGCTTTTCTTACTGGATAAGCGTTTACTTCACAGGGAGCCTTGTCTGCACTTTTAGCTAGAATGAGAGGAAAATAAGTTAACTTTTGATCCCATGGATTTACTTTTTGAAATATAGGTGGTGTTCCTTTACACAAAAGCCTGGACTGAGAATGGGACTTCAGCTGTTCCTCATTTAGAATTCATGTTTCAATGTCTATTTGCTTTTATTTTATTTATTTATAAGTTTTCCCCATTTTCAAACAAGAAACAAGTGCTTTCTAAAGCACAACCCTAGGCTATAAATGAGCTAAAGACTTCTAGATGTTGCATTGTTGTAGCATATAGCATTTACATTCAAGTTAGGTTAGTTTAGTTAATTAACTCATTTGAAATCCATCTGTCACATGTACCTTTTTCAGATTCAATTTAAGACCACAGTTGAGTTAGCAAGTAAGTTGGTGAGCAAAATCTGAATAGACAAAATGCAAAAAGATTGCAACATGGATTCTTCTTTAAGCAGTCATTCCCAGTTTCCATAATTAAAGTAACTTGAAGGGCTATCCTTCAACCTACCACTCACTGCTCAACACTAGGTAAAACGAAAACATGGGCACTTGCCTTACATGATACCTACGAGAAACATATGAAAAAGGAAGATGATTGTTTTACTATAATTAACTCATCTGCTAAAATTTCCAGTTTTTACCTTCTCTTTGAAAGGAATGGTAACAAAAGCAGAATGACCGCCTTGGTTAAAGCATATGGCAAGTGAGCTTGAAAGAATACTGTAACATGCAGTTCATGAACATACAAATTGTGGCTTAAATCCAAGACTTCAAAAAACATCTGAGAGAAAACAGTTCTCAAATGCACCTGTGCAACTGCAGCACCTTATAGTGTGAGAAAAGTTCAGGTCTGACTGTTCAGGAATTCTGACTAAATAGAAACAACTTGCACATGACTGAGAAAGAAAGTTAAAGAAGAAACTAGTATCTGGTGATGACATTAATGCTCTCTTTTTTGTCAGACTTTACAAAATCACTACCTGACAGACACAAAGATTTCCCAGAAGCACACTTTAAAAACACCTATCGTATCACAGTTTTTAGAAGCGCTCATATAGGCTGTGTCAAAATCAAAGCAGCGCATGTAAGGACAGAGTAAAACCACAGCTTAAAAACAACATTCCCGCCTTTTTTTTTTTTTTTTTTAAGTAGGGCAGTAAGTGCAATGCTTACGGGGTTAGCGGAAATGGCCTCAAGTTGTGCCAGGGGAGATTTAGATGAGATATTCGGAAAAAACTTCTTCACAGAGAGAGTGGTCAGGCACTGGAACAGACTGCCCAGGGAAGTGGTACAGTCACAGTCCCTGAAAGTGTTCAAAAAACGTGTGGATGTGGTGCTTAGGGACATGGTTTAGAGGTGGACCTGGCAGTTAAGTTAACGGTTGGACTCAATGATCTCAGAAGTCTTTTCCAACTTTAATGATTCTGTCATTCTGAGTCTATGATTCTATGGTTTTGTAAGTGTTATAATGCTTATAATTTTCCATAATAAGAATTTACTTTTCCTTGTTTCTAACTAGCAAACTGCAACTATTTGGGCTGAAATTCTTCATGCCACTCTTTGCCACTTGCTGGGTATTTCTGTAAATTTCAGCTACCACAATGGAACCATCTCTGAGAGTAAAATCAAGAGAAAATACATTGTATTGCCTGTGTTAAATTACATTCTAGACTTCTGTAGACTGAGAAGATTAAATAATAGGATCAGCCTATGAACAGTACCAGTGGATATAATCAATCTTCTCATGCTTTGTTAAATTCACCAAGATGATGGTGTGGATTTGCCTGCCCTGATTAAAACTTGTTTCATCTGATAATTTTGTAATGACTACGGCCACTTTTACCAAACAGAAATTCACAGTTGAACTCTTTTGTCTACCCAAGAAATGGTCACACATCTAGTGTCCAACACAGACATACCCAGAAGTCATTGTTCTATGATACCGTGGCTTGAGGAGCTATTCAGGTTGATTTTTCCTGGACTCATGCGGTAGTGCATGTCCCTCTTCTAGGTTAAGCCACAGCAACAGTTTGTGAGTCATTCTGTGAACTGGAGGACTTAACTGATTTATGTCAGAAAGAAAGAAAATGTGCACAAATAAGGCAGATGAGTTGGCTGACTTAGTTCACAACATAGTCCCACAGTCAGATGTACAGGTACGAGGCAGGGGACGTGAACTGCAGCACTGGAGTAATGAATGTCCCGGCATGGGAAAGACAAAAATGCCTTAGACTAGCACTACCACTGAAGCCCTGTATAGCGGAATTAGAGCCTGTGGGGGCTATCCCCCAAACCGAAGCTCAGGGGGATAATAACCGTGACTGGTAGAGCAGCTAACAAGTGGTACTAATTTAACCATGTTGTCTAGTTAAGTCCTTTGCATAAGTTGCATATCGGCACCATTTAAATTTCAACCCTTAACATTCACCTTGAAATAAAACATTGCTTGGATAAACATCTCTACTTGTCAGGGACAAATCAGGTGAAAAGAAATATGGTCTTTTGCTACAGCTTAAACTAGTGTTACAGAACACAATAGAGGATTTTATATTAAATTGCCTCTTCCATACAGTTCCTCAATCTAAGTATCACTCAAGACACAGAAAAAAAAAAAAAAAGGCACCTGTGGTCTGACTTGCAGCAGAGCTGAGTTTCCTCAGCAGAAGGTAGTGATAAGTATGATTTGAATATAAATTTCTAAATACTTGGAAAACCAGATTATAGATAGACGGGACACCCAACATTACTTGATTTCACTGTTTGGGTTTTACTCTCAGTACTTTGGTGTTCCATATATACAACGTAAACAATTTTTCTTTCAGTCTTTACTAAAATGAATTAAGTAATAACAACATAAATTGTAAAATGGAGGCTAATTATTCTGTATTCAGTGAAGACTGCAATAAACTGTAAATAATTCATGGAGCAGTATACTGCAGAAAATAGCAAACTGTACATAGGACCATACAACTATCAGACCTAAATTATGCTATGAGCCACTAAATCTAATCTCCTGCAATTGCAGCCAACCACCTAATCTAATCCTTTTCCTAAATGTTCCAAATAGGTCTTAAGGATTATTGAATTGCTTGCCCATAATAGGAGAAACCACAACCCAGCCATCTCTGGATTTTACTGACCATTTTGCCAGGAACTTCTAATGCTCAGTCTGAAGTTATTCATGGGAAGTTTCTATCTGTTCTTGTGCTTATGTTTTCCTATAATTTCATATATTCAGCTAAATGCACAAAGATTTTATGAAAGATTGGAACATAGCAGAGAAATGAAGCACCTCCTTCCACAACATTTGTTTCACTCTGAATTCATCCTTCATGAGCTTGGATGCCAAGAACTATTGTAGATGAGATAGGTCCTGCGCATCAAATAACACAACTGCTTTTCAACACTACTGTAGCCAATGTCATCTAGTACACTTGCCTCTTCCACAGCCGTATCACACTGGTGACTCATAAATCATTCTGTGATCAACCACTCACTACAGTTGTCCCCACCACAGCTGTTTCCAGTCAGTGAGCTCACAAATTAACAGAAACTCTCAGTATTAGTACCAAAGAGTACTTGTACTTCATACTATTAAATTTCATGCCTTTTGTATTATTCCAGTCCTTACAGTCATCCAGGTCTTCCTGGATATTGCAGCCTTCTTCTGTGTTAACGATAGACATATTTTTTGCTGTCAGCAAACTCAGTTATCACACCCTTGTATCTCCATACTAAGCTTATTAATGAAATTATTAAACAAGAACTGTTTAAAGACTGACCCTTGAAGAGCTCCAGTAACCATACTCTTGTAACAACACTTTCCCTTTCAATGTGACTTGTTATCTTCCTTTTAGCTAGCTTCCTCCCTCGCAATATAGTGCTTTCAATAATTAGTGAACATTGCTTATCACGTGCACTGAATGCACAGTCATTAGGCAGGATTCCTGCAAAAATAATATGTTTTTATTTAGGTTAAGACTGTCTAATGATGCATGTTTACCTAGAGACTAAAGTAAGGTTTTATATAAATCTAGGGAATTTTTTTAATAATCAAAAATGTCTTTTACTACTGTGCTAACGCTATTTGCAAACACTAGTTGAATCTGATACATAATACTAAGAGGTATGGAGTATTAAACTCTAGTTTTTTGCTGATATTAAGGCAAAAGTTTTCATTTCATAAATGACAAAATATTTTTGATGTTTCATTTTGAAAAATCATGCAATCATGCCTTGTTTCATTACTGAGATAAATTAAAAACAATTGAAAAGATGCAAATGTTACATGGAATAAATTAATAAAATTCTTAGTGACTCACAATGAAGTATTTTTTGTGAATCCAAACTAAGAAAAACATATTTTGAGGGAAAAAAAAAAAAAGTCTTTTGGATTGACATAAAATGAATGTACTTTCTGATTGCTTTGATTTTGCAACAGAACCAAAAAAATAATTTATTTAACCAACCTCTAGTTTTACAGGCAGCATGAATTCTGGTCTCCTTATATGCTAACCCCATCACTTTGCAGGTTTAGTGTTCTTTTAACATAGGTTTTTAAGGACACATTTTAAAATTAAGCAGCAGTGTGGCAGAGAAAGCTCTGGTCTTAAAGCTCAGATTGTGTCCCACTATCCATGAGCATAAATTCTGGAGAAGGCTGGTCTAATGGAGGAGTGATAGCGCCTGCAAATCTTCCCAGTCTCTGCAAGGAAGCATTTCATGCAGGCACAAACACAGTGCCATGTGTATAAACAAGCCTGTAGTTCTAAGATGAAGACATAGAAGCATATATCAAAAGCCGTATGCACATTTGAGGTAATGTTTTTGTACTGGTCCTCAAAAAAAGCTAGGAGAAGCTTGAAACAAAGATAAAAACCAATTATAGGCAAGCAATGTTGACAGAGTGGGCCAGTGGGGAAAAAAAATAAGTCAAGGATAATCACCCAGGAAACTATTGTATCACACGCATATGGCAGAAATAAAAAGTTGTTTACTGAAATGGAAAAAGAAAATTGTCATATGTATCAGTTAGGGATTGTGTATAATACAACTCAATATTTGAAGGCATAAAATGTCATGCTGTTTTGCATGATTAACTACTGGCAGAAACATTTATTGAATAAAAAACCCTGCAGATTTGTTCATTATATACTTTAAAAAAATCTATTTCTAACAGATACTTTATATGTCAGAGTGATCACGTGTACCCTAGCAACCAGGATGTTACTGGTATTCTACATACAAATGCATGAGTCATTTTAATAGGTGTAGTACATCTAATAATGAATGTTTAATAAACGGCAGAATGAGTAACCTATGAGCTAGATTTTATAAATGTGCAAAGCTTGGTAAATTAATTTTGTTCATAAATGTGCTGATAAGAAAGGATAAATATCTGTGCTATTTTTTTCCAAAACAATGTTAAGTAATATTTTCTATATTGTCAAGTTATTTCCCTTATTTATCACCTGAAACTTTTTACACAACAACTTCACTTATCTAAGTTGTAAGGTTTTGTTCTAAAAGCATACATCATCTCTCTCTTATCCTGCCCAAAACCTGTAAAAGAGTCTTCTCTACTCCACGTACAGCTGTGTGGGTACAAGTGTCATATATCTAAGTTACAGAAAACATCCATGTAGTGTGTTTTATATGCCTTCCCTGACACCAGTTTCCTGATGCTTCAGCTCTGATCTTTGGTATACAGAGGCTTACCCGTTTTTTTAAAACAGCGTTCTGTAGTTACTGGACACAATTTGCACAATGTGTTGCTTCAAAGATCATCATAAGGCATTTGAAGAACAAAGTAGAAATAGAATTAAGCCACAAAGTAAAATATCTTTCCACCTAGGGGATCTGAAAAGATCCTGTTTCATGACAGTACTGTTGCATTCATTACAAGGTTGAACCCCAGCTACTTGGGATTCTTTCCTAAGCAGCAGTCTAAGTACAAAATAGCCTATTATAAAATCTACAACAAGACATGATGGAAATGTTTGCTTAAGTAAAAAGTAAAAATGCACCTTTTTTTTAAGTAAGTCTTACTTGAAGTACTCAATAAATGCAAGGTTCGAGGTTGAAAGGAAAGAGCATTGATGCATTCTAGAATGACAGTTCTCACGTTCCTAGCACAGACAACATATTTGCTTCTCCTTACTATTCCAACCTCTATTCATCAGCTTAACTGTACTCATAGCTACTGCATTTCATGGTAATTCGCATACAGCATCAGTTAATGCCAGCTTAAAGTTTTTTTTTAGTACTCGGCCGTTAATTCATGCTGTGTATACTAGTCATATCCTGTTGTCAAGGTTTGTTTTTTCTTAAAATTCCTTTTATGAATCAGGGACAAATTCTGATTAGTTATCAATCAGGTAGGAAAATTAATCAGAAGTTTCTGAACATTGGAAATTCCTAGATTAGTGCATGAAAGAGAGCTAGGCCTTTGTAAACACACTGAACATAAGAAGAAGGAGACCTAAAAGTAATTGGAGGAGGGATGTGGCTTTGTCAAAATAAAACTTGTTACTGATTTAACATAAACTGAGAATGATGGACATCTAATCCAAACTCATGTTTCACTGACTGTTCCTCATAATTTGCACAGACTTTGTGGGATCACTGTTATATTAGGCCAAAGCACAGCACACATTTTTCATGCAAAATGAGACTACGTCAGTTATGGTTAAGCCAAGGATGGCTTTTTAACAGTTCAGAACCCTTATTTATAGATATTAAACTTGAGGCACAAATCCATTATTTTAGTCTGTGTGGAAAGAAAAGCAGAGGTAAACAGCATGTCAGAGAGGCAGTGTGAATGAAAACCTCTCACTTTTTCTGATGTAACTGAATCTAGGGTGTGGTGCGTGCTTACTATCTTATCATAGAACCCATCCCTTGGTCTGTTTACAGTAAGGTACTGAGCAAGCCAGGCTTTTATAGCTCTTTTGAACTCAAAAAATTCTACTGCAGTTATCAGCACTTGCACCACCAGCAACATCAAAACTAGACAGAATTTCTCAATGTAGTTTTCATTCTCAATTTAGAAAAAGGAGAAATAGTAAGTAAGACCGTAATTCACTCTTAGGAGCCTTGCATTTTCTAAATAGCCAAAGAAATGAGTGCTTAAGAGAAGAATCCTTAAGAAGTGCGTAAGAGTAGAAGAAACTAGTAATTTGGATTAATTCTTCATAAGGAGTAATTTATTTGATTTTTTTTTCTGCTTTTAAATGATCCAGAAAAAGATGTACCAGTTTAAAATTGTCCACAGAGTTGATAAACAAATCTCCTCTAATCTGCAGGAAGATTTAAAAAAATTAGCTGTGAACAGCTCTATTTTCTGGTGTATTGGTGACTGAAGTCCTCAGATGTTGCTTCTGTTCAGGTTAATTATACAATAATCAACTAGAGGAATGCTGCACTATGTATTTGAACTGATTCTTAGAGTCTTTCATGGGCATCAGCATGCTAAGCACTGTAAAGACATGGACAAAGTACTTGCTCCTGCCGAACTGAACTGTGTCTAAATGGGCAAAAGGGGAAATGGGAAATGAGAATTTGACCAAAATTACACAACTGACTAATAGCAAACAAAGGAATCAAGATTTCCTGCATTTGAGCCCAATAAGCAGTGGATCAAGCTGCTTTTTACCTGTAGAACTTACAAGAGAAACTAAATACTCCACTTTCTCACTTGCTAGAATGTGGATAGCATATTGGATTAGGAGACACAATACTGAGTTCTCTGATTTTGCCTTGTTTTCAGTCTGGTAATTGATTTCCTTAATTTCAGTAAGGAAATGAAACTTGTGCAATCACAGCGGGCGTGTATGGGTGCCTGCACATGTGTTCAAGTCATAACTTTTGAACCTGTTGGCAAGCTGTAGCAAAATTGGACACAAAGTATTGGTCTCAAAGATAATGTAGTTCAAAGGTATTGGTCTAAAGGTAATATACTACAAATGTTGTGAAAATAGGGGGACAACTGTAGATGCCAGAGTGTAGCCTAAGAGTAAGAAAATTCATGTGATTGATAGAAATCATACTACTTTAGTTTTGATGTTAACAGAACCACTCACTGACCTCTTCAGTTAGGTTTTGGAGTTTTCCTCTGTATTAAGAAATTTATTAATTAAAAACCCACCAACAAAACAGAATCTCATGAAACAATGCAACAGTAGGAACTGGAGCTTAAAGGAAGAAAGCCAAATACAGTATTATTCATAATAAAATAATGAACTAGAACAACTGCTCATGCATGGACGGCATGTGGATCTCTACTTCCAGCCTGTGGGTATCATGTCTTTATGAACCACCACAAGACAATTCAGATTTCCTCCGTGCTTCAGAGGGTAAAACTGGTGGTAGCAGAAAGCCCCACTGCTGTATTTAAAGGAAGAATGAGGAAACAGAGATGAAAACTGGGGTGAAGCTATGTTCATGATTGAGAATATTTATATTAGTGATCTCAGACGTTATAATTAGGCAAGGTCTACTCAAAAATATCTGTGTAGACAAGGCCTCATTGAGGCTCAGGGAAGGCAATGATTTGACTTCTAACATTAGAATATGCAGTTTGTCTCATGTTGGAACTTATTTGCTCCTTTACAAGCACTGCTCCTCTTCCTAGGTGGTGAGATACCCTGCGAAGAGTGGGTGAATGAAGCTGGAGAGAGGGTACATGTTTCATTTGAGTACTGCTGAGCAGGTCTGAAATTTTATTTCCCTTTTAAAAACAAGGGTTTCAGTATAATTCAGTTTTCCACCCTCACTAATGTGAGCAGCCTTCAACCAAACCAAAGCACACGATTTCCAGTGTGTCACACACATTCATTCAGCATAAGCATAAAAGGGAAGGAGAGAAGCTGAAACTCTTGAGACCTTTTTACATGGGAGGGGCTAGTGAATGTTTTTATTCTGGTTGCTATAGTAACGAATACACATAAAGCTGATTGCGCAATCACGGCAATTACACATTTAAAGGGGGTGGTACTTTCAAACAGTGGCAATACAACTGCAATGTGAGAAAGTGATGTAATCAAGGAAAGATGGAAGCATAAGTCAACAGCATGCTTAGGGTATGTTTATTGGATTATGATTAAATACTTGAGAGAGGAAGGCTGGCTGTTGGTTAAGATGTTAGCATCAAATATTTGACATCTAAATTCAGCTTTCTTTTGGTTCAGATCCAGTGAAACACAGTGTTAACTAAAAGTTATGAGCAGTAACAAGCCATTTTAGGCGCTTGGCCATGGAGCAGAATGCAGAACCTTAAGTTACTCAGATTGATAATAGGCTGCATTCTGAGCTGGGAGCAGCTGAACATAGTTAATAGTAATTTATTCTGAGATATCATATCTTAAATTACATCATCTGAGGTGCATAAGTGGTCTTTGCTGAAAGAAGGCATTTCTTTTACTTGAGGTTCTGCAATCTCTCCCCAGGATAGAGTCCCTTCAAAGGGCAAGGAAGTCAACACTGTTTTTGTAATGTATTTAAATTCAATGGCTAAGATGCTAGGAGCCCTTATAGAGATGCTCTCACTCATAGAGAGTGCTCTAGCACTCATGATATCATATAATGAGATGCCTAGGTTTGATTCCTTCCACTGTCTGTGGAAATTCAAATCTTACCTCCCACATCTCAGTGGAAAAATGTCTTAAATGCCAGGCTATAGGATGTTTAAAAGGGAAGGGCGCTCTCACTCTCTCCTATTAAATAAATAAAGAACCTTGTGTGCACAGGGAATGAACACAACAAACATTAACACAGCCAACTACCAGAACACTTTCTTGGGAAGGGGAAAAATTAGGTTCTTTTTCTGTTGTATTTAATATTAAGTAGTCCTTGGATCAAGGTTTTCAAGCAACATAGCCAGAGCAGCAAAGAGCCTACGGATTTTGATTGCTGGGGGCTTACTAGCCTGTCCAGAAACAGAGCTTTAGATGCCACCAGACTGAGGAAGCAGCTCTGTCAGGGTATTAAGAATTTTAACTTGGATCTAAAGAATTTGGAATACAAAATACTCTATGGACTGAGATGTCAATCTTGCTGAACAGTTGTCCATTAGTAAAATGACAATGTTGGTAGTTCCCTACCTGCCCCAGGTTCTGTGTGATTAACTACATTAAAACTGTGAAAAAAACAGAAATTACCACCATATGGCCATGGAAGATAAAAATACAACTGACAAAAATTTAACAAAGTTAAACAGCTTCAAATTAAAAGATTCCTTTAAGCAATTTTTCAAAGTATCAAAAAGATTAAAAGAATTAAGCTTGCAAAAAGCATAGTATTTAATCAGTCAACAGATAGCACAAGGACTTGGTATAGCGGGAAGTTTTTGTTGTTTTTCAAAACATATTCCATAAAGTAATTGCAGAGCACTTTGAATAATTGTCTTGTTAAATAACTTGTCGTGTGAGAGCCAAAGAGACAGATGAGATACAAAGAAATAAAAAAGGAAAAGGAGATATTTGCACAACAGATAAAATGAAATTAAAAAAAAAAAAACAAACATGTTCTGGTCTATACATAAATGGCAGAAAAATGAAAGAGAGAAGGCACATGATTGAGATAAGCTTGTTAAATAGCTGGGATGACCTCCTGAATTTTGTCTTATCCCTGATGTTTCCAAAAACACTTAGGTTGGAGTTCAAGGAACAGGAGAATGAGGTAAATGATGAAAGTAGTGTTGAGGGATACAAACAATGGTTGAAAAGGTGGCTGCATATTGACTTGAACTGTATATAAGCATACAGGCAGTTAAAATAAAACATGAAAACAAAAGCAAAAAATCAGTGAAATAAATAATTCTTTCAGTCCTGTGTGGTATACCTAAGCGTGTTCTGCAATCTACACAGCTCCAAGGGACCAACTTCTATGGAAGCATGTCAAACACTAAAATTGTATCTATCTGCTTAGCTGAGCATCACCACCGCAACTATTAGCATAGCACAGTCTTGGAAATTTGTATGAAAATGAAATGGTCTAGCACATGTACATACTTGCCCAACTTCTAATGGTGATGAACAATGTTGTAAAGTCAGCATGGCACATGAATGCTTCCCACAGGTGGGTCAAACTGAATTCTCAGTAACTAGTGCATAAATACAATGTATGTCAGAGAAATCATAAAAGCTAGGCAAAAGAGGTATAAAGTTCTGAATCTCAATCAGCAATTACTCCTACAGGGTGCTACTACCTATTTTTTGCAACCTATCCTGCAAAAAAGCTGAGGGATCTACAGACCTATTTTGTTTAAGAGTTTGAACTATTTTTTCATTGCCACAACCACAGACTGAGACAAAAGCACTTAAACAACCTTCCTGTCTGAATACCAATAGTTTGCACCTTGTAAAATAATGATTTGAATATTCGTAGAATCTGACATGTCCATTTAAGCACAATTTTCCTTCTTTATTGTCACTTCTCTCCACTATGGAAACATACATTAAACTTTTTTGTCCACATTCTTAAATAATATTCTGTAACTGATGCTGAGAATAATAGTGTTTGGTGTATTCTAAAAAGTGATGTAAAACAATCTGCATTAAGAATACTAGTTCAGTTACTCTGACTCATTAGTCACACAATTTATTGACAATGTTTTTACCTCCTCCTCTTTGTTTTCTGACCTTTTAAAGATAGATACCACTAAGTTTAAACTCAAATTTTAAAATGTGCTTGTATTTGACAAAGAAATAGCACAAAACAATTCTTTTTTTTAATCTGTGAGTCATTGCGAACAAACATTAACAACCCTTTCTTTCAAAATTCCAAAGAAGTGATAAAGTAGGACAGGTAGATAGGAAGAAAGAAAACACACCCAACCAACCACTTTTCAGACAGACATAGAATCTCTAACTTTCACTACTGTATTATTGTCAGGTTGTCGTAAGACTTCACTGTTCATGTTTATACCACAGGATTTTAGAGGCTTTGAAAAGAAAGGTACTGTTAACTCTTTTTTACAGATGACTGAAGGGGCAAAATAAAAAGCAGCAAACTAATGATTTTGAAAAAAACTTCTAGTTGAGGCTACAAAAAGTTTTGGATACTTTACCTAACCCTCTTGCAGCCTGACTACCAGAAATCTTAGCACTAAAGGTGCTCAGCATATCTTGACAATTGTGCATTGTTTTCTAAGTCAGATG
This sequence comes from Nipponia nippon, assembly GCF_047370975.1. Classification (NCBI taxonomy): domain Eukaryota; kingdom Metazoa; phylum Chordata; class Aves; order Pelecaniformes; family Threskiornithidae; genus Nipponia; species Nipponia nippon. The sequence goes on from NW_028262291.1 coordinate 36,548,752, forward strand.
TTCACCAAGACAACTATAATTAGAGAGTAAGTTCCTGAACCTAACAATGTACTTGGGCTAGGGCTTTACAGGAACCCCTTAATATTGCCCCTCAAGGAGCTCCGAACAAATAAGGATTTCTGTTAAACGAGATTCACTTTCAGAATATGAATTTTCAGCCTGTCCCTGTTTGGCATTTTAAAATAAGAGTGGGTTTAAATGTGTTTGCTGAATTGGTGCCTAAATACCTTCAAATTATGTGATTATTGATATGGTACTGAACATTGGTTTTGGCATATATTCATGATTACATTCTGTTCAGTACTGCTACAGCTACTGTCCCTGATTAAAACTGAAGCCAGCAATAGATAATGCTTCTAATCCAGAAAAGTGACAGTAATGCTTGACAATATTGGTATTCTGAGTGGTCCTTTAAAACAGGAAACAATACACATTGCTTTAAAGCTGGGAAGGTAAGGAGATATACAACTGGGAGAAGGAAGGAGTTCAGGAAAACTTGCATCATTTTCGGTCTAAATAATTGACATTTCTCCGTATTAATTTCACATCTAGCCACAACAGACCATAAATGAAGGTGGTCCGTTATCTCTGCTTACTCAGAATTTTCTTTATTGCATTCATCTGCCTGATCCCGTTCTCAACATAATTTATTGCAAGTGTCTAATAAATCCAGCAAACGGGGGAACGGGTTTTACATTCCCTTCATGTAAGTAGAAGTCCAATGGTATCAACATAGGAGTGTTAAGTATTCTATAAAGAGTCTGAGCACGGTTTTGCTGGTATTTGCGTCACTCACCTCTTCAAGGTACTTTCTCCATTCATTCTCAATAACCCTCTGAACTATAGAGACTGACCAGTGCATTGACCTATCCTGATGATATTCTTCAGGGACAAAGTAAAAATTCAACAAGGTACCGTTGTGGGTAACAATTTTTGTAAACAGCTTTGAAAAAAACAGGTTTTTTTCTAACTAGCTCCAAATATGTTATGAAATATCAGTTCTGTTCAACTGAAAAGACATCAAATAACTTCTTCAGTCAACCACCCTTCCTTCTGTAGTACATGTGGAGCAAATAGCCTCCAGGTCAAGCCATAAGTATATAGACTGAGAACAAGAGAGCACATGAGAGACAAATGGAGTCCTAGAAAGATTAATCTTTCCCTTCATGCATACATACGGCTGGTAAACTTGCCATTTTCAGCCCACAACTAAGACTATTTTTTTTCCTTTTAAATAACAGTCAACTTATTGATAACTCTTGTAGCAAAAACAACAGAAGATAAAGCCCTTAGCAGCCACTGCTATTATCTGCAGCCTTTGTTCTTAGCCCTGTTCTGCTTCCTTCTGATCCCCCAGCACCAAAGGCTCCAGTAAGTTGCTGGAATGGGTTTGAGGGAAGATGCTCTTCCCCTCCCTCCTCTCACTTCCTCTCTTCCCCAGCTGACTCACATACTGAGCATACCGAGAGAAGCAGAGAGAGAGGCAAGCAAAACCTGGTGAAAAGGGAAAAAAGCATTTCCCTTAAAGCATTGTAAAAGGAGAGTCCCTCAGCAGAGGCAGAGTATGGGCCTTGTCTATGTGGTGTATCATGTCCCCGTACAATTTCAGCACTCAATGCAGTGTTCAGTTCAAATCAGCACAACCTTGCACTTCAGGGTGAAATCCCCTTGGAAAAGGTTCCTGGCCTGCAGATGAGATCAGAAAGGGCAGAGAAACACCACTTCCTACACACCCACATCCTGTGAACCCCTGTGATTACTCCTCGCCTCACCTCAACTGTCACTCCTGCCTCTTCACACAATCCCTACCACTGAATTTGTCACTGCAAGTAACAAGGGTGAAATCATTAATACTGGCCTTGAACACTGCAGCAGCAAAATTAAATTTTACCACTCAGTTTGGAAATTTTGAAGCAGCTCTGTCAGAAATAAACCACATGGAACTCATGTCTACATTTCTTTCCAACTCGAAGGAGCACTGTAATTTTAGCTGCTATTTGCTAAACAGAAAACTTTTAAGTAAATATTACATTAAACAAACAAACAAAAAAACACTTCTGTGAGCCCAAATTTCATCCTGTGATACTTTCAAAGGGACTGTTATATCCACAACAATTTCTCTGTGAAACCACTTTTAAAAGGTTAAAACAATACACTTAATATATTTCCAGTGAGTGGTGTCTTGCCTCTTGCTGCTGACCAAGAGATATCCCGTAAAGGAAGTAGCTAATCACTGTCTCCTTGGAAAATGTTTACAAAGGGACGCTTGGGATGATGTTATCTACATCCTGTTTAAGTAGCTGTTTTGTTCTTTTAGATCAGATGGTGAACTAAAAAGAAGCACTCTTAGTAGTATTGTTATGCTTTTCCTTTCTGTATCTTGAGTTTCACTGTTTCTGGATAGTAGTTATTTCAAGGGTACCAGCTGTTTTTCACCTTATCTATCCATACTTTATACACATGCATTTTAAGAAAGAAGGTGTTGCAGCATGGTTGGGGTTTTGGGGGCAGTGGGAGGAGGAAGGGAAGGAGATTCATTTTTGTGCAATTCTTATCAAAATCAATTGGTAAATTGTATGTACACATAAGCATCCTGATGACCTGAATCAAAACTGATCAAGTATGTTAATTCAGAAAGACCATAAGGGAAAGAAAACTATTTTGCTACGGACTACTGGAGGGAAATAGAAGTTATGATGACAATGCTCTTGGACTCAGTTATAGTAAATAAAAGCTTTTATCTTTCCCTGATGCCAGAATTAAATGTGATTTTGGTTTTAGTGACACAGAACACAGATTTCAGTTAGCAATACCATTACCTTTCACTGCATATTGCAGTATCATAATAGCCCCACTGTGTGCTACTTCTGAAAGAGCTGGACATTAATGCAAGGTAGGCAGATGATCCTTCTAGGCAGATGATCAGTGCTTACTGTATTTGAGCATTCTCCTAAATAGCAAAACATCAAAATCTTTAATCAATAGAAAGGCTGAGGTATTACTTGTAGGACTGAGCCTCACAGTCACACAAATCAAAGTGTGTTTCTACTCAGAAGAACGCCACCAGCTAGTAACATTTTCTGACTTACCAGACTTGAAGTTTTTATATATTACCAAGATATATGTTAATTGCTTTCCTTACTGGAACAATTAATTTTAGTCCACTGGTATTTAAAGTCTTCCAGATTAAAAACAACCAAAAAAAAATCTAAGTTTCAGTTACACATAGCTGAGTGCAAGAATGTTGCCAGTCAGCAGCTTCCAAATTATCTGTAGAAACAACTAATGATAAACTTAGGCATAGTTCTTAAAGGAAATTTTAGACTCTTTGATGACTTTTAAGTCTTTTAGGGAGTCCAGGGTGAAAATAGAAGGAGAAATTAAGTTATTAAAAATTATGAAATATCTAAATGTTCCTGGACTGGCTTACTTCATCCTGTAAGATTTGTCTGAAAAGAAGAAAAAGGGAAGAGGAATTTGGCCATTTTGGGGGGATTCATCTCTGTTCAGAATCCCAGTCAGGCTACTGATGAAACTCAGGTACTGATGTACTGTGTGCACTGCCTGATGCATATATCCATCTATCAGTGTCAAATTTACTGGACTGAATGTGAAACCTCTAATTTGGGCTGCAAAATCATGCACTCATGTATACTGTGCATCACTGGAATATATGAGCACTTGCACAAGCATAAATGCAATTATTTTCAGAGTATTACTAAGCAATTGGATAAATTCTCACCAACACAACTGTAAGTCAAGAAAAGACTTTATCAATCATCTTTGTGAAGTACAGCTAGATTGTTTTTCCTATTTAAAAAGGTGGAGCAGAGGAACAAGGGAAAGGCCACAGAAGTTTTGGTACTCAAAATGAGACAATAAGGACCTTTTTTCCAAAAAACTAATTAGCATTACTTAGTACTTTGCATGATCAAAGTACATGTGTTTATTTAATTTTCACTAGTGAATGCTCATATTTCTGAAGTTTCTGCAGGTAAAAGAATGCCCAGGCAGCATCCAAAACCTGAGGAATAGTCAATAGATATGTAGAAGGCTCTTTTCAGCACCATTACTTGAAGGGCAAGGCACTCTAGGAGAGTCCATAGAAGATGCACAAGCAGTTTTAAACTATCTCAGCCATCAGACCATAATTTTACTTCTACAATTCTCTTTCCCTAGTGACTAGAAGCCATCTACCTTCTGTAACCAAAGCAGTTGAGAATGACAACTCCCATCAGTATGCCTCCTTATTTGCCCCTACTACATATCCATACTATGATCTTAATGGAAGCAGAGGCTGGACCTGAGGTCCCTTCCAACCTCAGTCATTTTATGATTCTGTGATTCTCTGCAGAAACCCTCTTCAAGTCTATTCAAAACCTTGTCTTTTTCTAACTGTGCCAGTTGGTCTGAAAAAGATATTGCTTTTACCTACAACTATGTCTTGCCTATAATTTCCAAGACTAAAACCCCAAGATGTTCCATCAAGTGGCAGCACGTTTACACCTACACGGATCATTACTAGGATTGGACTCATTCAATCCATGCCACAGACCTTTGGCATCTGAACTGACAAAATGACTCACAGTAGCTGTAATGATCAGCCTGAGTGCTCACTGAGAGTGGTGGGGAACCCATGGCTGGCAAATAACCTAAGAAATGTTCTAGCAAAATCCAAAACCAGTGAGACCCGGGTACTCCATGTGCTACTCTAGGTTCTGACAATTTTCCTAAGTTTTTCCTTTTCCTCTTTCATGAATCCTAGTCTTGTCTCTTTTCCACCTTGTTCAGCTCAAGGTTGACTGCTGGACATTAAAAGGTTTAACAGAAGCAGCCTTTACAGAAGGAATGTCAGTATAGAGGTAGATTGGATAGGTAGATCTGTAGCAGAATAGCTACTAACTTTGTAAGATGTCTTGCATATAAGATACACAAACCTATGGTCCTTAAACGTAAGGAGGCAGTGGCTACTGGGCACTCTCAATTCCTTATATTCTTGCAGAAAAGCTGGAACCTCAGAGGTACCTTATTGACAACCCAAAGCATTCCAATAAGATTAGTCCAGTCTTCTTCAACCTGACTTAAAGATCATATTTAAAAAGAGGACTCACATTCTTCTTATTTTACTGTCCACTGTCTCAATCCTACAATCGTACACTTTCAGGTCCCATTCTGGAATCATGAGTATGAGTTTTATTGCTTCCCACTTATAAATGAAAGCTGTAGTTGTCCAAAAAGTCACCCTAGAACATGCACCACTGAAGGAAGATACTTGTGATAAAGTCACAAAAACTAACACTGTTATAGGTCACATTGCTTCAGCAAGTGGAACACATTGCTTCAGCAAGTGAAACTAACCTCAGTGGGGTTATCAGGCCAAAACCTTCACTAACACTACAACTTCCTAAAAACAGGAATGTTTGATAAATTAGTGAAAGCACCCAAACCCTAGATCATCCTGATCAAAAGTTATGACCCAGGCTTGGAACAAGACACTAGAAATGCTCTACTAGCTGTAACAGAAATCAACACTCACACCAACAAAAACTGTTCTAACAGGTACAAACTTTAATTATAATAGGCAAGTACATTTCAATGATGCCTTAAATAGGGCTGCTATTCTTATCAGCTGATCATACAGGATAGCCACACCCTTGGCATATCACAGTTCAGATGAAAGTTTTTTCATGTGCAATTGCTAGCAGGCCCTCACTGATGACAACTTGTTAAGCCCATGATTCTGATTATTACCTAGTTGGCATAATATACGTTGACTTTTCATACAGTGACTCTTCATAGCTTTCCATTTGCCATCCTTCTTGCCAATTATGTTAGCAAGCTTTTCTCCTTTTCTGGAATTGCTTCCTGCATTAGATTGTCTGGTTTGCCTTTCTAATGTTGTCTTCTGACCCTGCCACCTAGCAGATGCTCTGTCAGCACCAAGGAACCTTCTCATTCATGATCCCACAAGGACACCGAGAAGCTTTTGGAATCAGGCTGTGATTTTACAATGATCTATGTAAAATAGATCTAAGTGAAAGCTACTGGAAAAATGTGTGATCTTGTTCTCTCGCCACTGTTTGGTTGTGGCAGCAGTGGAGCTAATATGAGTGGGTGGTGAAACGAAAGAAATAATTGATACTGTATGGCAGAACGTGTATCATTTTTAGTTGAGTTGGGTTTTTTGCCTTGATTAACTTCTGTGTGCAACTCACCATGCGGTTGTACAAGCTCCACTAGTTGGCCCATTGTAAAGAGCAGGAATATGGACCCAGGAAAGATGGCAAATTAAATGAGCTTAAAGTAAATATGAAAGAACAGCTTAAGAAAATAATTTCCACTCCGCTTCAAGGCCAAGCTAGGTTTGTGGGCTCGCACTAACTTGGAGGGAGAAAGGCATATCTTGAAGTACAACAGAACTTCAAAGATCCGGCTTCTGCTGAGGTAGTAGAGTTGGTCCCTTCATGTGGTTCCAATGGTAAAACCCAATTTATAAGTTACTATTTTTGCAAGATCTTCCAGGAATCTGAGCACCACAGTATAACAATGCCTGTCTGGTCAGGTTCCCTCAGGAGCAATATGGCCCATCCTAGCCATCATCATCTTGCAACTCTGTTAGCATGGCTCCTTTGGATCATAAGTTATATTTTAAAGTAATCATCTACTGATTGAAGCTCTGAGAACAGAAGAAATATCTTGCCTTTCCACAGAGCAAATCTCTGATCTTCTGATGACACCAAACAGGCATGAATCTACTTTACAGTAGGAGACCATTTCATCTGAAGAATGTCACATTCAAGGATCAGTATGTCAGACTGCTGTGTGGGCATATAAGTTACAATTGAATTTTTGTATGAGACTGTGTACTGTAAGATTTACATATGGATTACCTTCTGGCCACAAAGCTAGAGAGTATTGTTTCTGTCAAACCTCCATTTATTTGTGTGTGTATGCATGCACATGAACCTCTCAAGGAAAATGTGTTAAAGAAAAAGCAAAGATAGCTGGGATGTACTTCCTTGAAGTACAACTCAGCCAGGAGATTGGCTTAACAACATAATTGCTACAGGTAGTATCACAGACCACATGACCTGTGACCTTGGATATATATTAATATATTTGTGTTTCTTAAACCACAGTGACCTTCAAGCTCTATGCTAGGAATCAGCTTAAAACTTACTCAGAAGAATATCACCTACTGAATCACTGAAGTGATTTCCAGGAGTATGCAGGGTTTTTCCTTTTACCTGGAGGTCTTCAGCAAAGCAACAAGTCAGGTTTGCACAGCTCCTGTTGTGATAATGGTAGTTACCACTGCCTCTGAGAAAGCGCCAGCGAGCTGTGTCCTTTGCAAAATTGGTCATTTTGGAGACCTAAAGAGAAATGTGCCCTGGTTGTTGTCAACAGAATTACTTTGAATACCTGAACCTTACCAGTTAGTCTTAAAGAAACAGCTTACGAAAACTGTCTGGATCTTGGTGTGAGGCACGATGGCATTATGACGCCATTATATACAATTTTTAACAACATAAATGGAACTCTCAAGCTGTTGACAATGCAGCAGCCGAAGTGCCCTGTGACCCAGTGCTTTTGTACTGCTCCGTTGAGTGCATTTCTCAACAAAAGACCATTTGGTCAAATTGTAAGTCACAGGATATGGGGTGAGTTTGCCCTATCAGATTTTCTGCCTGGTCATTTCTCCTCAGAAGTGAAGGAATTGACAACGCTGAGTTGGGAGAACTCTCAGCAATCCCTCATTATGATACAAGGTCCGTGAAAACTACAGGGTCCCCTTTCCTTGCTCTGTGACTAAACAGGAGGGACAGCGTAAGGTGCCAAATAAGCAGAGAGGCTTTAAAATAACAATCGTCAATGTGGCTACCTCAGTTCTGCGCCTCCGCCCCAGCATCGCGCAGACGCTTACTTCCAGCTGCGTTGGGAGCGCAGCGCGGTCCCGCCGAGGCGGAGCAGAACGACCTGGGCACCCTCCCGTCAGCCAGGCCTCTCCGCAGCCGCCGCCGCGCCCCGCGGACTTGCAGCCCGCCCGCCAAGGGGAGCGCTCCGGCCCCGCGCCCGCCCCGGGGCAGCCGGCGGCAGGTGGCGGCGCGGGGGGGGCCGCGCCTGACACCCCACCGCTCCCCTCCCCTCCGCCGGCCGTTGGCGAGCCAGCCAATCAGCGCGCGCCGGTTCGGGGCGCGCGTGGGTCCACCCCACCCGCTGTCACGTAACCCGGGGGGGGTGGGGGGGGTGGGTGTGTGCAGGGCTCGGCCGCGGTCGGTGCTACCGCAGGCGTCGGCCGCGGTTCCGTCGAGAGCTTGGTTGCGCTTGTGCCCTCCGCCCCGCCCCGGCACCTTCCCAGGTGCCCCGGCAGCGGCGGTCCTCGGCCAGCGGGGGCCGCGGGCGGGCGGGCAGGGGTGCCGTGCCGTGCCGTGCCGTGCCGTGCCGTGCCGACTGCTGAGGCACGCGTGAGCGCCGCCGCGGGGAGCGGGCTTGCCCCGAGCGGGTCCTGCCCTGCCGGGCCGAAGTTGTGCGGTGGAAAAAGTTGCGGGCGCTGTAGCGCCGGGCGGTGCGAGCCGGGGAGCGTGTTTCGGTACCTGGTAAATCCGGTGGCTTCAGAGAAGAGCAGCCCAGTAGCTCAGAACTTCCTTCTGCCGATAAGATCTTCGCCTGCGCTCGTCACGGGTGGCGGCTGCCGCTGCCCGACTTGAATTGGTTTCAGGCTCCTCCGGGGCGAGCCGGGGAGCGGGAGAGCGGCGAGGCGGGAGGCGGCGATGCGCGGGGCCGCGCTGCTCCCCCCGGCCTCCTCCGCCCCGCGTAGCCCCGCTCCCTGCGCTGCTGGCAGAGCCGGCCGGGCGGCGGAGCCGCGGCTGGCACCGACATGGGAACCTTAGGGAAAAGGAGAGAAAACCAGTGAGTTCGCCGTTGCTCTTTTATTACTCCGCTCCCGTCTCCCGTGCCCCGCCGCAGGGCAGGCTGCGGTCGGGCGGCGGCGGTGGGTGCCGGGGCCGCACGCCGCCGCGCCTGAGAGCCCGGGGTGCCGGCCCGGGGCGGTGGGGAGGGGTGCGGCGGTGCTGCCGCTCTGCTGCCCCGCGGCGGGGCTGCCGTGGGCTTCCGTGGGGCGCGGGGGCGGGCGCCCGGGCGGCGGGGGCTCCGCGGGGGCCGGCCGAGGCCCTCCCGGGTGGGAAAGAGAGGGGCAAAGAAGCGCGGGAGGGCTGCGTGGGGGGAGGATCGTGCTTCCCCCGTTTGGGTGCAGGCGTGCGCCGGGCGGGTCGGGCAGCGCGGGCTGGGGAGAGCCTCACGCTGCGGCGGCGGCTGAGCGGGAGGGGCGGCTCGGCCCTCGCCCCGGCTCCGGTTACCTGCGGCACCGCCGGCCGTCTGCCGGGGGGCGCCGGGCGAGGAGCTGCGGCCGGGGCCGGCGAGCAGGGCTGTCCCCTCCTCGCCGGGGAAGCGCCGCCGGCCCCGGGTGTCCGCTCCCGAGCAGATGGTCGTTCGCCTGTGGGTCCTTCCCCACCGCCAGATAGCGTGCAGTGGAAGTGCAGGGTGCTCGTCCCACCCCCCAGCACAGCTTTAATCTATTTTTCATGTCAAGTAACTGCTGCAAGAGGATCTGTTCTAATGAATGGTTAGTTTCAGACGCGTCGCCGGCGGAGTTTTGCCTGTCCGGTGTTGCCAAGTGTGCCACAGTGTTATTGTAAACTTTTTTGGGGGTGTGGACACTTCAGCTTTTCTACACTCTGTTGCCAAGACCTAAAATATCTTCTGCCGTAACTCCTGCTTTATTACTACTGCATTGCTAGGATCCTTTGCCCTGTGTTGAAGAGGCACTGGAATAAAGTTAGGAGAGGAGTTTAAGCTTGTGAAAAGAAAACCCTGAAAGCTGATCAGGCCCTTGCTCTTTTTATATGAGAACAGGAAGTCAGATCACAAAGCTAAGAGGGAAATTTAGAGAAAGGGGGAAGGGAAGAGGGCATTCTTCGCATAGCCGCTGTCAGCTTAACTACGGAGGAGCCGAGTGATGGTCACTACCTCTGCAGGGCCCGGCCTGTATTTTCTTGACTTTGAAACTATGGAGGCCTGGGGTCAGTGTTGGGTTATAAGTGACATCAGGTGGAGTTTCGTGGCTTTCCCAGCATTCAGATGAAACAGAAATTTAAGATAACTCTTGAAATTCACTGGGATGAGGTAGGGTCAGGTCTCTCTTCATAAGGCATGCGTATTTCCAGCTTCATCCAGGAGTGCCTGTACGGGGATGTTTGTGTCTTTACCTGCCCTATCTTTATGTAATATGCACGCTGGATAAATTTCTGTGCCTTTTCTTCCTAGGACTGTCAGTTTATTAATAAAGTCTTGCATAGTGTTCCAAGAAAAGTTGTATGAAAGCTTAAGATAGCATCTTAAAGATGCTGGGAGTCACTTGTTTAGGAAGACTGTAGAGTGTAAATTCTCCCTGAAATAAACCCAAGTTTTATTGAAACAGCAGTGGTTGTTGCCCTTTTGTGAACTGCATGGTTATACTCTCAAGCCAGCTTTTGAAGTGGTTCCTTTTATTTACAGGCAAAAATGTTTCAGCACTTTTCATTGATATAATAATTTATAAAATTTATAATTTATAAAATTTAGTATTTCATACAGAATTATAAACTTGTATGCGAACAATGAACATCCTTTAATGTTATCTGTAAACATACACATTCTTGAAATCTAAGATGTTGTATGATCAAACTAACAAGCCTAAAACTAGATACATGCTTTATTTTGGTCTCTTTTACCTTTATTATTAAGGACATTAATTTAGTCATGTATGCAATTTTAAAACAACTTAGTAGGAAATAATAATATAGAACAGATGCAAATTAATCTGGTTTGTTTTTTTTTAGTTGTGAAATACTCCACTATAAAGTTGCACTGATATTTTGTTTACTTATTAGTGATTTTCTAAATGAAATTAATAAAGCTAGTCTGGCATTTTCCAATGTGTGTAATATTTGATTATAGTTATAATTTTTTTTTCTCCTTTACGTTTGGTGGGCACACAAATATGTGGTGGTAAATTACTGCATAACAATATTCCTGTTACCTAGTTTGAGGGGTTTTTATGCTTGTGCTGAAATAGTAATATAAACATAACTCCTTAAGAAAGAAACAAGACCTCTGGTAATTTTGACAGATCATTCAAGGATCTCTATAACGTGTGCTCTACAATCCACATTTAGCAGAAAAAAAAATAAGTCACTTACTGAGCAGTCTCTTTGGTGTGCGTATTAAGTGGGAGGGTTAAGTCTTTCAGCACCCTAGCTACGGGGAGTTAATTGTCCTTTAAATCTCTGCTCCTTTCCCTTGCAGTGTAAAATTTACCACTCGATCTTCTGGTATTTACTTCACTATTGTGCTTTCTTTTAGGCAACCTGCCCAAGCATGCAGCACTGCCCCTGAATCAGCACTTGAGCTGAAGCCGATCAGTCATTGTCCCAGCCTTTCAAATCTTACCCAGGTCACGATGGTGCCGTTGGGGCACTTAGCCAAAGGGGCCACTTTGGAAGATCTTCTTGAAACCTGCATTCAGTCTTTTGGTGAGTGTCTGGAGGTTTTTAAAATCGTATTAATTTGTTTCTGTCCTGGCTACATTTAGGTTACTTACTAGTGAATTACATTGATTTATTAGTGGACTAGAAAGGCATAACTGAGAATTTTCTATACTGTAGGTGACCGCATATTTTTATAGGTTTGTGGATCTGTTTATGCATGTGTGTAATATATGCTAAGAGATTAGTGTGATTACTGCTTTTTTTTGAGAGAATAAGACAAACGCCAGTCATCTATACTTCTACGTATGTTTTTTATTGTTCCTTCAAGTACCAATTTGGTAAACTTTAGCAAGTAATCATTACATTTTGAGTATTGTACTAATATTCTCATAATGTGTGTAAACAACATGTTTAGATTAAACATTTTGAAATGAGCCTGGCTATTTTTAAACTAGGTGAAATAACACTGGATTGCTTCTTGCATTATCAGTATAGATTTAAAGTTGCTTCTCTACAAAACAGAAAGAATCCAAACAAAAATCACAACTGTATACCTTTTTGAGCCTATCAGTTATCCATTTGTCTTTTTACAATAAGAATTGTAATATATGGACAAGCATGACTGTTGCCTGAGCCCTATGTCCCTAGTTTCCTTTTCCAACTTTTTCATTAGTAATTGTGTTTATTTTTTATATTATTAAAATGTGTTAGTACTGAAGGCACTCAAAATTATTCTGAATAATTTGCTTGTAAGTAGTACATCTGTTTGTTAATGCTGTGTCTTTTGGTGCTATGAGCTATTCCCAAAGCATATGCGGCAAAGTCTTCGTTGCATTTAAGTTCAGCTATATATGCATGTGAATTATGATGTGTGCTGCAGAAATTTAGACTCTTCATTGGGCAATTCATAGCAGTGTCTGTACTTCTACATCTTCTATGACATTATGTGTGTTCTTAAGCTATGTTGGAATTTCCCAGTAGGGTATTTAAATAAATTGTAAAGTGCAACTGTTACAACTGTAGATAACCTGGATAATGAAGTTCCTTAAAGAAGGTTCTTGTAGCTACCAACAAAAACACTGTCCAAAATTATTCACATCATCGTGCCAATAAAGGAGGAGATAGAAAAAACTTTAATTTGGGTGTTTGAGGAGGGGTGAGGGTAGGGAGAAAAATGGTGGGGAAAAAAGCATAGTTGCTGAATAATTACAGGTAAACTGAGTGACTGAGCAAGTTTCTTCCCATGCATAGTACTAACGTAAAGATATTACCCCGTACTCTAATAGTTCTGTTCAGACAGAGGTTATATCTTCAGTCGCAGATATGCTGACCTATGATATTTTGTATATTATTCTAGAAATTCTTTATTATGATCTGAGTAAGTTTTATTTCAATATTAAAAATACAGAAACCGCTAAGATGTAAGCACAGATTTATTTTGTGTATATTATGTTTACTTTCTGGAAAAAGCCCTTGATTTGTTTGCTGCCTAGGGTTAAGGAGAACAATAGGCAGTTAAGTAGAGATGATGATGCATCACATTTCAGAATATATACTGCATCATGTTAATATTATACTGCACTTGCTCATATTACGTGTACAATTACGAATACAATTCCTGTATAAAGTATGCAGCTGCATTTATGTTCCTGGACTTAATTATACAAGTTTGGAAAAACCAAACAATGTGTAAGAGAGGCTGCTGTCAACAATGGTGTGTAAGGGGAAGTTGGCAGCCTTTTGCCATATATGCAGAGAATATCACAAGAATGTGTAGCCAAGATGGTATTAAGAATTAATACACACAGCTGTGAAGAACACAAGTGTAAGTTATTTGTCTTACAGTTTGGATAAGGGGAAGAAATGAGAAAGGGGGATATGCTAAGTTGAAGTGAAGAGTGAGAAGGCTAAGCTTTGCCAAAGTGTTGTAAATGGATTCCAGGATGTTTTGTAGAAAGACAAGTTTTGTCCAGAGAGCCAAGTTAATCCAAAACCTATGCTAAGAAGGCAAGGAACAAAGATTGGATCTTGGAGTTAGTTACATTGTCTGTGGGTCTACAACAGTGTTGAGTAGAAGATGACAATGTGGACAGAATAGTGTGAGTTACAATCGTGGTGTTGTACCTGCTAATTCCAAAAGTAAAGAGTTAGGAGGCCTTTTTTTTTTTTTTAGAAAAGACCGAAAGCTTATTCAGTTTAACTTAAACATCTACTTTGGGATGATTACCGTATGCTTTTTCACCTCTCAAATTTGGTCTTTTTAGCTTGAACTGATGAATGATAGGAATGTGCTTTGGAAACAGAAACAGCGAGGGTCATATGAGGTAGTGTGAAGTCATGTAGATGATCACTACATCTGAGAGATCAGCATTACACCAGTGTTTATTCAATAGCATGATAAGAAGGAGATGCTGAATGTAGAGGTTTCTTCAGGTCCATGAAAGGCTGCATTTGGATGAGTAAGATGAATCATCCTGCAAATGAATTGCCAAAAGTAAAGGCAACAGAAAAGCCAGGATGTCAGCTGGGGCAAGAGTTCAGGAAAAATATGAGAGATTGAAGGCAGGAAGTGTCTTAGAAAGGAATATTGGTCCTAAGATTAGGCGAAGGTTTGTAGAGACTTTAAACCGCTCTCATCAGTTTAAAGAGAAGAGATTTGGTTATATAGGACAGTGATTCAAAACATGTTCTACGTGACTTGGAAGATCTCTCAACATTTTAAGTAGCTGCAGATGCTGTTGCTGCTATGATCTGGATTGACAAGAGCAGCTGTAGAGCACAAGTAAATGCATCCCATGTGATTGCCTTAGAAACAAAGGGGAAGTGTAGCATATAAGTGGAGCTGACAATAACTTTTAAAGATGAAAAAGTGATTGTGTGGAAAGAAAGAGAAGTCGTAATAGGAGGAAAAGAGAAATAAAAGAAGGGAGGAGAGTGCATAGAGAGGAAGAGGAGGAGGTAGGGTAAGATGACTGAAAAGACTAGAAAATACAGAGGGTGTAGAAATGTTAGATTCAGTGAAACCTCTCCATCAGAGAGCTTAATTCTGAACAGAAAGGTCATAAAGAGAAAATCAAAGGTAGACGTTCAATTGGCAACAAGATGACTGAAGTTGTGAGTTCAGGGAAGCAAAGAAGTAATTAATAGATCTTGGCTTGGAATGTGACAGCATCAGGAGGGAGATAATTTATTCTGGAGGAAATCTTCATTAGTGACTGTGATTCTGGAGTAGAATTGTAAGTAGAAGAGTGACTTCAACCATCTGCATCCATGTTTTTCCGTTACGTAGTACATAAAATGCCTGTAAAAGAATGTACTTTTGACTGGCAGACAGTTCTCTGAAAGTCAATATGGCTTTGTCTCCTACTTTGCTAGTTGTAAAGGCACTTATTCTATCAGCTTTGTTGTTGAAACCAACAGAGTAGGATCTATTTGCTGGTCCACGGCCATATTGACTATTTAATGCTGACAGTTCAGTAGAACACAGGAAGCATATGCTTAGTAGCACAGCCCTACTTTTTGCTAGTTCTTCTTATAGTAATCTTTGTGAGACTGCATAATGCATGTTAACATATATTTAGTCCAGAAAGTGTTACAGATCAGAGATGAAAAATATGTCAGCAGTATTCACTGCACTGGATATCTTAATTTGTTAACTGTGTATCTGCTGACTATAGAAATGAAATAATAATTGTTCATAGCACTTTTCACCCTAGGCTATGCTCATGCTACTGTGAGCTTGATGTTCTGACTATGTGTTAGCAAGTCAGTTTCTATTCTAGCAGATATTTTTTTCTATTTGTTTCTTCACTATATGTTTGTGCATGGTAAGAGGTCCCTGTTTCTTTCCTGTGACTGTAAGTGTCTATCTTTATCTTATAAATGTACCTTTTTTTTTTGTCTTGAGTAAGGTTTAAGTGTGCTTATTTTTAAACAAATACACCTTTCAAAGATTCGATGAACTATTTTAATACGCATTCAAGCTTATAGACCATGTAAGGTCAGAGGGCCTTTTCCTTGCCCACAGAAAATATTTGTTTAAATTGTTTTTACAAGTGTTTAAAAACTCTGTTGCAATCGGGACAAAATGTTTCTTCAGCATAGTGTCAATTTGCTATCTCCCTGCTTTGTCCGCACTAAAGTCCTGAAACATTACTTAGAACTACCTAACAAGCAATTCCAAGAGTGCACTTGAAAGTCATAATTTAGACAAACACTTGTGTCTTCCTAAAACCATATGAGGATCATTTAAGAGCTCAGAAACCCTAAGATCTCAAAATTTTAATATTATGAAGGTATTTCTGTTCTTAACCTTTGAGTGTGAGATCTTACTCATTCGCCTCTTACATTTGAGTACTGGAAGCATGTTTACTGTAGCACACAAAGACCTATGCTTATCCTACAATTCAGGCACTTCAGTTACTGCTAGACAAGATGAGTGTGCTCAATGGAAAAAAGAAATCATGAAACATCATCTTTAAATGCATGTCACCATGCAGTGTACCTCTGTCTGGTTTCCTAAGAGAGATGTAAGTAAAGGGCTTTAGGAAAGCAACTGAAAGATTTCCCAGAACATGTAGCATAATTCTATGTGGAAGCTCAGCCACAATAAGCTGTTTGCAGTGGAGTTAGTTGTTTATACCACTATGTCAATCTTCAATTAAAAAAAAAAAAAATTAAACCTATGGCGACTACTTTTCAAATAAGTTAAAAATCATAACCTCAAAGATTAGCAATGTTCTTAATAGAATTTATGTGGACCTAGTGCAATTTGCAACTTCTTCTGGTCATAATACTCTTAGACAGCTAGGTCTAAGAGCAGGTTGTGATGTAAATTGTTCTGCAGCGTCTGATCAGTGCTAAACTAGCTTGTTGCCTCAATGTGTGATAAAGTGAGATGTTTGTAAACAAACCTTAGAAATTCTGGAAACCACTTCCAGACTGATCGGGATTAAAGATGCCACAGAATTGTGTTGATAGAAAACAGAAATCTGGCAAAGGTGCTGGTTGCCTCTTAGGTGCTACCTGCCTAAAACTGTACAAGTTAATCATAGTTAACGTTTTTTAGAATAAAAAATAACTACATTAGCAGACCTGTCTAGTTCTGTGAACTGATAATATTTTTATAGCTCACTTTTGTATCAGCATCATGCAAAAATGTATTAAGTCTTAGGAATTCTTTGAGAGCCAGGTAAGTATTGCATCCATTTTACAAACAATGGAACAGGCAAGTTACAGTTCACTCATTAGGAGAACCATAGCCATCTTCTCCTCTAACATACAGAAAATCTGAAAGTTTTATCCAGTTTTTCCCCTTTCAGTTATCTAAAAAAACCCACTCTACTCTTAACATAAGTATGTTCTTCCAGTCTAGTTAAAACATGCAATAACTAGTAAAACAAGCACAGTTCGAGTACCGAGTTTATTTTTATTCTTTTAGCAAATTTACCATATACCAAATTCTGACATGGAATTCTGACTCAAAAGCAGTTATGTCTTCCAAGGCGTATGTACACCCACAGAAGGCAACTCTGGTGATTTACTTTTTTCTGCTAGGTTTGCCTGAACAATCATTTGTTTTTCTCATGTTCCACAAACTTGCAGGCTTCCACCCCTCGCCCCTGAAGCCTAGGCTGAATGTTGAGGTCTCCAGTCCCCCCAAAAGTAGTTAAAGTTTGTTCACGGTATTGTTCTGTATTAAAATGTTGTTGATAATTGTGTTTAAGTAATCTGGGTGCGATTTGGTCAAATACAGTGCAGAAACTTTAGTATCGCTTGGCAACAGAAACTATGTTAATGATCAATTAATGACATTGTGGGAACAGAAGTCATTACTGCTCTGTAGAATGCATGACACTGTGGGAACAGAAGAGTAGTTATTGCTCTGGAGAATACTAAGTGCTGTTTAGCTAACTATTAAAGTTAATTGTACCAAAATGAAAATAGATTTCTTTTTTAACCTGACATCTGTGGAAAAAAAATTTCCCAAAGAAAAGAAACTTTAGATATCTTTATATATATTAAAGTTCTGTTTAGCTAATTTGACTTCAGTATTTTCCATATAATTTTCTGAAGTCGAGAAATAAGTAATAAAAGAAAATTAAGAAAACTTAGACTTCTTGCTTTATAAAGGAGTCTCCCATTTACTTATATTTATGACAGGGATATGATAGAAAATTCTGTCTTCATACTTCTAAATATAACTTCAGAAAAAACAATATAACTTTTATTTAGCAATGCAAAAAAGCTTAGATAGCAATAGAAAATAATTCCTTCTCCTGAGAATGTTGTATGAATTTAATTCTTTCTTCTCCTGAATCTGTGTATGAAGTTGAAGCAAGAAATAAGTAACTTGTTCTTTAGGCTTCCCCGTGCATTTTACTTTCTATGTTATTTGGTTTGGTTTGTGTAAGCTTTAGTGTGAAGTCTTTCAGTGTTTTGCTGTGTATTGCCAAATGGGAAGACATATCTTTTTCATTGCTTTTTTCAAAAGTCTGAGAAAGATGGGGCTTCCCTTAGACTGTTACATAGTTCAGTAGATCTTTCTGTTATGCAGGACAGACTGGAGATTAAAACCTAAGATAACTTTCTAAACACGATACCACTTTTTTCCCCCCATTACTGAGGTAAGAAGGTGCAAGTACAACAGCTGGCAAAAGGCAAAGATAAGAGAGTACCTTTTTGGAGCTATTAAGATTACACTTGCATTGGAGATGACTTTAGGAATCCCCAAACACTGCAGTTTTAATACTCAAATGTATATGGAGGTTACATTAAGAAAAATTCAGTGCCTCATGCCACCTATATTGTGATGAAAGATTATTGAGAGATATGCCATATCTTTCTTTCAAAGTACGGAACTCCTCTGGCAGAGAACAAGTGTGAGATGTCAAGAACTTCTTTTCTATTTTAACCTTTACATTTTTTTTGGAAAAAGATTCACCTTCCAAATATTCACTTTGGGTATGGGTGAGACTGTCTTCTCCCTTCCTCCGGGAGAACCAGTTATGTTTAATGTCGATCTCCAGTATATAGTGTTACTCTTTTAAAAGCATAAATTAAAACAAAAAAGTGCTTGTTTAGGTTGAATAACATAGAAAATGAGCAGATATCTTTATTAGTAATATTAAGAAATGCCCTGCAACAGTACTTAGGAAGCATAAGACTTGCTCTGTGCTAGACCAACCGATGTAACAGGGCCAATAAAGCTTTCACTTGAACACATGTGGGAATGTTTCTCTGATGAAAATTTGCCATACTTCAGCTAGCTTGAATCAGCAATTGGGGAGCTTCTTCTGTATGCAGATATTTGATAGTGCTACCTGGTGATTAGGTATGGTTTAAGTTGGGAGTGAAGCTGTGGGGTTGTTTTGAAACTTTGGTTCTTTTGGTCCATGGTGAACAAGAGATGTTTCGGTCTAAGGATCAACTGTTGTGGTTTAACCTGGGCCATCAGCCAAGCCCCACACAGCTGCTAACGTACCCCTGCTCAGTGGGATGGGGGAGAGAATTGGAAGGGTAAAAGTGAGAAAACTCGTGGGTTGAGATAAAGACAGTTTAATAAGTTAAAAAAAAAAAAAAAAACAAAACCCAAACCAAAGCCAATAACCAAAAAACCCAAACAAAACCAAGAAAAACATGTGATGTGAAACCCCCTAATTGCTCATCACCAGCCAACTGATGCCCATCCAGTCCCCGAGAAACAGCAGCCCTGGCAAACTTGCTGAGCACAACATGATATGCTATGGAGTATCCCTTTGCTCAGTTGGGGTCAGCTGTCTCGGCTGTGTCCCCTCCCAGCTTCTTGCCCACCCCCAGCCTACTCACTGGTGGGGCAGTGTGAGAAGGCATGCCCCAACTGCTGGGTTAGAAGCTAGTTTACCAGAGATTCTGTATACCCTCATTCCAGAAATATATCTAGAAGTTAGAGCAAATACTAGGAAGCTGAGGTATATAAGGGAGGGAAACCTGAAACAGTAAGTCAGAAATACTAGAGCAGGAGTAGAGTTGGAGCATGCGTCAGTCATGAAAATCAAGGCCAGGAACTGGGATCTAAGTGATCTGCAACGTCTTCAAGTCCCTGAGAGGAAAGCAGCTTGGAGTCTGCTGGTCTGGTACAGTTTGAACCTTTGGATGGGGCTGACTTTGGGCTTCCTTGGATCTGATGACTGGCTGCCCCAGGATCAATCAGGCAGTTAGAAGCTTATTATAAAACACTGCAATTGTGGGATGAGTAAGTGCTAAGCGTGCAGCTGGGTTCAGTGGTCAGATAGTAATACCGGCCTCAGAAGTTTCTGATTCTGTTCTGGGAGTCTCATTTGTCTCATCCATCAGTGCTTATGCCAGCACAGCTGTGTTGCCAGGCATTATACTTGAATTATTCAAGAGTTGCCTGCAGTTCAAAAGCTGCACGTGGCTCCAGTATCATGATTTAAAGCTTTGAAAAAATCTTGAACACTCAAATTATGTTTTGTAGGCTTTGGAGAAAAAGACTATTTGATTAAAAGTTCTCATCTAAATTTGCTAAAATCAATATTTTAAACATGCTGTAGAACAATGTATGGGGGGGAGTGTTAACTTTTTATCTTGTTCTGTGTACTTGATCTGAATTTCCAAGGCTAATGGAGTGCTTTCCACCCACATTTCATTTGGTTTCTCCGAAGTACATTTTAATTTCTCAAAATCATCCCATTTCCCCTTGACAAGAGCTTTTATCTTCTTGTTTTCATTTCAAAGAATTACCCACCCAGAGCTCTTTCTGCAAGATGTAGCTTTCCAAAAGCTGTTTCTGAGAGAGGGTAATGGCTTTCCCTTGAGGTTTTTCTCCCCTAATGTTCTCTACCCTCACACAGAAGTCTTATTATCCTTTTTGGATGCATATTAGACTTACTTGTGTCTTGGATATATCTGCATTGTTAATGAGTATTTGGAGGAACAGCAGTGGGTTCCCCCTCCCCATTCTGTAGGGAGTTTGAAGGGGGAAGTAGTCTTGGAGAAACGTCAAGTTTATAGGGTTTCTTCCAACATCTGTGTTTACTTGGCTTGTTTAGGGTTCTGTTGCTGCAGGATTGATCACAAAGTAGTATGATTCTTTCTTCTCTGGAAAGTGCTGATTTGTTCTCATTTTAGTTTTGGAGTTTTTCCTCCTAAGACCAATTACTTGTGTAAATAAATTTATGTATGACTCACTCAATAGTTACAAGCATGCATGGACAATAAGCCAATTAAAAAAAAAAAAAAGGAGCTTTAGTGGAATTCCCTGAGTATTTTGGTGCTGTCTGCTAAACATTATAGCATTCTTGTTGCATGAGGGTGTACACCACCATCCTGTATAGAATTAAATGCAAGCTGGAGACCTCAAGACTCCATCTGCTTTCTGCTGCAGCTAAAATTAAAACAATTCTTTTACCTAATTAGTGCATCATCTTTGTAAGGACATTGTAATTAAATTATGTTATTTGTAATAGATATTAAGCACTTAAAATAATGATCTGAAATGAAGCAAACTTCACTAAGGACAAGTACGAAGTTCTACGGTTAGGGTAATCAGTTGTAGAAACATTATGGTAAAGTCCTTGATATACAGTATTTCTGCAGAAAAGGATCTCAATGTGAAGATGGATTTTAAAACTGAAAATGGTTTAATGATATTGTACCACTGCAGAAACTCTAAGGAGATAAGTGCATGCATAGAGGGATGTGTGTACTTATTTTAATTTTTTAATGTATATATGTTATATATGTACATTTACATATATATTTTATATGTAAATATATATTTTACATATATATTTGTATTTTATGTATATAAAGGTATTATGTACAGGATATTAAAAATAATATTCTGGCTCTGATGCTAATATGTCCTCTGGAGTACTATATTCAGGATTGCTTTATAAAGGTGCAAGCTGCAAAGAGTTCAGAAAAGGACATCAAAGTTGACCAGAGATGTAGAAAACCCGGCTTCTGAGGAAGAACATTGACAAATTCGGTGTTTCCTAGCTCAGAAAAGAGACGAGGGAAGCAGTCCTTAAATAGAGAAAATATATTGATAAGGGAAAGAGAATGTTTTTGCTGTCTGCTGGGGGCCAGGCATAATAGGCTTAAGCTGCCCAAGTTGCCTGAAGTCTTTGATTAGACAGTAAGGAGAACTTTCTAATGATGGAGATGCTCAAGTGCTGGAATAAGTCACCTACAGAGGCTGTGAAATCCTCATCGCTGTAGAATTTCAACAACAAATTAAACCGGGTCTGAAGCGTACTGGCTTTGAGAAAGCTGATTCTGCATTGGAGCAGGGAATAGAGTACATTAGCTCGTAGCCCTGATTTCTGCCATGAACTGAACTTTCAGCTGTCATTAAAAAATAAAGGCTATTTCCACCTCAAGAAGTAAACACCCTAGTTTAAGTTGAATCTGCTTACCGACCCTCCGTGATGGTGTCATAACTGATGAGCAGGATGGTGGCTTCTTATGAATCTGATTCTGACCAAATGTGATCGATTTAATGAAGAGAGGTAAATGTGGCAATAATAAGCCTGTAGTAAGAAGACTACTATGTGTTGCATAACTTTTAAGCTGAAGGGGAACAGAGTGCTTCCTATTTGTGAAGGGAAGTTCCAGGAAGTATCCATGAAATACTCATGCAATATTTCATTAAATTTTGGTTGCTTCTAGCCATTCTAAGGTTATCTCATAGTACTGCACCTCACAGGTGGGGCAGAGACATTGACTTGTGGCTGTTTCAGTTCAGTCACTAAACCCTAGCATGTACTCCCACATGTACCTTCATATTTAATATCTGTGTGTTTCATCAAGGTCTTTGAGACCTTAAGAACATCAGTTCCCCCAGTTTTCAAATCACATGCTGCTTTAATAATCTTTGCAGACATTTATAACACCATCCCCACACCATCTTCTTTAAGACACCACAAAAAATCCACTTTGCAGAAATCTTGAAGAATTCTATGTAGCATATCAGTATAGCAACCCACGACTTTCAGCTTTGCACTTAAGACTGCCTGGCAATTGCTTGATGCTTTCTTGCATTGCATTGTTTTTGGTGCTACTTTTTGATAACCACTGGAAGACTTCAGGGAGTTTACAAGAAGTCATTGATGTTCTTAGTAGCTTAGTCACTGATCACGTGATGTCAGTGCTCTGTGATTCACTTCTGATTCATTTCACATTGTACATTAGGTGATAGAGTTGGAACCTGCTTAAGAGATAAAGACAATGCTTATGAAATAAAGGCCTCTTAGACCTAGAAAAACTAACTTTTCTTTCCTGCAAAAGTCAGTTCAGTTAAGACATCCTTGGCACTCTTCGTGTTGCCTTATCATTGCACTCATGAGTGGGAAGGTCTCAGTACAACAATCTTGTCTATGGAACATACTCTTTCTGTTAAGTATATTTACCACAGGCTTGGTGAACATCAGGACCTGGTGAAAAGCAGGCAGTTTGCTCTTAAAGCCTTGCTTATTGGCTTTTGAGTACTTTGACTCTTTCAACTATTCTAGGAACAAGTGATGCTTCAGTTATTTCTAAATCACAGATCACAGGGAGCCACCAATGGAGCGTGCAGTGGAGTGGCTGATGGGCCTAGATGAGGATGTTCTTAACCTTGTGTGTTCCGAGTCTCACATATGCAATGGAACTTTTGTAATTGTAGTCTTTAGTGGCTTTGTGTTACTACATAGATAATACAATATTTAGCCCTAAATGTCTTTGTGCTTTCACTCATGTAGTTAAATACTGGAAAAGTATATTCAACTCCTGCTTCCTTGTTTGTTTCAGAGAATATTTATTAAAACACTTTAGTACAATAAGGGCATTTACAGGAGGAGAAGCATGTAACCAGTGGGTTATTTGTATTTTGCTGCAGTGAAATAAAGCTGAGGCTTATGCAGTATTTTGCAGCTTTCTTTAAGGTAAATTGACTAACTGAAACACACCCATTCCACTGTATTTAGTATTCACTTGGTGGTTTTTGCTCAGCAGAGTGTGTGGTTAGAAACAGGTATACAAACGGAAATGAAAATGAGTCTCAAAGTTTTAAAACAAACTGCTGTGGAGGTTCAAGAGAATGCTGCAGAGGCATTCAGAAGCACTCTTGCAACACAGTCAGGAAAGCCCTCTTATTGGCTCCACCATTTGCACAAAGATAGTTTACCATAACTTCTGTTACTTCCTTACACACAGCTATGTTTAGCAGGTTAGCTCTCTGAAAAGAAGTGACCTAGTGGTCAGAGATGTGAAAGACCCAGTGACAGTTCTGAAACCAAAACTGAGCTGGAGTCTCTTCTCATCTAAGGGCCATTTTTACCAGTTTAACTCCATAGATTTTATTTTTTTTTTTAATTATGAATTTGTGAAATAAAAATGGAAGTGGTATCAGACTCGATATTTTTCTTCTTAGTAACACTTGCTATATCATGCTGTATGCACTTAAAAAGTGCTTCCTTTTAAAACTGGGCAGGAAGATGACATTAAATATTTGGTACTGCATGTGTTTGTAAAATCGTGTGCTGCTACAATTCATGCAGGCTTGCTGTTCCGTGCTGAACTGTACTGGGAACCTTAAGATTTTTTGCTGCAGACTGCTTATTTTGGTTTTTAGACCATCACTAATACAATGTTTTTCTTTGTGGACATGAGGCTTTTAGTTAGGTGAGGGAATGGATAGCATAAAACTTAGTACCGCTTTAATGTGTGCAAAATAATTACATGTCATTGTAATGAAGTCTACCTCTGTTGTGAGATAGTTAGGTCTGGATGTTGTGAAGCATAAATGTGAAGCAAGAAAATACCATAAATGTGTTGACCTAATCAGTAATAGTAGGCAGAACATACTGTTTTTCTCTGCATCTTTGTAAAGTGGAAGAGACCTTCTGGAGGACAGAAATTCAGTCTTGAACCTGGTGCCAAATGGTACCTGTGTTATGTCACGGCAGAGGATTTTGGAATACGACCAGAGGAGAAACTGCTCTGAGAAAGTTATTTGCTGTCTTTGTCAGCTGGAGATGATCTATATTGAGCACTTCTGAAAAGCTGGTGATTTAATTACAGCTGTATATACTTAATAGTATGTGTGCACATAACCATTTGGCTTCCAAGTTAAGCATATATTGAACTGCTTTTTTGATTAAACAAGAGCTGTTGGATGGAGGTTCTGGCAGAACACCAAGTTTTGTAAAATGGATGAAAATTGATACAGGCCTCTGTATGCAAGGCCTAAAATAATTTCACTCTTCCTGAAGACACTGGAAGAGTACAAAATGCCAAACACTAAAAGCCTGAATAAATATTGATTCCTGATGTCCCAGCCTTCCTCTGCAAATTTCTCACTTCCCTGGCTGAATACTCGCTGTTTTGCCCTCAGTGCACCTGCTGTAATACATAGGGAGTTTATATCCCAGAAAGATTCTTTAGGTAATGACTGAAATTCTGTGAGAACACGAACAAGGAATGCATAAACTTCGGTTCATGCTATAAAACTGAGAACTTGTAGTACAAGTCAAAAGGCAGTTCAAGAACTTTTAGTTACTTGTGGTCTATACTGCTCTCATTTATGGGGCTGTAGGACACACTGACTTTCCCTTCATCCGTATCGCTGTGGGTAGAATTGCTCCTTATAATTTAAGTGTAACCGCAGAAGGTAGATAGAGAAAATGTTTTCTCATCTTCAGTGTTGAAGATCACCTGAGGCATGAAGTTCTCATTCTGGGCTTGATAGTGCTGAGTGGGTTGCTGCATGTTCATATAGGCTCTGCCAGAATTTACTGATCAGGATTTTTCTGCTTGTCTTACCTGAGAGGCTGGCTGTAGTAAGATATTTCAAAACTGTTTATTGTATTGAGTTTCCTCCAAACTGAGTATGCTGTTGCTAGGAGAATGAAGTTACCCACACCAGATATATGATACCCAGAACGTCCTCTGCTTTCAGGGCTTCAAACAGTCAGCTAAAACAATAACTTCACTTGTAAACTACAGATCTAGGCCATTCTGAGTCACCTTCCTACTGAATTACATCTACTCTTGGCTCTCTACAACTACCTTTGCTCTCTACAACTACCTGAAAGGAGGTTGTAGTGAGGTGGGGGTCGGTCTCTTCTCCCTAGTAACAAGCGATAGGACGAGAGGAAACAGCCTCAAGCTGCGCCAGGGGAAGTTTAGGTTGGATATTAGGAAAAAATTCTTCACTGAAAGGGTAGTCAGGTGCTGGAACAGGCTGCCCAGGGCAGTGGTTGAGTCTCCATCCCTGGAGGTATTGAAAAGACAGGTGGACGTGGTGCTTGAGGACATGGTTTAGTGGTGGACTTGGCAGTGCTAGGTTAATGGTTGGACTCGATGATCTTAAGGGTCTTTTCCAACCTTAACGATTCCATGATTCCATACTCTGCATGAAATAGAGTCAGCCTGTCTGCCAGCTTAAATTAAATTTGATGGAAAGGATAGGAATCTCGAAGAATTGCTTGTGTAGAAGAAGAGACATCCAGACCAGTGCCCACATTGGTGTAGGGGCAGCTGTGTGAGCCCAGCATTGGTTTGCTTTGATTTGCTGTCTGGCCAGTCAGCCTGGATTCAACCACAGCTTGTATTGCTTTTGTGTAGCTGATAGCTTTAAGCATGAGTGAGGAGTTATGGCATTATTGTGGGGAAGAGAAGGAAAAGAGTTTCAGGGGAGAGTATAGTGATAAAGGGCACGAATAGGACTATTGTGGCGTGAAGAACAGAAGAGACAGATCTAGAGGAAATCAGATTTTATTAGTTCTACCAAAGATCCAATGTATTGTTCAAAAGGAAAGGCCTGGGCTCTGGGGTTCTGTCTTCACATTTGGTACCTTCCTGTAGAAGGGCATGGAAACTCTTGCTCAGTGACTAACATCGATTATATTGTTTTGCAAGTGGGCTAAGTTTAATGTTCCTTTTTGGTGTTGTGCAATTTAAAAATGGTTTGTTTGGTTTTTTTTCCCCCCTCTAGTAGTAAATGCTATTTCAGGTGCTGCAAATCTGCTGTTTCACCTACCTCTTCCATTTTGCCTTATTCTGCATTGCTTCTGTATATTGTTCCTGTTATTGCTATTTTACATGATAACTACGTTTATCCTCATAGAGGACTATGTATTTAAAATTATTCAAAAAGGTAGATTTTCCTTTGTGTTTGAAAGGGTGTCTAATTCCAGTTCAAGCTACTTAGGTTTTCTCATGGCAGGCTGTAGAAAAACATCATCTGTTAATATTTACAAACACTTTCACTACTGTGTTTGTTACAGAAATGGAAACTTTTTAAAACATTCTGCTACATTTGATGTCCTTGATCTTTTCTGAATATGGAAAAAAACCCACAAGACCTACAAGACAGACGTAGTCTAAAAACCTTCTTCAAGTGAAATCCTTGTAATGCATAGTTCAAAGGAATGTATTAGGACATTTAGGTCCACCACAGGGAGTACACATAGGTTAACCCCTGGGCTTCTGCACACGTTACATCTCGTTCCATACGCATCTGGGTATAGATCCTAACCTGTGCATGTACTTCAGCATTATGTGTATCAGCTGTATAAAAACCCTCACAAACACTTAAGAATATTGCCATTCTGTTTGATAAGTTCAGTCATGCCACTGACTGACTGGTATGGATCACTAACGGAATTCTTTTGCTCCGCAATTCATTAATTTGTTTCAAAGGTTATACTTATCTGCCTAAGACTAAGCATTTAAGTGCATTGCTGGGCTGAGATCATTATGTATAATTATCTAGATATTATGAGTGCTTTTGGGACACAGCTGCTTTTTTACTTGCCTTTTTTGCTTTTGGGTTTTTTTGGTGTGTGTTTTGTTTTGTTTTGTTTTTTGGCTAAGGGTCTTCCAAATCATGGTAGTGAAGTATAGTTGTTGTTATATAGCTCTCATCAGAAAAATGCTGCACTTCCTAAGTTAGTAAGTTACTGCTGTCTTTGAAACAGTGTAGGTGAACAGGCCTGATTAGAATTAGTATTCTCAAAAAGCTTCTTGCAAGTTCTTTACCAAGGTATACCAAGATTTCAATACAAATACTCCTTTTTTTTTTTTTTTTTTCTTTCAGATTTAGAAGGAAACGCATATCAAAACAACCAGCTGCTAAAGATAATTCTGGCCATGCATCAGTTTATCATCTCCTCTGCAGACATGCTCCAGAAACTAATTGATCTATATCCTTTGTAATATTCACCTGATGTTAAGGTAATATTAGATAACTTGACAACTTTGAAATGGGTAAGTAGAAGATATTTAATCTATGTGTGTATTACTGTTCCACTAATTAAACAATATACTTGTTCTTTACAGTTTTTGATTGTATAGTGTGTTTTTGTTTGTTTTAGGGTTGGGGTTTTTTGTTTGCCTGTTTGGTTTAGCTTATCATCCACAGAGAAAAAGATGAAACTCCAATTCAGACTTTAAGTAGGATAAATCACCCTCCATTGGCCATGGAGGGAATCTCTAGCAGGTGTTAGATTAATGTACGCACCTCAGTTAGGTACTGTGAACCTGGGCTTAAGTTTCAGATCTCTCTCTCTCTTTCTGTCCTCCATACAAGTAGAAGAGCAAAGAAAAAAAGTGTAATTTTTGAAAATATTCTGATTGTATCACCTGGAGATGAAAATTTTCAACAAATATTATTTCTCACTCACACACTCAAAACTACAGTGCACGGAAAAGCTTTTCGTTCCTATTTGTTCTCATTTTGAGGTGACTGCCTGGACTCATACATGTGAAAAATCTAATGAGCCAGAAACACACAACGAAGCTACTAGATCATATTGGCAATACTAGTCTTTCTTAGGAATTTTTAATTGTGGAGTGTATTACCTGATTTCTTAGCTTTACAGAATGCTTACTCCTAATTAGATAAGCACAGTACAGGAAGCAGACCTCACATGCTAAGAATCTCCAGTCAATTTTGGTACAATTTAATTTAGATAATCCTTTCTTCCCCCAAACTCTGTATCTTACTGGCTTTTAAAAGCAGCATCATTTACAACAGAGCTTTACTGTAGTGTTAGATTCTGACTGTCCTGCTGCTTCTCTAAGCAAGAAGTTAGATCAAGTGTGCCAAGCTATAACTGTGGTGTAGTGTTGCATTTAACTTAGGCTCATGCGCTTTTTGAAAAATGGAAGAAAGTAATTGCTTGCATGTTTCTGAGTAGTAACGTTTTCTAGAGTCAGAGAAGTGATTCAAACTTTTATCAGACTTGCATATTTTGCAAGCTTGGTTTTTGACTCTGTGTATAGCTCCCTGTAAAGACACTGAAAGGCAGGGACTGTTTTGAATGGATCAGATAGTCTGGGCTCTTGTATTTTGAAAAACCTTGCAAATGTCCCAGTTTCACCTTTTCCATCCCCTAAATTACGTGAGTGATTTTAGATGGTTATGGATGATTTGAAAGCCATCTAACTTCAGACATTCAGTTCAGGGCCCTTCAAAATATTTGGGAACTTATTCAGACCTCACTAGCTCTATAGTCAGCCTAATTTAAGAACTTAATATGGGTGCTTAAATTGTGGATGGTATGTCCCCTCAGTTGTGGTAGATTTAGGCTGCAGTTAACTTCAATCAGATTGTGGGAGGATCCACAAGATATTTTCATTAAAATATGTTTTGCAGAACTGAAAATATATGTGTAATCTACAGCAGAAGAATCAAGATATGCACAATACGTTTTCCAAATGGATTTTCCATGTCTTCAAAAGACATTGGCTACAATATCAAAACATGTTTCATAGAGCCACTAGACTAAAAATATGGGTGTTTCTTTCCAGTTATCACAGCAAGTCAAATGAAAACTGTTGCATAGTTAGAAAGGTGAGGTTAGCAAGGAGAGGCATTTCACATTTTTCTCTACCATTGTATACAACTGGTTATGTTTAAGAGAAAATAGCATCTTTTTTGGAAAAGCTCCAGTGAATCGTAATTAACTGCAAAGGATTTCTTCATAAAAACACTGATGGGTAAATTTGGTATTATTGTTTCACATTTTAGTAAGATGTGCAAGTGTATGAGTTTTATCAGAAATTGTGAGGCACATTGCAAAGAAACACATGTAGAAAGCAGAGTCATTTCACTACTTAGCACTACTCAGTACTTGGGCGGCTACATCAGTATTACTCATAGTAGTCATATTTACAATAAACTTTTGCTAACGATCTTGGCATATACTTTGTATACACTTGTGTAAAACCCTAATCTGATATTATATGCCATCAGTAGAATGATTCCTTTTGCTTACAGGTAGGGAAGTAGCAAGCGTGTTGCATTTCATATCATATGTGAATGGAAGTGGTTTTCCTTAACAGTTTTCTACCTATCTTAATGCTTTAGAAAATAAATCTTCCATGCTGTGTGTAAAGATATGCTATTTTGTGAGGTAAGAATATTCTTGCTTGGTAGCTATTAGTCTGCAGCTATCCACGTGCCGTACGTAAGAATGCTTTTGCATATCTTAAGCTGACATTAAAAAGAGAAACAGCTATACTGCTTCAGCTTTTCAAGGTTCACTTTAGCAGCTTTACACAAAAAGGCCCAACCGGCTTTGTGCAGATCCATTGAAGTCAGTGCATGAATTATTGCATTGCAGTTTTGAACTCAGTCTGCATGAATCTGTGTCTTAAACATCAGTGAAAATTGACAGGGCTGAGGAATTGGTAGCATTGTGTCTAACGTTATTATATAGGTCTATTAAAAAAATGAAGTGGGATATTGCAGCTATTTTTATATTAAGCAAAACTCTATTGTATTCAGTAGGTAATTCTCCTTAGTAATTCTACTTAGTCACTTGCAATGATCCTGTATCACTTTTTTCTTTTTTTTAATTAAGTATAATAAAGTTTGATAGTTTAGAGAAAACAGAAGAGAGGAAAAAAAGATACAAATCTGATAATAGATTACCATATATTTCTTTTTTACACAAAATGCAAGATAAGTAGTAACAGGAAAGTAAAATTTGGTTTAAATGGTAATGATTTTACTAGCTCAAAGCAGATTATTGATTAGGTCAGAATGCTCTGGTATTGTATGTGATCTGGGAACATTTTTGCTTCTAGGCGGATTCATACGTACATGCTTCCATAAGAATGTGCATTTCTGTTTTTCCAACAAGCATAGATTTTTACATGCATGGGTGTATTGGGTCTGGCCGGGATGAAGTTAACTTTTTTTCATGGCAGTCTGTATGATGCTGTGCTTTGCATTTGTGACTAAAACACAGCAACATTTTTCTGTTGCTGAACAGTGATTGCACAGCATCAAGACTTTCTGAGAGTAGGCTGGGGGTGAGCAGGAGGTTGAGAGGGGACACAGCTGGGACAGCTGACCTGAACTGACCAAAGGGGTGTTCCATCCCATACAGTATCATGCTCAGCAATAAAAACTCGGGGGGTAGTCATTCCAAAGTAGCTGTTACTCGGATACTGGCTGGGCATCTTGTGGGAGATGGTGAGTGATTGCCTTTGCATGACTTGGTTGGTTGGTTGGCTTTTTTCTTTCGTTCAGTTATTAAACTGTCTTTATCTTGACCCACACATTTTTCTCACTTTTGCCCTTCCTATTCGCTCCCCGATTCTGCTGGGGGGAGGGGGGGGAGGAGTGAATGAGCACGGGGGTGGGTACTTAGTTGCTGGCCAGGGTCAACCCACCACAATGGGTGACAAGTCACATATAGGAATTGAAATATAAAATATATGACTGAAACAATTTGAACATCTAACATAGAAAAGTGTAGTTCTCTGAAAATATTTTATGCATATGAGACTGAATCACCTGTAAACTATTAAATATATTTAATTAGTAAATTTTTCTTCAGTTAATGGATAAAATTCTGACTAGCATAGTGCATTTTTTTGATGTCCAGACCAAATAATTCCAAGTTTTAAAGGAATATATAAAATTATCTAGAAGTTCATGAAGAAAAAAAACAGCATGTATATTATCTGGATTTAATGTGAAAGTAGAAATTTTAATATTGAATTTATTGCACACATATATGTAGTATAGTTCTCTACAGCATTAAGCCAGGTAGTTTCTAATTCATTTTTAATCTTGAAATTTTGATTTTTTGATAAAATCAACATAGCCTAGGAAAAGCATCTAAAAGCAAGATTTCTCCCTTGAACTTGGTCAAGAAGAAATACAACTACAATACAATCTGAATTTCAGCCTTACTGATGTTAGAGCAAAACCTTTATTTTTGTGTTTCTGTATTTTCAATGTGCAATAGGTATTGGATTACAGAGTTCTGGGTTATGTTCAAAATGGACTCTAAACTATCCACAACTATGGAGGAATTTCAAGAACTGGTTAAAGCTAATGGTGAGGAGTTACACTGTCGTCTAATTGACACAACTCAAATGTGAGTGCCAAAGTTTCAATATGCTTGGAAAACAAACTTTTGCTCTGAATTTCCTTTATTCAAATATAACATCTCTCCAGTATAGCAGGATAATGGTCCTATAGTGGGTTAATTTGAATAAGTCATGTTATCTGTTCTTAGAAGAGTTTATACATCATTATAGATTAAATATATATTATGTAGAGGAACAGAATGCCTTTTGAGAATGGCTGAGGTTGAATTTAACTGCTGTGTAGACTTTGTGCTGATTCTCTATGCTAGATAAATTTTACTGTATCCGGGGAACTTAGAAAATGTGTAGAGGCCTAATGATTTTGAAAGATCACTTGAAGTCAATGAGAAAGGAGAATACATTTTGACTGGGTAACAGATGAGGTTAAAAAAGTGTGTTTGTATTTTTAACACCAAAGGTAAGCGTGAAGATATAGTTTATTGCATTGTCAAACTCTTGGTACTATTTTATGTGATTTTAGTTATGAAATTACTTGTCCTGTCAAGAATAAATCCTACAGCTATACATCACATAGTTCCTTCTTGGGAAGGCAACCTTCCTTGTTATATGAGTATAAGATAGTTCTGTGGAACTGTATAGCACTGTCAATTCATACTTCGGTTGGAAATGCACAGGCAGAAGCAGAGCAGAATGTGGCATACATTTTTATATCTGATTATGAAAGAGGATATTTAGTTTTTCAAATCCAATTAAATTTCATTACCACATGGGTGAATAGCATAGGGGGACAGTTCCTCCTCGGAAGCTGGTCAAGGAAATCTGTAAGAACTATTAAATGGAGGAGCACTGGATGTGTTCAATGAAGACAAAATTATGGACAGCAGTTCTGGAAGTGCAATATATAATCTCATGCTGTTTAGTAATATAGTTGTACTTACGTGCTACATCAATATAATACTTAAAGACTAACAACGATGTTTTGTCATATAATCTCTAATGCGTGAAAGGAGCTTGCTGTTTAGAAATTAAAATAATTCACCTTTTATTGCAGTAAGGCATGCAAACAATATTATTTTTCTATTAGGGAGAGAGGAAAAGTTGCTCTTCAGAAAATAACTCAGGGTAATTCTGTTCTAAAATTTGTCTAAAAGAAATTCTAGGGATTGGTCTAGAAAGCTGACACAGCGTGTAAAGGCCAACACCAGTAAGAAACGGAAAGTCTCGCTTCTTTTTGATCACCTTGAGCCAGAGGAGCTGTCAGACCACCTTACCTATCTTGAATTTAAGTCTTTCAGAAGAATATCAGTAAGTGATATTTATTTATTTATTTATTTATTTTAAACAAAGATGGGAAGGACGTAGGAAAGATGGGAGAGGGGTAGTACAAGATTAACGCTGCAGTGCAAGCTGTTGGACAAGCTGAGTCTGTGTCCAGACTTTTTGTTTTACTAGCGTTGAAGGTGGCCAGTGGTACTTATTCGGAGTACATACCCTTTTGCTGCAGTCGTTTGAGAGAGGGAGAGTGAACCTTTTAAGCAACTGTGGAACAGAGTCGGGGCAAGGTCAGTCGGAAGGAAGAGCAGTAAAGAGCATTTGATCTTCTTCCAAATAATCTCTTTTTGTTAGAACAAGCAGTGTCATTGGGCACAGGAACAAGCAGACTCCTTTGACTCAAATCAGTAATCATGCTGAAATGGGATGAAGGAAACTTGGAATATTTTCCTAGAATGCTAACCTCCTGTGGCTGTAGGAAACAGTGCAGCATTCTTGTGCAGTCACTAATGGACTGTCTGTATAGAAGGTGTCCACTGGACTCTGCTTGCCATTTTTGATTGTGCATAACAAAATAAAGACTAAGGATAAGAAGGCACTTGAGAAAATGCCATTTTTTAATGTAAGGGGGGTTTAAAATATTTTATTAGACAAGCTTTCAAGTACCCAAACAATTCTTAAGGATTTCTCATTTATGTTTTCTTTAATTTGATTTTTCTCAGCTATGTTAGTAGCTGATAAGATGCTAACTTCCCTACGCATCTTGGCTTCACTTGCATCCTAGTATTGCTATAACATTACTTCTATTCAAACGTGATACAGTTCACACATGGAAAAGAAAAGTGGACATTAGAGACCGAAATCTAAGATGGTTGCAAAGTCAGTGTGATGATAACAGTGAAAGCAAAGTGGGCTTTTTAGGGGTTTTTGTTTGTTTTGGTTATTTAGTGGTTTTTCTTTGAAGCACTACAGTTTGAAGATGAAGTCTTGCAAGGAAAGGAGCTCTCAATAGATTGTGGAAGATTTCACAGTCGTGTGTTAGTGTACTTTATTTTGAGCTGACAGTACATGACTCTTCATGTTTTATGTTAAATTCAAAAAGCCATAGAACCAAAGTCATGCACAGATTGCTGCCTGTAGGCAGTAATAATATGCAAAGCTTATGTAACTCTTAACATTTTCAAGCTCTGTGCAGACATAAAGTAAATAATGATTAATGAGCATAACAAATATAATTGCAGTCAGAGTGTCAGATATGTCATAGAGTTCCAGCAGTTACACACTTGTATGCATTTTATATGCGGCATCCTTGCATATGTTTTGGTATAAATTGAGTGTACCAAAACCTCAGATCAGAAAATAATGTGTAATTAATAAATAGCTATATTCATTAACCCTTTGCAGAATGTGTTCATGATACACTAAGCCACAGAATGCTTTTGTTATTCTAACATGGCAGCCTATACTGGGAGGAAGGCTGCAAATGACCTGCTGTGTTATCAGTTACTGGAATAACTATTCATAGGTTCGGTCATTTGAAAGTCAGAAAGGAATATTTGATCCCCTGATTATATACAGCACACAGCAAAATCTTCCATAAGGCACCATGTATCTTGCAGCAAAGAAAAATGCAGGGAGTGGTGTTCACAGAGTAATGACTGCAGGTATGCTGGTGTTTGGAAACCATTTTAATTTGTAGTTATAAAATAAAAAGAATCTGGATTCTGCTTTGCTGTTGGGGCTCATAAGTTAGTCATTGCAGTATCAGACTCCTGCATTATTTAAGTACCTGGACTTCTCTACCATATCTGCCACTAACAATCTTGTTACAGCTGACCTCGTTAATAAATTCTTGCTCCAAAATTATTTCGAAACATTAAGTAGTATGTTAGATATAAATTTGTTCAGCATTTAAAAAAAGTATTTTCTGAAGGAGAGAGCTGCTGAGAACAAAATAAAATTAATCAAACTGATTCATAATTGTACTGAAACTGTTATGAAGTCCGTAATTATGTAGCCAGAAATTGAAAAATTATCTATCTGTATAGAGTAGTTACTTAAATTTCAAGATCCAGCCAAATCTGGCTGGAGTTCAAAATTCAAACAATAATTGTAAGTAAGTACTATGTAATCTCAGAGACAGCTCTACTTATTACTGTTAATGTTTCTTCCATTTCTAATTTAATAAGGGGGCTAATCCAGACATGTCTGCTGTCATATCTGCTTTTTAAAGTGTTAATAGTTCTTATTAAATGGATGGAAAAAAAATTTAAAAAGTGGAGAGAAAGTGAGAGGGGGAGCAAGAAACAAACAGCAGCCTGACAATTTATGACCTTTTATTAAGGATCAATTCCATTCAGCATATTTCTGTGGCCTTAAGAAAGGAATATGTGTCTATTACAGCTATGAATGTTTTTGGTAAGATGTTAGTATTAGTGGTCATAATAAAGAATGGAGGTATAAATCCTGTGTCACCTTTTCTGATGATTCAAATTCTTGTGTATTCTTATTAATGGACAAATCAAAAGAATGGATAAACATTGCATCAACAAAACCAAATGATTGCTTCTCTTTGATCTTAATGGGGAGAATGGCTTAAAAAAAAAATCTATTTGTCACATACAGGTGTCTACTGAACAAGTTTAGATCACTTTGGTTAAATAAGAGAATCTCACAAGCTGTATTAAAAATATTAAGGAATCTGTAGCCCTTATTCTTAATGGTCTTATCTCAGTTTTATATTAATCTCATTGAACTTGCTTTTTTTTATTACTGTAGCTTAATTCAGAAGTGTGCCCTAGCTACATAAACAGAACGCTTAACTTCCTTAAACGATCACTGAGTTGCTAGATTACACTTTAAATTCAGTTTAACCTTCCCTGTAGAAGCGTAGATTCAATGAATCTATGGAGCCACTGAGGCTAGGAGGAAAGCCCCAATTCTACTCATCCTAGGGTTTATAAGAGCCAAGGCTCCTGAGATATATGTGATGCAAATGATGTGATACACATTATGGCAAAAAGATGCTTTCAGTTAATTCAATTAGTGCAAGCCTTCTGCTTTGAACTGAACAAAGCTTTTACAAGGGAGAGATTTCAGTCTTATGGGTATTTGAGGTGTAAAATATATCTTGTATATTTCATTTGAAAAGCAGACCTGTATCTGCACACAGATCATGAGGTGTATGAAACTGTAGATGAGTGTTCATTTACACTTCTTTTTTTTTAAGTTCTCAGATTATCAGAACTACATTGTGAATAGTTGTGTGAAAGAGAATCCAACAATGGAAAGATCAATTGCTCTTTGCAATGGTATCTCTCAGTGGGTGCAGCTAATGGTTCTTAGCAGACCAACACCACAGCTTCGGGCTGAAGTGTTCATCAAGTTCATTCATGTTGCACAGGTCAGTTAAATTTTGACACGTGTGGTGTTTATTTTGTCTTTCTCTGCTACAGCCCTTTAGTTTCTCTTCCCATGCTACTACTGTAGGGTCAGCTGGGAGTGTTGGCACTGGTCTCCTGGTTCATACATACAGCATGCCTACACAAGTATGCTGTGGTTTCATACCAAGTATTCAGATATTACAGTGTCATGGCACCACGACTTTCTTGTATCCATTCTGAAGAAATTGTTTTCACTGAAAAACTAGACTTGCTTTTGAATCAGCTAGTAAGATTCCAAGCTGTGACTGCCTACCTTTCCAAAGCATGACCCACTATCATGCCTTTGGCCATAAGTATAGAATCATAGAATTGTTAAGGTTGGAAAGGACCTCTGAGATCAAGCCCTACCTGTTAACCTAACTGCCTGGTCCACCTCTAAACCATGTCCCTAAGCACCACATCCACACCTTTTTTTAATGCTTCCAGGGACTGTGATTGTACCACTTCCCTGGGCAGCCTGTACCAATGCCTAACCATTCTCTCCGTGAAGAAAAAAATCACAGCTCATTACCAAAATGAATGAAGTCAAATGTCTAGTGGCACAAAACTTGTAAGACTTCAGAGGAAATGTAGAATTTGAATGTGCATATTGAACAACTTGAACCTTTACATAATAAATACCGATTGTTTGTATGTCAACACAGAAGCTCCACCAGCTGCAGAATTTCAATACGCTAATGGCAGTGATAGGCGGTCTCTGTCACAGTTCCATTTCCAGACTCAAGGAAACAAGCTCATGTGTTCCTCATGATGTAATTAAGGTTGGTATTGCTCCTGTAAGTTTTACAAATAAGATAACTTATAACTTTTTTGTCACTGCACACACAAAAAACCAAACTTACTTCATTAGATAAGAAGGGGAGAAAGACAGAAAAAAAGAAAAAGGAAGAATTCCTTTGGTTTTGAAGGGTTTTTCTTTGCCATTTCATCTCTACAACACCAGTTACTCCTACACTTCTAACCCCACCTTTCTTCAAGATTTGTATAGCTTCTCTAAAGTTTCTCTTTTAATACTCAGATGTGACAAGCTGCATTTTCATTTATATGCAGTAGTACAGAATGGCATTCAAACATGAAAGCAGATAACTGGATCCTAGAACATTTGAGAACAAAACTATTGTCATCCATAGCAACATTGACCATGCTGAGTCTATGAAATGCTAGCACAGACCTCTGCACTTTGAGTTTAAAACTAAAAGGACCGGTTTTGTTCATCTGATCTTTCCCTGTGACAGATTTTATCTAGTTCAGACTTGAACAAACTTAGCCCTAATACACACATGTTACAATAGAGTGGAATGTTAGGAATCAGTTGTAATTTCCAATTAAATTCTTGTGAAATACAGATGGATATATTTTTGGCTGAGATTCTGGCTACTAAAACTGTGAAGGAGAGCCTATTTTTTAGCAATGAAATGGCTTCTTAAATGACTTCTTAGGAGACTAATATGCTTTATTATTTTATCACGTTTGGGGCCTGAAAGATTTCAAATAGGTATCTAATGAAACTGTTTTGATCACAGTTTATTTGAACAGCTTGAATGAACAGTGCATACCTGGAGTATAAACCAGAAATATGACCTCCCACTGATAATGGCTGCAGCTCTCAGGATCTATAAAACCAGTTACCACATTTATTTTAGAAGCATGTTGTTTTACAAATTT
This sequence comes from Nipponia nippon, assembly GCF_047370975.1. Lineage (NCBI taxonomy): Eukaryota > Metazoa > Chordata > Aves > Pelecaniformes > Threskiornithidae > Nipponia > Nipponia nippon. The sequence continues at coordinate 36,586,994 of NW_028262291.1, forward strand.
TGTCATTGTGAGGAGTGGACTGCATATGTGTCCATCATTTGAATAACTTTTTGCATCAAGAAATTGTATACAAGCGCTAATAGAAAGCAGGAAAATAAAGGCTGGTAATTAGTGACTTGAGAACATACTTTAAAGTTTAACTATAATGAACAGTTTGTGAAGGTTAAAAATCAAGTGGTTAGGCAGGAACTTCCACAAGAAAACATTGGTCCATTGATTTTATAATGTTAAGAGTCAGCTTTGTACCTGTATAGTCTTAAACAAGAAAAATATTTATACTGCTAGACTTAAGATTTATTTGGCCTTTACAACAAGTCCAATATATTGTTTCTTCTTCATTTTCATGGAAAAAAAGTTTTCTTAAAAGCACAGATGTGCCACCTTGAACTGTAGTAAGAGTTCTGGTCATGCTGTGGTGGGACCATAGCACAGTGTAGGGTTTCTCTGGCAGGACTTTCCAATTCCAGCAATTCCAGCTGGTGACCTGGAAGCCAGAGAAGTGCGTTCCACATTTTAATGTGAAGATGCTTGCTTTTATGAAGGTCAGAGAGCTTGTGCTGTGCTTATGCATTAACTGCATACACATCCCCTTGATTAGAGAGGATCCTATTTCTTTTCATTGACTAAATAAGGAATGTAGGAAGATTGGCATTATAGATTAAGCTATAGATTAACTATCCATAGTTATATATTATAGACAGTTAAATTAGGTGGGGTGAATACCTAGGTTTCATTTTCAGCCTAAAGTTTAAAAATCCGTTTCAAGAGTCATTGTGAGTAAACCCCTTAACAATAATGTGGGAAATTCTTGTGCTGTATGACCAGAACAAAGCCAGTAACCAATGTTGATTTTTTGTTTTCTTTTTATTTTTAGGTTTTTAATGAAATGACGGAACTGCTTTCATCTTACAGAAATTATGATAGTTACCGACGTGCCTATAATGAGTGCAGTAACTTTAAGATCCCAATCCTTGGGGTCCACCTGAAAGACTTGATATCACTTTATGAGGGCATGCCAGACTACTTAGAGGACAAAAAAATTAACATATACAAACTATACGCTCTGTATAACCACATAAATGAGCTGATACAACTCCAGGAAATGCCACTTCCCCTGGAGGCTAATATGGACCTTGTTCATTTGCTTACAGTAAGTCTGTTAGATGAGATAAATACCTCCATTTTAAAAATAATTTCATATACCTCTCAAGCAACTAAGTAGAGAATTCCATTAATTATAAATACATAATATTGTAAGATTTTTATTTTCCTTAAGGAAATGTACAATAATAGAAGAAGAGAAAAATTTACTGATACTGATTTATCTGGCAGCAAGGGTAGAAATGTCTGTTCAGCAGTATGCTTCTAATTATTTCTCTAAAGGAAGGAAATGTATGTTTCTGCTTCACTAAGGAAGCACTCTGAATCCTCTGCTGATTAAGCCCAAATAGGGAGAAAGGTAGAAAACTTCCTTAGATGCACCTTGGAGGCAGAAGATTGCATACAAAGCTTGTTTGTGTTGAACACACAAACTTTCACATAAAAGTTCAGTTCCTCAAGATGTGTAGAGTTAAGCATACCACATTTCTAGCCAAGTTTCTTCTGGTCAGACTAAAAAAAACTGTCTGACATAAATGTTAGTTAAATATAGTTGTTGTATTACTCTTCCAGTCGTATCTAGTCAGTGCCATTTTTACTAACAAAATTGATACTACCTAGGACGTATGTCACAACAGTAGTTTTTAGCTTCTCCTAGTAAGTTAAAATACTACCTTTTATTAAAAGAGTAAATCTACCTTTCATGTTTCTCAGTTTTGTTTGGCCTTAAGTACCTCAGCTTGGAAAAACTAGATAGGCTGCTTCCACTTTCTGGTTACAAGCCCTGTTTCAGCAGAAAGTTAATAGATAAAAATGCTTATGTGCTTGAGGTTATTTGTTCTTTCTGGGAGTGCTCGTGTGTGAAATTAAGCACATCTGCTCAGGGCCTGTAATAGAGCTACATAGAGTGGTGAATTTCTTCCTGCTAAATATTTTAAATGTTTTGTCTTGAATTATTAAGTCTCCCTCCCCTTTTTTTTAAGTAATGTTTTATAAAAATGGCTATTACAAATATGTAGAAATTTGGCCACAATTTCATGCAGCTACATATGACAGGACATAAATTAAAAGAAATACTTCATTTCAAAGCAGGAGCTTCTAATCTGCTAATATTCCAAGGCACATAATTTTCCTGTTTGTTCCCTGATTTTTCCAACAGTCTTTCTTCTTCTTCTGTTTCCGTTAGTCATATGCTTTCCCAATAGCAGGCAAATCAGTTTGAAGAAGTATTAGTAATTACATACATAAGTCAATAATTCATGGAAGTATCGTAGCATTTGGACTTTTGTTTTTTGAGTCTCAGAAACTACTTTAAGATTTTCCCAAGGAACTAAAATTATTCATTATTATGACTACAACAGTAATTCTTGCAGTTGTTTACAAGAAAGTTATTGCATATGTGCAATTTGAGTAAGGTTATACATTGGATAAAATAGCATATTTTGGTTACTTAGTTTATATACATATGCCTGCCACAATCTTGACTTTCTGTAACAAATTTGTATTTTCTTTGGACTTGCCATAAATTGAGGCTTGTAACACATTTATGTGTGGCTTTTCTATTTAATCATGTCTGGTGTGAATATTTTTCTGTAAATATTCAAAAAGCGTCATGTTACCAGTCTTCTATCTTAGCTTAAAATTTGTTTCCAGTCAATAAAATATTTGTTATACTATTTTCTAGGACACTTGCAAAAGCAAAGGTATAAATTTGATAATTTTTTCAAATTCCTTTATTTACCCAGGTGCAATGTTTCTCGCTTTACATAACTGCTGTTGACAGCTAAAGGTTCTCACTAAATACATGCAAGTCCATCTTTTATCCTCATCATATACTTTTTAGTTCAACAGGGTCACAGCTGGATTGGATAAACATGACATGTTTAAACAAGTGTTTTCTGAGAATTTGAGTTGATGGACAGTTTCATTGGAATGGTGCTTTTGTGCTTAGCTGCACAATAAACTGCTTGAATATTAAGGGACTAACAGGTTTTTTTTCAGGTTACTTATTAACTGACTGCTAGTTATGCCTAGAGTCACCTGCTGTGCTAATGACTGTAGATGTGTAATGTTACAGATTTCCAGATAATGGCAATAACAGTCTGGAATTTAGAAATGTACCCGTTTCAAATCACTGTGAACACGCGTGCAGCTCAAGTGCATTTTTTCTAGGTGCAACCTAAACTAAAAATTAATCCACCAAAAAATATTAACGCATGCCAGGAACAAGTATATCAAATAGTAGCAACAGTTTTGGGATTAAACTGATGTTGTGTTTGTTTTCAGCTGTCCCTTGATCTCTACTACACAGAAGATGAAATTTATGAGCTTTCATATGCACGAGAGCCACGAAGTCACCGAGCTGCCGTAAGGGCCTCTCCAGATTCTTAACAAAAAGATTTTTTTTTTTATGAGTAATGTAACTTTTATCCCTTGCATTTATTTTATTTTATTTTATTTTTATTTTTTTATTTTTTATTTTATTTTTTTATGCTAAATTGAAAACATTTTAGCTTTATAGACTGAGCAAAATCTGTTAAAGCATAAATTGTTTGGTTGATGATGAAGCCTAAGCTAGAATATATAGGAGAGTTGACACAATATCAGGTTTTATAATATGAACACAAACACAAATGAAGTTACTTGTGTAGAGACATGACATCACGTTCAATCTTTGCAATTGATACTGATTCTTTTAAATGAAGAATTCTTATGTGATTCAGATGATGAAACCCATGAGTGTCATATTCTAGTTTTGTTCCTGTTTTATAAATATGGAAAAGATGGTGAATTTACAGGGCTGTCAGTGAACTGTCACAATTTAAGGAATGACCACTGTTTTGGACAGTTCAGGGAAGAGCTTCCTCTGAAGTACCATGTAATTATCAGAAGCATGATTTTGGGTCCAACAGGCCATTTCTGTTCAATTTATTCCAGCCTTTGACACCCTCCAGACCACCAGTAGTTGCAGACTGGGCCTCAGGAGTAGCCCCAAAACCTGATCCAAAAACCATCAGCAAACATGTTCAGAGGATGGTAGATGTAAGTATGGTTGGCCCATTTACCTTACATATCAGTCTTAGCCTTAATCTCTAGGTATGAGAAGATACAAAGAAGGGAAAAAATACTGGACACATTCAAAGCTGTGCTGAGTTTGTAAGCGCTTCTCTCCTCACAAACACATATTTCTGCCTAGCTGTAAATAGCAGCGGCGGCCCGTGAGGCATGGAAGGAAATTCCTTAAATGGCTAAGGAGCCAGCGCGGAGTGTGAATGCTGGTTCGTATGCTTCCAGAGTCATTCTTCCAAGGAGCCAGGGAGTCCATTTCTACCAGGGACTCCAAGATCATGTTATTGGTGGAGTCTGAAAGTGGGCCTCTCAACGGCTTTGTTACTAGCAGCCATTGCTGTTTCTGTGTCTTTTGGGTCACCCGTTTTACTGGAAATCATCAAGTAAGCTCAGGTGATTGATTCCAAAACTGACAGAGAGAGAGAGGTAAAGAGTTTGTCTTTATGTCCCTGCTTCATTTCTTTTCTTTCTAAACGCTGCTAATATTGCTAGGTATCCTTTGATACACTGTTTTGGAATGTATTTCTAAACTTGGCATAGGTGTGCTCCTTGCCTTAGGGCCAGAGGCAAACAGTAATGTTTCACAAGTGGAAATAGGTGTCCACATGACAATTCTGTCATCTAACTACTTTTCACATAACATTGACCTGATGAAATAAGCTAGGCAGCTACACTGATTTGGCTACAGAGATCATCACTGAGAGCACTAATTGAGAGCATTAGTTCCAGCTGTATATGTAGGCCTGGACATAATGATCTTAAAGCGAAACTAAAAAAGAGCTGTCATTGTGTAGTGAAGCATTTAGTCCAGGCTATGTTTACTTATCTGTATTTTGCTACAAATCAGGAAATGATAATGCTGCTTTAGCCTCAAGCAAAAAAAAAAGCAGTTAAACTGTTGCACTGTTTAATAGATACTGGGAGAAAGTGGGAGAGGAAATCCATAAATATTGTGGAGACTTTCTAAAGTGGTAATTCAGCCTGTCCTCATTATAAACTATTCTACTATTATCTTGCACAGTCTGTCTTCAAAAATTATGACCATGATCAGGATGGATACATTTCCCAGGAAGAATTTGAAAAGATAGCCGCCAGTTTTCCATTCTCATTTTGTGTAATGGCTAAGGACTGGTGAGTACATACAAATCTCTTTTAGCCTAGTTCTGCTTATCACTTTGTAGCATATGTTTTGGGAAGGTGTTTTGGGGTTTTTGTTCTTAAATTTTATTTCTGTCATTAGGGTGGTAAAATCATCCTGTTCACCCACAAGTAGAAGTGAAAACATTACTGACAAAAGCATCTTCTAAATGTGTTGTGAATGACATCTTCATGAGTTTACAGCAGTGGTAACCAGGCTGATGTAGGAGGAAGAAACAGATAACAGAAAAAGAAATATTTTTTTGAATGATGTTCAGCATATACTACTAAAGAACTTTCCTAAGATGAACCTGTCCCTCAAAAATAGAGAACTGGCAAATGGATATTTTCATTAAATTAAGAACATTTTTCTTAACATATTTAAAGCATGGAAAAATACAATAGTGATTATTCAGAGGTTTTCTGTGAAGTAGTTTTGAGGTTGCATCACATATGCAGATATTTCATTTATCCTTACAGGCTGCATTTTAAATGTGTAGATAAGCTTCTGTAGACTTTGGGAGCAGCTGACAAGATTACTGAGGTCACTGTAGTTTTTGGCCCATGAAACTATTGCTATTAGAAACTGTGAAGAAAGATATATATATATATATATAATTCTCCTTACGCTTTTAATAAAAATGTATGTCTCACGAACAACTTTTCTTGTTTATTTTCAGGGAAGGTCTGATTAGCAGGGATGAAATAACAGCTTACTTTATGAGGGCGAGCTCAATCTATTCCAAACTAGGACTTGGCTTTGCTCACAACTTCCAAGAGACCACTTACTTGAGGCCTACTTTCTGTGACAACTGTGCTGGATTTGTAAGCTTACCTTTTATGTAAATTATGTTAACGTTGTTTGGAATAATGCCTTTTTTTATTTCATAATCGCCCTGTGTCCTATACGGAAATGAATCTATATAAAACATCAGTGAAGCTACGTAGAACATCAGGCTTCTGCCTGTGTAGCTATTTAAGGTACCTTTTACACCCCTCTTGGCAGTACTATTATCTGTTTAAACATGTCTCCTACCTGGTGGTGTTCGGTTGTGTCACCAAACACAGTCTCAGGCAAGGCTTCCAAATCCAGAGCCTTCCACTCCATGGGGCTGTTAGAACTCATGTCCTGGTACAGACATGAATGTCCCCTGTCTATAGCACAGAAAGATTTAGTAAAACTGACTGTCCTACCAATCCCCAGTTTAGCTGGGATCAACCAAGGATGCTGAGATAGAATTCTACATCAACTCCAGCTCCAAACTCGTCTGGGGGCATGTTAGATCTGCTGATGTAGTCATTAGAGACTAACCCAAGCTATTTTGTTTGTGATTGAGGAACACACATAAAATACTCTGTTTACCTTATGCTAAGGAGGTAAATAGTTCATATTTTGACCTTACCATTAAAAGGGTAGAAAACCAAGGTATTCTGCAGGTGTTCAGATCTTAGAAGTGAGTGGAGGTTTCAGTGGATATTTATATCTGGAGGTATCAAATGTGCAGAGAAATATATTAATACATAGTCTTTCTGTTTGTTTGAATTTCAGCTATGGGGAGTCATTAAACAAGGATACAGATGCAAAGGTAAGATACTTTATACTTTGTTAATTTTAATCTATAATTGATGGTGAATGACAAAAAAACCTGATCATCCTGAGATGCTGTGTCTATGGACCTATTTAATCTGACCTCTCAGGGAGGAGAAGACTGATTCGAGAATAGTATGACAGACAGATGGTCCAGAAGAAATGCAAAGATGAAGGAACTCATAACTGATAGCTCTAACCCTTTGCAAAACATCACTGAATCCAGAGGGTTTGGGACCAGGCCCTTCTGTTCCAATGGGCGCAAACACCAACACACTATGAAAACTGTGCAACACATTCACAATGTGTATTTTGCAGTTTTCTTCCTCATACAGGTATCTGCTTTCTCTGCAACTCCTACAGTCAGAATGCTGTTACAACTGAATGTTGCTATTTTGTATTTTCACAATGAAAAAGTTTTAGGCATATATATCAAAGGGATGTCATTGGTCTGTTTACCAGATGCATGTTGTTACAGGTAATGCCTGTAGAGAACACCAAAGCAGCTTTCTTGCTTCCTGGAGAGGCAACACAGTGTGAGAGCTGATGTTAGATGCTACAACAGAGCCACTGAATCATGTAAACTTTGTTTTGTTCACAGACTGCGGAATGAACTGTCACAAGCAATGCAAAGACCTGGTTGTGATAGAGTGCAAGAGAAGACCCAAAACTTCAGTTGCAGACAGCAGCCCAACATCTGCTCTTGCTTCAAGCCTCTGCCCAGTAGGAGTCAAAGAGCAATTCCATGGTGAGAAAAGATCACATTAAAAAGATCAAAAGATCTAGATAATCTTTCCTTTGCTCCTTTTTCTTTTAAAGCTGAGTTGTATAGCATCGTTTTAGGTTTTGTTAGTCAGCTGCAGTGTTTTATCAACATATAAACTAGAACCAGGCGTAAGCGAGCCTGGATCAAGTAACACCATTCCAGTTCTAGTCTGAATACATAAGGACTTCCTTTCTGGAAGATGTCTTGTTACTGTGTGGTGCACAAATTCCACAAAAACTGAGTAAATCTTCTGCCAGACTCTCATGAGAACTAGATGCCACGAACTGAACAGCTGACAGGTTCCCTTAACTCTCTCACCTTGTGACAAGCAGGTCTTGGTACACTCCAGTTTTTTACCATTGTTGTCACAGTGACTACTGCACTGGTACAATTCTGACTGAGATTTCAATGTGGAGTTTATAAAGTCAGTTCACTTACATATCTGTGTACTAGGAAAACCAAGAGCTAATTGTGTTTATTTTTTCCACTTCAGTAGCTGAATCCACAACTCCTCTTCATCAGTCCATCTTTCATTTAATCAGAAATGAAAAATCTACACCTCTCTGTTCTTTTCTCCTCATATCAAACAAGCTATATAAACTTTTCCTATTGTGTATTACCAGGTAGGCCTCCAAAGGAGGAAGTGTTGTCCTTGAATAAGACCTCAGGCTACTTTTGTTTTGTTTTTTCTTTTGATTTTGATGTTCCAACTCTCTCCGTACTCACTTTCTTTAAATTTCTCTCCTGCTCTTTGCCTGTATCTAATGTTCTTCCAATCTACTTCTTGCCACTTTGATATCAATCTTTTGTGTTGTATTTAAGATTCATACTGGATTCCATCGTGGGCTTCCTTTTAGCACTTACATGGAGCACAATGCAGCCCGTTTCTCTTGATAACTGACCACGTGCATCTCTGTGATTGCACCTGCAATGGCTGCAGCACTGCATAATAACCACCTCGTGGGATGTCACGCTTATAGGGAGATTGAACTGTAGCATGTTGCCCCATCATCACCCACTGTGCCAGAATGTGGTACCTCTCAATGTTACATCATGTTGAAGAATGAGAATTCAGGTCTAGGTTGAAGGTGTAAGCCTCATCTGCTCATCCATATCCTCATTTAATTCTCCAGAGCCTGCAGCAGCTACTGGACTGACTTTGTTCTTTCCCCTCATGTGTGTGAAAATTTTGTCTTCTTCCAAACAACAGAAATTACTTATCTGAAACAAGTCTTTTTTAAATCCTTCAATCACATTTTTTGCCCACTGCTTCTAACATTGTGGGGTTTTTTCCCCCGTCCATCCATTTTTACTTTTAACTGCAAAAGTATTTTAGGATGACCTATAGAAAAGCAGTGTAAAATTAAAAATGTCATTATTTCACCTGTATAAAGTGGATGATGTAAGTTGTATCTTACAGCTGCAAGTTGTGATAACACTGAACTAATACCCAGGTTTAATCTTCCAGCCCTTCACTAAGATCAATGGTCTATATAAAACGTCTTAGCCACCTAGAGGTTTTTTTCTAGCTGACCTTGATGGTACACCTGTTTTCCTCTTACTGATCCATGTTTATGTTACTGAGACAGGGCAAAGAGTTGTTCCAAGAGACACAACGTTGAGAAACTTCCAGTGACACCTATTTTGGAGAGCAATGAATCTAAAATCAATAAAGAATAGATGTTGGTTTAGTTATTAAACTCATGTTTAATTACTGTGCCTCCTGTTTCTCCTTTCCTGGGATAAGATCTTGATTCAATTTACCATATATATTCTACAGGACAAGAGGAAGGACCATTCACATTTCCTAATGGAGAAGCAGTGGAACACAATGAAGACAGCAAGGACCGAACCATTATGCTCATGGGTTCCTCAGCTCAGAAAATCTCAGTGAGACTGAAACCAGCTGTGGTTCATAAAGGTACACAGACTGATCCTGTATTGCTGGCTGGTGATGTATCTCATAGGCAGACAGAGAAGAAAGAACATAGGATGCCAGAAAATCCTTATCTCCAAGCAGCTCCACCATCCCCATGTCCAAGCCCAATTCTAGGCCGCAGAAAAGCATATGTTAAATGGGAAAACAAGGACTTCAGCCAGAAAATGAAGGAGGAGCATCACAGCTGTAAACCCTCATACCAGGAACTTGAGCAGGTACATACATGATGAAACAACTTCTGTTTTACACAACAGCACTGTAAAGTGGTTGGAGGGTGTGGGGGAGTTGGATGGGTGGGAAGGTGTCACCTTACTCCAGTGTAATTAATTGCCAGAACAATCCATGAGTGGCATCATAAATTCTTAGCTACTTTAACTCCAGGCGATCTCCACTTCAAGCATAAGTTTTAGTACTAGTATAGGGCTTAGGGAGTATAATTTTGAAGCCTTTATTATGATTACACTGTGATCCCTGTCAGTCTTAAAAGTGACAGGCAAGAATGTGACCATAATCTAGTCACTTAGGACAAGATGTTATTCCATAAAATGAGTAACACAGTCCTGAAGTTCTTCCTGGTTTTGGTGGCCTCTGCTCCCCTAAGTGACAGCATATACGGGGCAGGGAGGGCAGGGAACTCTGCTTTTGTTCAACTGACAGTGAATCCCTTCTTTTTTTTGATAACTTTAAGTCACGAAGAAATTTTGCTGTGTGAAGAGACATGATGCCTCTTGCTAGATTTCACCTGCATCAGCCCAGTTGTGGCTCGTGTTACTCTAGAAGTACTCTGACAGAGTAGCTATTCATAAGACTGTGTCACCTCAGATTTGGCCCAAATTCAGGTTTGTGGAAACACCACCTTTCCAGACAGATTAGAGAGACTGTCATAATATCAACAATGCAACTGATGGATGGATCCAGATATTATTGTGAGGAACAAAGGCAGACTTATTTTCATACTTTACTCAATACTATCACTATTCTGAGATGGACCAACATGGAAACAGTCCAACAACAGGACCACAGCCTGATCTTTGAATGATCAGCATAACTTTCAAAGTATCCTTTGCTGTTGATAAAGTGAGCGCATCTTTTATGAAAGATGATTGGTTTATTAAGACAGAGATTAAGACAATTAGCAAGAATCGTCCAGTCCAGACCACTCCTCTTTCAGTCAACAGTACATTCAATATCGACAAGGATGTGAAGTGTGGATGTCCTTGTAAGAACTGGTTCTTTAAAATGTCCCATTCATGTGAGTCCCACAGTGTACACTTGTCCTTGCCCCCTCAGCAGATCCTGACCTCAATTACTGAACAGCAGCTGATGTTATAAATTAATGTTAGATTATTGTACATCAATTTCTGCATTAGTAGAGCAGTAAAGTGTGAGCTGTGTTCTTGTTTCTCCTAGATTTTTGCTGTTATGAGAGGAGCAGCAAAAGGTGGATAAATGCAGGTTGTGGACGTGACTGTCAGATACCAGCTGCTGGAAACTTTTAAGAGTATATACAAAGGGTAGACCAGTGACTATGGAAACGTTCAAATAAGTTACTGGTTCTGTTCCACTGATAAAAGAGCTACACCAACTGACATTTATGCCAGTCAACCTGAATGTACAACCAGACAGTCCTGAAACAAATTCAAAATAAAATAACATTGTCTATTTTTTTTTTTCATTTAGGAAAGAAATATTCTAAAGGCAGACAATGAAGGTTTAAAGATCCAACTGGAACAGGCACATAAAAAAATTGAATCTCTCACAATCCAGAGAAGAAACCATGTAGTTGACAACCTACAACACAGAGACTGCTCCTAGCAGACAAGAGAGGAAATCTCCCGTGGAAGAATGTAAGACTGAAGGTGGGGTTGTGATAAAGCTGCTTTACCAAGTGAACTGGAGAGAAAGCCTGAAGGATGTTACTCTTTACTCAACAAATTTCCATATTAAACATACATTCCCAAATGTATAAATCCATTCCTTTGACTTTTTAAGGTAATTTAGCATTATCTGTGCAATGAAAATACTATCTTCTGGGTTTGCTTTTAAAAAGAGTGACATTGTTGCTGAAGTTTCTGTTCACGATGAAGACCATGTGGATTCCCCAGTGACTTGGCTGCCAGCAGCACACCTTACTCTACAAGTGTTCTGATAAAATAGCTATTAATAAGACTGTGTCACCTCAGATTTGGCCCATTTTCAGGTTTGTAGAAACAAGTGGTTGATAAAGCTGAGTATTTAAGTAAAACTGTGGAAATATTCCATTAAGAGAAACAGTTCCTTCTCATTGTGGCTGAAACCAAGGAAAATCATGAAGTCAACTGTCATCTTTATTTCCAAAGTTTGACAAGAATATTAAAATAAGTAGTTAAGCTAATGATATTTGATTATTTGATTCTTAGGCTTTGTTAAGATAAACTGACAATTATTTTAAACCTCTTTCAGAGCTTCAGAAGTCCTGCTGCTCAAACACTTACCTTTGTTAAGGTAAAATAGATAAGCCTAGAGTTTACATTGAATACTGCTTCCATTTTTGTGTCCCATGCCACAGCTTGGAACACTTAGCCCTCCTCGTTTGGCTTAAGGGATAACTTGTTGTCCACATACAGTAGATATGGGACAAGGCTGATTATTTTTCTCTCATGTCAAAGTGGACACCATTGTTGAGTAGAACCTCGAGGGCCGTATTATGAGGGAAACTGTACAGTAACCCCAGTGCAACAGTTACTGGATTCCAGAGCTCCTAACACCGTCTGGTTCTAACCAAGGTTTCTCCATTTTCTCCTAGATTTCACATGCACTTTAGGTAAAGGGTCAAGATGGGTGTGCTCTTATGTGTGTAAATTTTGTATAGTAAAAGGTGCTAGGGAGGTAACTTAATTTTCTTAAAGCTACAAAGTGTACATATTGTTAAGAGACAACAAAACAGTCTTTCAAGTTACTGATAAATCTACTTGTCAGAATAGCCAATTTTAAAATTGCATATGCATTCCAAGAGAATCTGTACACTTACAGTTGTATAAAACTTGCTTGCATTTATCAAACAGGGATTTGTCATCACACATTTAAACATCAGAAACTGATGACTTTGATATATTTATCTACAAAGTCCACTTAATGCTCCTCAAAACTTGTAAGTTACAAGTCCATTATAGATTGAAATTTAGTCAACCTATTACAATAGCATGTGTGCTTTGTGTTCAGAGTGGTGTAAATGTATGTTCCATCCACAATTTACAGTCATTATCAAGTATATGAATGCTTTATATATAAAAAAGTCCATTTGAAACTACTTGCCAGCTTAGTGATTCTAAAGTCTTGTTTTGAATTTGGATTGTGCTTGCATGTCCATGTATAAGTAAAAACAAATGGAGGGAAATAGTAGTAGTAGATGATTTTCTGTTACTTACTGTAAATAACTGAAACGCATAGGACAAAAAACAGCAGCTGTGAAGATTGTGCAGCTTTTTTTCCTCATACACTAAACCTGAATTATTAACAATTAACATGGAATTGCACTTTGATCAGTGAAGCAATCAGAATGGCTTTCAGGTCATGTCTGCAAACTTGCTTTGCCTATTTTCTGTAAGCTTCTTGACCTTGTCCCTCTATTCAGGGAACTACAGCAAGGCGTATTTCTAATAGGCATTTAGCAAATAAAAATGTTTCTGCAACAATAAACAAGATAAAAGTTGAATATATTTTCATGTATTTTGAAAATACCCCAAAAGAGCAGCTAATCTTGTTGTGCAGCTAAGATGACTGCTTGCTTGCGGTCTAAATTCGGGATTCTAATAGAATTTGTGTGTATGCATATACTTTGTCTACGCTGGGGGGCAGAGATCATGAACAAACTCTTACTTAAAAAGAAAATTCCCTCACATCAGCAGCTGGCCCAAATGCTACTGTGTTACTAGGTCGAGTACTTAAAATTGAGTTACGACCATAGATTTGTACAGTCTTAAATACTTAGTGTTTCTCCGTGTTGTCGTCTTGTTCTTACAAACAATCTGAATGACTTAGAAGGGCTCTGTTTGCAGGAATGTCTTACAGAACAAGCATGTGGTGCTTCAGGTACGCTGAAAACTTCCTGCCTCAAAGTCGTCAGTTGATACTGGAGAATTTCAGAGCTCTCACAGTAGCTTCAGGTTCTCTGTTCACCCAAAGCCCCTTACAAATTTTTTTTTTTTTCTTATTTCTTTTGGGACTTCCTTTTTGCTTTGTGAAAGACTAAATAGCAGAAACTGACTACAGGGATACTGCTAAAACTGACAAAGCTGCCGAACAAAAATCACATCTGTATTAATCTTCAAGCTGCTTTATGCTAGGAAAAAAGATACTATTAAAGTACTCAGTGCTGTTTAAAAGTCATGTTAGCAAACACTGATATTGAAATGTATCTTATCTTGTCATGGTTAATTTAAATGAAAAGAACTTGCCTTTATTCCTACTCCAGGCTCCGCTGTGTTTCTTGTACATACAGGAAGAAAAAAACAAGTGTGTTCCCCCCTCCCCCAACTACTGTTTATTTTTTAAGTGTGAAATCTGATTATTTAAAGATAAAAGTAGCTAGATTAATATCACAATTAACAAGGCAGAGCTACTGTTCATATTCAGATTAAACACAACCACCCTTAAAGTAGCTTATATATGTTTTTGGAAATATGTTTTTGTTACGGTAGCAATCTGTTATTTTGTTGTAACTGATATCTATGGCAACTTGAAAAATTTTTGTTTTAATGCTGTTCGAGAAGATTGAAAAAGTGTACAGACTGTAAAGATTTTATATAAATTGTAAGATTTTTGTTTAATATTTATAATAGAAAAAATATTAAAATTGCACTTCATGCCTCTGAGTTTGTATCTCAAAGAAATCTAAACCACCTCTATTCATCTTCTTTGACTCTGTTACCTGAGACACTTGTGCGGGTTAACCTAGGCCCGGAGCCCTGTGGGCAGCCTCACCTTCTGTCAGCCTTGGAACCTTGCCTGAGGCAGCTAGGTAGTTGCCCATTATTCTTTTGCTATTTTAGTGGTTGGCACAGTACAGACACTGTTTTGCTACTCACTATTCCAAGTATTACCAAGCACAATTCTTCATTAGCACCACCTCTCACGTCTGTTAAGAATGCTAATTCTGAAAAGATTTCACAGCATGATAGCCAAGTTTAAGCAAGGCTTCTGGCTATTACACGCTATTACACATTGTAGCACCCTAAAGACTTGCTGTTCTTTACCTTGTTGTAAACCTCAAAATACCTTATCTCAAATATGTTTGTAGATGGGGTAATGAACATTCATTCAGTTATCTTCAGTCATCTGAGGGAGAGGAGGGAAGAGGACAGGGAGTGCAGGCTAATTCCCAAAAACACAATTCCTAGTTGTATGGGCAAATCTGCTCTGCAGTCTTGCACATACAAAACAAGTTGTGGTTTACTTCATAATTATAGAAATTAAAACAAGAAAACTTCAGAAGTAATGGGAGGATATTCCCTTAGTTTACGTAAAGACAAAAGTCATGATCATATAGACCTATCTAATTTTTTTTCTACAAATATAAAATTTAACTGAGATTCCTTAGTAGTCCCAGACAATGTTATAGGGATATATTTGCGACATGCCCTCTCTGTTGAAATTTTCCTACGTTGCTATCTACAGCCTTCTCCATTTTGGTCAAAATATCTCTGTTATTTTTCATTATCATAAAAAGTAAGTTCCATCGCTGTTGTAAATCACCAGCAGGAATTCTTCCTTACAAACCCAGGAAGAACACACAACAGCGGAGCCAAATCACACTACACAAGGGATGCAAACAACTTCAAATACAGTACTTTATTCCTCAGTGTTTACAGCTGTTAACAAAAGTGTCTCTCAAATCCTGAGAAAAACCTCAACCTCTTTTTCAATTCTTTATCAAACAAAACAATATTCAGGTAGATATTCACTAAGTGTGAATAAACACAAAAATGCGCACAAACAAACATATATATGAAAGTCTTTTACTTACAACAGAACGTTGGAAAATACTTTTTTTCAAGACAAACATACAAAATTTGAAAAGAGGTTTAAAGCAATTCTTTTCATGGTATTATTGCATCTTTTGATAAATTAAAAGCATACATTCTGACAGCAGAGGACAGAAAAGGATACCTCTATCAAATGTGGTGGTGCTTACTTTAGTTTTCAACTATTGGCTTTGCATTTTCGAATTATTTAAGAAAAACTGAAACGGCCAGATTAAAAAACAAAATCTCCAACCTATTTAAGTTTCCATCTTTGACATGGTCTACGTAAATATAATTGAAAGATGATATTGAAGTAATTTAACTGTTAGAATTACATGTGGGCACATAACTGGTTCACTTGATGGTTTACTTCAGGGGGAACTGTCCTGCCTGCTACAAACCGTGCAAAAGCACCAAGGCACGTCCGCGTACGCAATTACAGCAGTTCAACTAAACCAGGGCAACTTCACGTCTTAAGACTGATGAAATCTTTATCTATGCAGATAAGCCATTTGATTTTCCTAGCGTACTTCCTTGGTGAAGCTAAATGCTTTACTGCTGTTTGGAAATTACTTGTAGCAAAAAAATAACATTGGGATGAGCAAACACAATTTTTTATGTTAAGGCCTTGGTGGGTAAAAACTACTCTCTCCATTGCTGACCAACCCTTCACCTCCAAGGGCAGCAGTCTCACTTGGTGTATCATCAATCTGTGAGCTATTCCAGAGCATTAGGCAAAAACCAAGCTCAAAAGCAAGAAAACCAGTACTGTGCTCCCACGTGACCCAGGAGGGCCTCTCCATAACGACTGCAGAGGCTGACAACAGCTTAGGCCAGAAAGGTGTGGAGAAAAAAACTGGCAAAGGAATGATGTTGCTAGCAGTTGGGTGAGGTTAAGCCATTATTTCAAGACTTCACATCCAAGCTAACATGTTCCAGCAAGGAAAACGCCTGCCCTTTTTTTGTTAGGCACCTGCTGGGACCCTAAAGTACACGTAAGGCCGTATCTATCACACCACAAGCAGCAGTCTCAAGCAGACTTATGATCAGAGAGGAAATAACAGGAGAGAAACTTCTGAAGTTTATCTATCTATCTGGATTAAAATTTCAAATGGAAAGGTTGGTGATGGCTAATTAATAAAATCTGACACAGGCTTTTGAAAGAACTAAAAATTTCATTTTGAACAGAGCTTTACGTTCATGCACAAAGCTGCCTATGAAACAGGACATGATGCACGAGTTCCTGAAGGTAAAATAACATCTTTAAAGCATACCAAATACGGACACCAATAGGAGATCTGTGCAGAAAAAACTCGTAACTGTGGAACACAAAACCAAAATCAAGTCCTGAAGTTCAACCTGCAGTTAAGCCTACAGCTGCATACTCAACTGAAGTGCTTCAAGGTTTCTGTGCTATGCAATTAACAGATGCCCCCCCCCGTTTATCAGACACCTTCCCGAATCTCTCTCTGGTAACCTGACCCTGATAACCACTGTCATGAACATATACTTGGGAATCACCCCCCTGTTCCACCTCTGTACTCAGGAATGATCTCACAACAGGGGAGGTGATCTAAAAGACGCTGGATAACAGAAACTGTCTTCTTTAACTGACAGCTCTAAATTTAATTCTTGTCTACATGTGTTTACAGCCATAATTGTATGAAAGCCAACTCCTTCTTCTAGAGTAACACTGCACGTGAAGGAGAAGGCACCCATACCATATCAAGACAGAGTTTCTTTTAGGTTATCGCACCAATCGGCTGGCAGAGTAAGAGAGAGAAGTCACTGAGGAAGGGCAACTGCTGTATGAGATGTGTTATTAGCTGGGCAGTTGGCGATTCCCAAACACAGAGCAGGCGGGGATGGGGGGAAGGGGAAAAAAAAGAAAAAAAAAAAAAAAAAGAAACGCTATGTTCTTTATTCAACCTTTATGTCTCAAGGCTGAATGAGAAGGAATATATAAATGAACTCTTACCAGACATGATGGCTGCAGAAATTTCCTAACCAATCTGATCTTAAAATATTTTTATGAAACACCAATAAAATGGAAAACAGATAAAATCAAGAGACACTATCAAAACTCACGATGATTCTGCGTTTACAGTACACGCACTGACCTTCAAATAGTTTCCAATATATTTATGAACACACAACCTGATTGTATTACTTTCTGTAGAGTATTAATTCATAATGTTACTTTTATGTGAGGTTCTGGAAGAATAAGAAACCTAATAGAATAATTTTGACCAAAGCCTTAAGGATTTTAACATGACACTAAAATTTGTTTACACGTCCCACATGAAAACTAGATGAAGAGAAAAAGACTGAAAGCAGCGTTCTGGAGTCTTTTAAAAGTGTTTCCATCTGGTTCTTAGCCCTACTTTGTTTTTTCCACACAGCATTTTGGAGCAGAGGAGCGGACATGCAACAATTAGAGAGGTCTGAACATTAAATAATATATTGTTGTTTGTTTAGAAAGGGTTTTATTCAGTTTTCTGAGGCTTATTTTAAATAAAATGACGTGTTAAAAAACACCATATGAGCAGTACGAAAAACAAGGACTTTAGTCATCACATCTTAGTATAAAAGTTCTGTTCAATTAACTAAAAGAATTCAATGACAACATCAGTTGGTCTAATGCAATGATTCATATGGTCATACTTAATTCTAACCTAAACCCAAGTTAACATATCTAAATTCCTGACACCAGTAAACACCACCACTATATTTTGCCAGTTACTCTGTTAATATTTACAGTATTTCAGTATCTTCGGTATCCTCCCCCTCCTCTTCCACCATATGGATCCCCATATCCTCCCCTGCCACCGTAACCTCCCCTGCCACCATAATCTCCCCTGCCACCTTGGAAGCCACCTCCGCCTCTTCCCCCACCTCTGAAGCCCCCACCTCCTCCTCCTCTCCCCCCTCCACCCCCCCAGTTGCCCCTTCCCCCCCCACCCCCACCTCCCCAGCCACCTCTTCCACCACCTTCTTGTCTTTTTTGCCAAGGAGGCATTTCGGGAGGAGGTGGTTCAATCTCTGTTGGTCTGCCTCCACGGTCAGGTACTCTCCCCATCAGAACCTATATGGAGAAACAGGTCATTTTTAGTTTAAAAAAAATAGCAATAATAACTTGAAGGGCCACAGGGTTCTTCTCCTATGGGTAAAGACAGTCTGCCTGCTCTTCGCAGGAAATACGGTCGCCTCAGCGTGGAGCTTGACAGCAGAATCCCTATCTCCTGTCCCTGTAGCTTGCCCCCACACAACAGAATTCCAAAAGTGATCCCATTTTCCACCTGTAAACCTGAAATAACTGCAGCTAGCTAGCTCATATTACTTTTGTGAAATCTTTATGAAGAAAACTACACGCATGTGAAGTGTTAGTATTACAATAAGCAATATACATAAATTCATGCACAATATATGTATCAATATATAAATATAAATTCATATAGAAAAGACTCCTCATGATGTGACTTTTCTACTTAAATTTCAAAGTTCAAGTTCAAAGCCCAATCAGCTGGCAAAAAACAAACTGGCAAACTAATGTGCAACTCTAAAAGGAATGCCAGTTTGCCTTCGATTAGAAACTACTGACAGTAGAGAGCTGGAACGGTCAAAATACATAACATGCTGCAGTAACACTTTCAAGAAAAGGGGAAAAAAAAGGGATCTTGACTTTGGTGGATATTACTCAGTGTACAAAAAGGGAGACTGCACTGGACAAAGTTACACAAAACATTAAGTTGAAGAACAAAGAGGTATCCGAGTAGGTCTTTTTGTTGTTGTTTTTGTATTTCCCAAACACTCTGCGTGATGAATGTTGATATGCTCTGGTCAGTCCCAGGCACTCCAGTTAAAGTCCTCTCAAGGGAAAAAAAAAGTTTCTCTGAGATCTTACAATAATTAAGACATTGCAGAATCTTCTGGATCAAAACATATTAAAGGGTATC
Organism: Nipponia nippon; assembly: GCF_047370975.1. Classification (NCBI taxonomy): domain Eukaryota; kingdom Metazoa; phylum Chordata; class Aves; order Pelecaniformes; family Threskiornithidae; genus Nipponia; species Nipponia nippon. The sequence goes on from NW_028262291.1 coordinate 36,606,549, forward strand.
TAAATGAGCCACAAAACTTTAGAAAAATCTGTAAATAAGGGATTAATAAAAACAGGCATAGTCACTATTTGAATGGTGAAACTAATGTCATTACTCACAAGGTTCAGCTTTTGTCATACACAAGAAAGCAGTACAATGTTGATTTATTACTGTAGTGAAAACCAAATAATTTTACTTTGCAGCAAAACGACACTTCCACAGACCTTTTCCGATTTATAATATACTGATAAACTAAAGACGCTGGTTTGCAAACTGAACAACATAACCCTGGCAAGCGGCAGCCCAGGAACTGATACCAGAAAGACGTGCATGTATCCTTATCTTGAAGTGCGCAGTTCCACTGAACAAAAGATGTCATTTACACACACACACACACAGCCCCCCAACCACTGTTCCTTTTCATCTAGGCTACAGTTTCATCCTGTTGCATGACTCACTGTGTAATAAGATAAAAAAGAAGTTGCTGCAATGTTTACTGGAATGCTGCAAACCTTCCTTTCTTAAAGCACCAGCTATCTTGCAAAAAGAAATGAAAATATTAAGCAAAGAGTATAATTCCAGAATTACTTTTCATAGGTCTGTAAACTCCCATGTCCTTTTATCACATCCCAGAAAGAAAAAGTATACCTTGTTGATCGCACAGACTGTATTTTCCCGTGTTGATCCACTACTTGTTCTTATGATCTTCGATAAATCTTCTCGAGCAGCAAGAAGGTGAGCTAGTGTAATAGTTGACTTTGGAGATAACGCATAGCGCTTGGGCTGATAGATTCGTGCTATGTCATCTGTTTTTACCTAAATGATAAAATCAAACACAACTTACTTGCTAGGCATAAAACACAGAAACGCACTTACCGTAAACCATGTATAGGTCTCAGTAAGTTTCAATTTGAACACAGGGTGTAATGTCTGGAAATCTAGGTTATCTTACAAAATATCGTGCCAGTTGTTACCAATTCTCTTCATATTGATGGAGCTATTGGACAAAAAAATGCTGCTGATTATGTTTAGTTGATGCTGAAACTTAGCACCATTACAAAAGAAACTCTCCTGTCCCCTGACATCAAACAGATTCTTTGATGTTTTCCAACATATCTAAAGACTAAAATTGAAGAATCCAAACTGCTCTCTCAAGAGCTTTACATAGCCGTGTTTAACAGATCACTTCTAAATGTGATGAAAACAGAGCAGCTTCAAAGTAGGGTCAATTTGTGGAAAAAAAAAATTAAAATGTATCAATGCAGCAAAACACTTGTGCAAGCCATGAAAAAGTGAGACTCAGAAAGAGAGAAAATAAGATTTTTTTTTTTCCAAACACACTTTGATGTTTCATTTGTTTAACAAAAAAGAAAAATAAATACACTTTCTGGGAACATATAGAATGATCTTCAGAGTAAAAACAAATTTGATCTTGGATGGACAAGACAACAAGTGCTGTTCCTTTACATGACTGTTTTGCTAGGCAATCACTACACCATTTTGGATCCATTTCAATTTGCAAACTTACCCCTCCTGGGGACTGTACAAGTTAAAAAAAAAAAAAAACACACAAAAAACAAAACAAACAAAAAATGCCCCACCATCAAAAGCAGAGAAAGGCATCAATATCTATTTAATGGTGGGAAAAAAATGCAAGATAACAAATAAATTAAAAAAGGACAACGATTCACCGCTTGGCTTAAAAAAAAAAAAAAATTAAATTTTGTCAATGCCAAAACATTTTAAATCCCCAAAACCTTCCTCAAGAAGTTTTAAACAAATATTTCTACAAGAGAAATAAGGAAAAAAAGATTTAAAATCATATATAATTTTGAATTAATATGTAACCTTTATAAGACAGGAAATTGAATCATCTTACTACCTCATCATCATTAAAAATCTCTTTAAACTATTGTTCTATTGTGAAAGCGTATTCATTGTTTTTCACGTTATTTGAATGGAATAGTATCAAGTGACTTAAAATTTTAGTCTGTTTAAGTTAGTCATCAGTTAACATCAACTACATTTTAGAAGTATAATTTAAATTTGAAAATATATTGTTGCATTGGTACAGCTATAAGGAAGTTACACACATAGGGACATCTCCTGACTTCTGTGAGCTAAATGCCCTCCTTTTCCTTTCCTGCAGCAAAAAAGCATTCACAACCCCTGCAGAAATTAAATAGTGAGCCATTCCAAAGCAGCACAGCAGCATCTAGACTCATGTTTTCCAGTGATACTTAGTGAGCTTCATGAAACTGATTCTGTCTGCATGTGTCAACGACAAATTGTGACACCAGAAAGACTTGTAACAATCCATACTTTCAGTAAGCTTTCAAAGTCTTAAGACTTATCCATCTTAAGCTTTCTACACAAACCTTCGGAAGGAAAGCTGATCTCCCAGCTTGAGCAAAAACATCTGTCTCCAGCTTCCCACGCGTATATTCACCAAATTACAAACTTTTTGTATCTTATCCCCCTACTCTCTTGGACAGAAAAAATATATATTTCCAGCTCAGAAATATCAGACTGGTTAAATCATGACTATTTTTTTAATATACAGAGTGCTAGGAAATAGTACAAATGAAATGATCACAATTCAAACAATACCAGCAGAGAAAATCCAGAGGAGTGGTTTGGAATTTTTAGCCACCTGAAGGATTACAAGTAATCGTGTGCTTTTCTCATACAAGCTGCTATTCAAATAACCTGTTCAACTGACCATCTGTTTATTCAGTAGCTTTGAATCCAAGATAGGTAGCAGTCACTGTAATCTCACTGACTTTATAGGCAGTCACTCTTTGCACCCAATCTATGTTAAGGCCCAATGTTTGTCTTCCTCTTGCATCTGCCTGAGGAATGCTGAGGTTCCCTCCTAGTTTACTTGATTGGAGGGAGGTGGATATAGCAAAGAAAAAGGGGAGATGTGAACTTATTAAAGGGAGAAAACCCAACAGAGGATGCTAGAATTTATAAGTGTGAAGCTATAAACAGTCACAAAGGAGGGACTGTGCCATTTGGTAAAATCCTTCCCCTTCCTCAACATCTAGGACTTGTTACAACCAGGGATGAGAAACTGGTTGGAAAGAAGACAACAGTAATGGAAGTGTATTTACATGCTATGTATATTCGGTAGGAAGACCTGGGGAATTGTAGCAGACTCCCACCTACAGGAAGCAAAAAATACAGCAAGCTTACCTTTGCTCTATCAGACCAGCCAAATGACTGTACTGTCACATCTAGCCTCTTCATTAACATACGTCGGCGACATTCGTACTCACTGCGAAGAGCGTCATTGATTTTTTCCAATCTTTCCTGCAGTGTTACAATAAAGAATCCAAATATTCAAATCTATGAAGTTATAGAAGTCAATTTAAAGTTAACCCCATTCAGCAACTAAGATGTCGATCCCCAGGTGACCGCTATAAACTACATACTATTAGGGGTGTATCTGTGTAGTGCTACAGCAGTGTGTAGATACAAAATATTTCTAAAGTTAGTAAGGGGATGAATCAACCAAAAAATCTGTTTTACAACATTAATTCTGGAAGTATCTGGTTAGCATTGTTAATATTTAGCAATTCAATTTTAGTACTAATATTTAGCAATAGAACAGTGACTGTAAAATGGACAAAGTTAGATGAAGCCATACGCATTAATTTTGACCATCCTGTTAAACACAGAAAAGAAATGTAGAGACTTTTTTTACCACTTGGTCAGAATTCAGAGGTTTTGTTAGCAGTGATTTCCCCACATGGTTATTTTGAACTTTTGAGAGAATGTCCTTTATCTGAAACGAAACACATACTTCTCAGAACACAAATGATATTTACATTTATTTCAGCGCAATTTGCTGCAATCGCAATCTGCTATTTGTAAGAGCAAATATAGCACATTTGTTTTAGCAGACTCATAAAAACAGACACACATCTTCTGGTTTATCATCCATTACAAAAAGGTGGTTTCCTAAACTCGTTCACTACGTGAGCAACCTCTATACAAAAACATTTTATGGCACACCACTTCTCCTCCCAGGTATAACAGAGCAATAACTATATGGCAAATATACCAAGTTCATACAGGCAGTAGTAGGACGAGTTAAATTACTCATTTTACTTATTACTAAGTGTTGTAACTACAACTAAGGAAATGTAACAACTGGAAGCTAGGAGTTCTGTTGCCAAATGCTAGACTTGGCTACAAAAATCTGGTGATGGGTGCTAGTAAGAAAGGCAGGAGATATGATAGGTATGCGGTCATTCTCTTTCACTAACTTTCTTCTAATCCTATGATTGGTTCCATTTAACATTACGTTTGACTTTTGCATTCACTCCAAATCAGTCTTGCTTATACTTCTTCCATTAGTTTTTGCCCTCAATAATCAGGGATGAAGTATGCTCTCTTTCTGCCATCCAAACTCCACTGCATTCTCCTCTCCCATTACAAGAAACCTCTACCTCCACTTCTTGAAGGAGCTTCCTTTGGCACAGCTCTTCTAAAACTGTTATGAACACCCACAATGCTCGTACATAACTTTCCAGCCAACTGATTTTTCAGCTGGCTGCATGCATATTATTGTTCCTGCAAGTTTTGCACACAGTCTGATGGGCAGAAGAACTACATCTTCATTTGCTTTTGTAAATAATTATGGGGAACCAAGTCAAACAAGACTAAAACTGGAGTTAATTTTCTTTTACACGTCACAAGGAAGGATTAAGGTAGCGCATGACCTACAGTAATACCTGTAGCTGAGGACAGCCATTAGATACATTTGCAAGGATTATAAGACTTCATGTAGGCACACAGGCATTTATATTAAATTTATCAAAGCTATGGCTCAACGCTCACTCTTCCAGTTCTATCTTAGTTCATCTTGTCAGAGTTTTGAGCTCTACATATTATAGAAATATCATCTCCAGTGATCACTATTAAAAAAAACCTCTAGGAGACAGAAATCAAATTCTAGAGCACCAAGTTAATTGATTAAAGAAAGCTACTTGAAAAGGAATACTTGATAAATCAACTCTCATATTTCACGGTTTTTGTAATTATCTCCTTTTCCTTTTTTTGCATATACCAAGGAAAGAATCTGATCTCAAATTTTGTGTGAAAACCAAGGTGTATATTTTGTTCTTATCACATCACCTTTGGGCAGCACTGTGGCAAGTTAAAGACACAACACCCCTGGAAAAAGTCTGAAGTAAAAAATACTATGCCATGAACAAATTATGAGAAAACAAGTGTTTTGACTCCAGCAGAAAAGACAGCCTAGTAGTATCTGAAAAGTGGCCATCTAGCTACCGTTATATTCCCTGCTATTATACTCCATCCATACCAAAAAAGAGGTTACAATAAGGGGTGAAGTTCAGTTCCATGTACCCCACTGATCCTGACACTTCTCTTTCTCTGCTAATTCTTGCTTGTTTGCAACCTTTATTTTCTTTACAAAAAGCCCTCCCAGGTTGTCTGATTTGTCTGTCTAACTGTAGCCAACTTGTTTTGATTTTAATGAAGCATGTACATGATGCCTCTCAATCTACTTCAAAATTCAAAAGCACAACCTATGCTTGAATTTAAACAAATGTCTGAAGAATCAAAAACTAATGTTAATAACCAACAATATAAAAAGATCAGCATGACAGCAAGAGATGAAGAAATCAGTAATTAGTACAGAAGAAGGAATAAAGAGAAAATGAATTAAAAATTCGATTAGGCAAGAGGTGTCTATCCATACACCATTAAGGTCAGAAACATAACCTCAAAGGTTCTAATCAGTTGAAAGGAAGGGAGTCTATCAAAATGAGACTGGCTGCTGGAAAAAAAAAAACAAAACAACACAACAAAACCAAAACAAATCCTCAGTGCAACTTACAGCTATAGAGTGAAAGAAAATCTGGAAACCAGTGATGCTGAATACTATCTAGAGATTAGAATTATTGCAAGTTTGCAGCTGCAAGGGCAGCTAAGAGGTAAATAAAACACTGGGCTCTACATACAAAAGCCATGCATTCTGCCACCACAAGTCGATCGCAATTAAAAGACCCAACCCAGCACTGAGTGCCCCTGATTTCCATAAACTGAAAAATTAAAGGAAGTTTAGAGAGAACATTTAAGGAAGAGAATCAGTGAAAATCAGAACAAGGAGAAACAAGAGCAGCTAAATGAAACAATCCTTTATTGACTGGGAAACTGCCCCCTAACTTCTGCAACCTTTTCTTTCCAAGTTAAAGAGAATACCTATGTAATTTTATCCAGTGACAGGTTAATTAGTCAAGTAACATTTAAGGAGGAATCTTTTCACCGATGAACTGGTCTACGCTCATGTTTGTGACACACACTAAAGTCATACCCAGATTACTGAATCTCCACTTTACTCCCTCGCTCCCATCAGCAGGACTCTGACGGCATATCCTACAACTACAACGGTGAAATAAGCTGAGCTGCCTTACAGTTGCAGAATACATCACCCAGCGTTGACCGATGACAGGGCTATGAGCACAAGAGCTTTGACATACACCTGTCTGCCAGAGGACAAGAATACAGCTGATGTGAGAATCTACGCTATAACCCACACTCCTAAACATGACAGTTGCCCTAGATTAAGAAGGATAAGCAGGAGTTTAAAAAAGCCACCACCACCACAACCCAGAAATAAGTCAGCATGTGTAAGTGGGAACAATACCAAAAGCAGTGCCCAGATAAAAGAGCAGTGAAAATATACTCATAGAAATATAAAACAAATTGTAACAGCCAAATCATCCTAAAGTTCTGAGACACTCAGCTGTAAAAAGCAAGCCAATTAATTGGAAGCTAGACGGAGATGAATATATTTGACTATTCGACATACTGTGTAATCAATGACCTTGGTAACATTAAATATTTATGGGATTGCTTTGGAAGTTCACATACTCTTTGAAAATAGTTTAAAAACAAATCAGTTATTGGATTTGTTTGAGACAAAAATACTGACTTCAAAATCTGCTGTATGAAAATATACAATTTTTCTACTGTTACCAAATAAAGCATATCTTTATGTATTGAACATGACATTTCTCATCTGTTTTGAAAGTCTATGCTCCTTTAAAAAAAATTTTAGCTCACATTTCACTACCATGTTCCATGTATTTATTAATTATCTTTACGCTCTGTCAAAATAAAGCAATAATTTTTATGTTTAACACCATTTTCACAGATAAACATCATATATATGCATGCAACTCCAGGGTTTCGAAGATTTTCAAAACACCTGACCTGGAGAGAGATGTCATTTTATTAATTTAAGTTAAACTATCAACACTTTAAGGAAGAAACATTGTCTTAATTAGTCATGAGGTGTACTGCACAATTGCAGAAAGATCACCTAAAATCTTAAGCACAAAATATTTTTAACCCAAACTCTGCTTCTCTTCCATTTACCTGCAGATCATTTTAGTTTCAATATTTATCTAACTTTAAAGACATTTTTGTTTGACCTTTATGCCTGGTGAACAGGACAACTCTTTCATCTTGTTTCCTGCAAGTACACTGACACTTAATGTACAGGCACCACTATGTCTGTAAAATTATTAAACATTAACAGTTAAAAGCAACACACTAACTTAAATATGAATAAATTCTAGGAAGTATTCTCAAATACTTTTAAAGATATTCTTCTCATATTTCAACTTAAATGTTATTTTAGCTTAGTTTTGATTTAATTTCTTTGGTAACCCTTTGTAGTTTCTTTTCATTCTCTACTATTAGGGGACTACTTTTCACATATTGGAAAACAAATAATGTGGGCAAGAAAAATTTAGAAGTCTTTCAAATAAACAGTATTAGAATGTCACTTTGTAATTAGGTGTGAAATTCACACTATCTTGACTGGAAAAAAGCCAGATGTGAGCATGAGTTACAAAGCACAACACCAGCATAAACTTTTCTAAATCTTTGATCAATGTTCATTTAGAATTTATGGGGTTTTTGGTACTAAATTTCAGAATGCCTCCCAGAGTTACCCTTTGTAAATATACTTCATAAGGGAACAGCATCTTAAAAAAAAAAACCAACTAAAAAATTACTATTAGTTTTTCAATGCTATAGAATAAAATAAAATAAATTTAGTGGTAGGAGGCTGTAATACTGTCAATTCACCTCTCATTTTCTTAATTATGTTGATAACCACTACCTCAGTTTATTACAGGAGGTGCAAATTTAAAAGGTACCTCCTATGACTGCATATTCAAAGTCTGAGCTACTACAAAACTCATAGTTTGCAGGAAGAAAGCAATCCTAATTTTATACTAGTCTTTTAAATAAACTGACAAATTATTAAAACAATCAGTGTTCTAACGTTCCATACCAAAATACAATGTGTGATCTGTCCCTTTGGTAGATTGCTGCTGCACAGCCAAACTATTCTCAGAACTATTCCCACAGCTACTGACAATGCTGAAGATGCTAGACAGAGACAAAGAGTAGACATGTTGAAATGCTGTAGATACATTTGCAAATTCCATAAAAATACTAGATTAGTATGTAAGTCTCTATTACAAATGATATAGTGGAATACTAAAAATCAACAGTGCAATTTTACACAGAACCTAATTAAATCAGAAGCAACAAAATATTTGGAAAAAAAAATTGATCATTTCAAGTGAATTTTTGGGAGAATCTAAAAAAAAAAAAAGTAACAAATGGTACTCTGAAAAAAATGTTTATAAAGCCAATGAATTCCAATTGGTAGTATCACCGTTCTAATGCAGCTACATCTACAAATGTAAGTGTCTGTCTCTGAACTGTATGAAAATAACCCTGAACCTGTCCTATACTAAAGTAAGGGGTGAAGGACAAGGAAACATATAGTAGAAATTCTACAAAATCTCCTGAGAGGTAGGAAAAATATTCTTTGTTTGTAAGGGATGAAACATACGGAGAACAAATTACACTATTCATTTGGAGTTACAGAAGATGAATGAACTAGTTTTGCCACCTTTCTACACTCTGAAGTGAGTACAAGTGGTATAATCACTGTGGAACTGACAGACCTGCAAACCATCGCAAAATAGCTCAGGCAGTATTATTAAAAGAAAAAAAAATTAAAAAAGATAACACGCTTTAAAGATTCTGTTCATTTTAATACTTATGAAACTGTACCAGTTTACATCATCTGTAACAGTAACACCCTACACACCAACTCAAGCCTGTGATCCTATCTGAAAGGAAATCTTGGACTTTGCAAAAGGCGGCAGATGCTAGGAGTCTAATAACTCAATGAAAACCTTCTAGACTCTCTCTGCGTACGTGAAGGAACTGGCCCACCAGGTCTGGTCTTGCTGTCCTGCAATTGCAGAACTAGAGTCCTACCGCTTTAACATGGGATGAATCTAAATCTGCACCCAAGAAGTGAAGCAAGGAAGTGAGCAAGGAAGGCCACTGCCCATGGCTGCAGCCTACAAACCCACATGGATGTAAACACAGCTAACACACAGAGGGAGATCAACAGTACTAGGCAAGTTTCAATCAATTAGTTATTAGCTGGAACTCTGACATTTTAATCCTCAGAAAACAGTGCTAGAACTGTTTCTTCATCCTTTCAAAAATACTCAATGGAGAGACTGGATATAAAGATTTCATTAGAACTAAACAGATCAAGCACAGTTAATAGTTCAGGAATAGGCATTTTCACTGTCACCTGGATGCTCCTTTTTATAAATGAATCTATTAAAGGTTTTGTCTTGTCACACTAAAGATGTACAGATGTAAGAAAACCATGCAAGTAACAGGCCCTCTCCCCAAAATCTCTGAATGTTCAACTGCCCACTGGCTGATGAGAAGAGGAGGAGGAGGAAGGAAAAAAGAAGCATAATCATGTAAAATTACTAAACCCAAAGACTCAGCAGCAGAGGGAGATTCATTCCATGATCTCTCATAATTCCTAAAAGGGATTGGTCACCCACTCTCTCCCCAAATACTAGGGAGAAATAAAAGAGCAAAACTCTTAGCTGCCTGACACAGAAGATAAATTCCACCCCAAGTGCCTATTTACATTATACAGTGAGGAAGTCAGGTTAAGGATCACATCAGTGAAACGAGTTAGAAACTGGTGGGACAAAACTGAAAGAACTATCCTTTTGAATAAGGTTTAAGTTGGCTTATTCACTGGCTATTGGTAATTCAGGCATTTTCATCCTTTTCTGCAACTAAGGAAACAGCACTAAAAAAAACCAAAAACAAACACCTATACTTGCAATTAAGAAATTCATAAACTAAAAAGCAAAAATTTAAGTTTTGGATATTAAATTTAAATACATCCCAGAAATGACTACAGGTACATAAATGCAGTTATTACCCAAAGTCTTCTGCTTGCTGCAGCACATTTGAATGGGTAACAGGAAAACTATGTTACTTCAACTCATACCTTAACTTTGCATGGCAAAGTATGCCTCACCAGGTACGTCACACCCTCATGGAAATGCTGCAATACTTCACCTCATAACTAAAACAGTTTAACTTTAACACTAAGCTGGCTTTCAGAATAAAAATTTCTTTGCGCTTGTCAGCTAGGGCTTTTATGGATTAGACTGTTGGGCCCTTAACTCTAAGATGAACACTTACAGAGATAACGCTTACACAACAAGAGAGAATGCATAAAAGCCCTTACCTTTTGTTCCACGTTGGTTAACAAGGGAGGAATATCAGAAGACGAGGAGTTTGGCAGGCCCAGTGCATCGCAAATAGCTTGCACTTCCTGATAAATTTCATTGTGCTTTTCCAAATGAGAGCCTTTAATTTTCTTGCTGTGCAATATCTTTAAAGCCTGAAGTTCTGTACTTAGAAATACTAGGGAGAAAAGTGTCATAATGGCAGATTTAGAGACACTTGAATATTTCTGCATCCACATTCTCATATACAAATACAATATATACATTTATAATAAGACCATGATAACAGGGAAACCTCTTTCTCAGTTCTCTCCTGGACAGGTCAGTATCAGTTTCCCATTCTTTATCTGAACTAACTCTCACCTGATTTCCTACCTTCAGCCTACACATCGTATTAACGGCTAAACCCACTTCCGCCACCAGACCCCTAGTTCCTTGGCTAGTTTCATATTATCACACTGATTCCTGCTGCTACTCCTTTGTCCAGGTCCAGCTTAAACCTAGACTTTTCTTCTCTCAATCCTGCTTTCAGCACCTTCAAATCACATAGCATTTTCTTTTAAGCTGCCCAGAAACCTCTCAGAAACACGGGAAGCAAGGTCTCAGTTTCAGCTGAGCTGGAACCGGATCAAGAGAGGGATCAGGAGGCCTTAGTAGGCGGAACCATACTTCACAAAGAAATTTTAGTTTCTACTAAAATAGTTTTCTAACAGTTTTCTGTTTTCCACCTCTGCACAAGTGAGCTGATGCATGCTCGACTAGGTTGTAATGATTGTACACATATATTTAAATACACATAAAGAACTATTTAATGTAAATTGTACAATAACAATAGAGCGTGCATGTAAAATACATGGGGTTCTAAATGGGAAAAATGGTTATAACTTACAGAGGAGTTTAAGACAATCTTCTTTCTCTCTTAATCTGTCCTTGATGTCTCCAGATACAAGTGATGAATAAGGACAAGCCATTTCTCTCAGAAAGCCACTAATCTCAAGCTGGAAGCTCTCTATATCTTTATCACCTATGGGAATAAATAAATACAAAACTAATGGCTTTTTACAGAAACATCAAACTGCAATCAAATTTTCTTAAGTTATACACTTAAATTGCAGGTTTCAATAGCCCAGACAAAGATTTACCACCAACCACCTTAGTAACATTTTGTTTCTTCTTAAAGAAGTCCTACATACAAGCAGACAAGCCTTTTAATAGTTACAGCAATACTGTACTCATGCTTTGAACAGGAAGGTGATGCTACAGCAGTCTTTGAAGACATGAATGCAAATGAACATCACTAGGAAGTGAACAGCTTATGTCACAAAACAGCGTATCAATGTAATTAATTTTCTGATGAACAAGTTACAGGAGTCATAAGCCTGTTATTTTCAATAGTTGTTTTTAGTTTCACTACTTTTTTGTGAAAACATAAGCAATATAAAATCTCATCCAAGTTCCAGCACTCAACAGAAAGAATCAGGTAGCGCTAACGAGCAACTCACGTTATCTACACACCGTGCTGAATGGAACACTGCACTGAACCAACTAGCTGAAAACACCAGGCACTGGAATTTAAGCCATCAAAATATGATTACACATAATAACCACTCATAGGATGTATGAATATACTTTTTATATTTATGTAGATCTAAAAAACCCCAAAAGCACCCTTTTTTTTTTCTTTTGAAATAAACTTCACAAGACAAGACCTTAATCTAAGAGCCACATACATGCAAATATCAGCCTCAGTTTGGCTACCTGTCAGCTATTTTCTAAACTTCAACACTGTAATTTCACTATTAGCTGAACAACATGGGTCTAAATCCACTGAACAAATACTAAATTGCTTTAATAAATTAACATTCATATACCATCTGTTGAAGTGATGCTTTCTTCCATGTTACAAAGTGACTTTATTTGGGAACCTAACCAAACACAAAGCTCAAAAAATTCTGGTGAAGACAATCCATTTTCTGCTGCTTTGTTCAGGGCTTCCTCCTCCAACAAGGGACCCTTGTACCTGCACACGGAGATAAACATTAGTGATAAGAAGCAAGTTTAACATGAAGTATACACGTTTTAAAATCATTTTACTATAAGCTGGTTAGTAACTACATTGAAAGAAATTAATCTTTGTAAGTTACTTTTGTGAAGGAATAATTCAGACTTTCTTTAAACACCCCAAAAAATGAGTGGTAATTTATAAACAGAATGGTTTGTCAGAAAATAGGAGGCAGGCATTTTCACATATCACATGTGTATGTGAAAACAGAGTTTCATGTCTCGATACATGCTAAACAGACAAGAATTCAAGTATTAATTCAAGTGTTTAGTCAAACAAGTTTCCTTCCCACATGAACAACCCACTGCCCTAGAGTACGGGCAATAAGATAACTGAAAATTAAAGTAGGTTTTGCATTGTTTCTGCTCTGTTGCATCTGAACAACCTTCGCGGCAGGCAGGCACGAACCGGGCGGGCAGCCCGGCCGGTGGAGGCCCGGACGCCCCGCAGAGGTGCTGCCCCCCCGGCCGCTCCGGTGCGACTGAACACCACCGCTTCTAAACCCCCTGTGCCCCAAGAGACGCCCGTGCAGCCCCGCCTCCTTCGCCTTCCCCCCATCACGACCAGGGCAAGCCCCAGGCAGGCGCCGTCACCCTGCTCCCGGTAGCGGGGTGAGAGGCCCAGCCCCGGCTGCCGCCGGGCCTCCCCCGGCACCCGCCGGAACGCGGGGCCCGTCCCTCCGCCGCCCCCCGGCTCCCCGCCGCGGCCGGCGCCGCGCTCCGCTCCGCTCCCCTCCACTCCCCGCCTCCGGCCCGGCCCCCCGCCCGCGGCGAAGGGGCCCCGCTCCGCGCACGGCCGGGTAGCGCGGCGGCCGGCGCCCCTCGGCCCCTCGCCCCGCGAAGGGGGTGCCGCTGCTGCTCCCCGATTACCCCAGGGCCTCCAGCGCGTCCAAGATGTCGCACTCCATTTTCAGGCCGGGCGCCAGCCCCCTCATGCCGGCACCGCGGCTCCGCGCCGCGCTGTGCCCTCCTCAAACCGGCCCTCCGCAACCTGCGCCCGCCGCTGCGTTCCGCTGCCGCCGCAGGCCGCGGGCCCGGCGGGAGGCGCCGGGCTGCCCCCGCCCCCTCTGCCGGCGGCTGCCTCCCCGGCTCGGAGGGGCTGCGGGGCCGCCCCGTGCCGCCGAGCCGCACGCAGCTGGAGGTGACCCTCGCTACAGGCCGGCCCTGGCTTTCCTCCCGGACTGAGGGGCGTCCGGGCTCGCTCACCCGTCGCTGGCGGGGCTTGGCTCCTGCCCTACGGCTGTCCCTGCTGCCCGGCTCCGGGTTTGGCCCCAAGCCACTGCCCGCTGCAGCCGGCTCACCCATCACCTACCCCGCTCCACCAGGTGCCAGCCACCTGGAAGAAATACGGGACCGGGAGAGACCGCGGCCGCCCTTCCGGGCTCCGGACACGGCCGCAGCCTGGGGAGCCAGCTCTGCCGCCCAGGGGCCCTTACGGCCTGCCCCGCGCCTCGTCTGGGACGGGGTTAAAAAAGCAGCTTTTCAGGGCTGGACCTCTGCAGTATTTCTGGGATCTCGCTGAATTTCGAACTGTGAAATTCTGCCTGAGGCGGAGCAGACCGCGGCTGCAGGGCCCCCGTAGCCACGATTTGCCACTGTGGGGGGGTCACTCCCCTGCCCCGGGGGTGCGGGCCTGGTGGGGACCAGCTCCTGGGGCCTGGCTGAGCTTAAAATCCAGTCTGCTTATGATATTTTTAATAAATGATGGAGGGAAGCTGGGATGGGTGTGTTGTGTTGTACTGACGCACGCGATGGTACCAGCTATGAGCGTGACCAGCTGCTCCCGGCTGAGGAACGGAGGGTTTCCAGCTGGATGTGGCCCCTGTGATGAAGACCTTGGAAGCAGCATACAGCTTTACAGCCTATCTGGGATTGCATGCTGCATGTAATAGAGTGGGATGACCCACTGTGTCTCTCTGACCACGTCACTTTTCAGACCTGTGACCTGCACGGATTTCCAGTTTCAGTACTATTAGACCTGTACATTGGAAAACTAGAGAGCAGGTCTCCCAAAACACCTGACTTTGTCTGATCTTTGATACTCCTTTATTTTCTCTTTTGAGATGTCTGTGTTCTCATTTCCCAGCTTTTCTTAGCAACAGCAATGTTGAGAGACATAACCTAGCGCCAGCTGTTTTTATCTGTTCGGTCCCAAACTATCCCTGTTTTATCCCGCACTCATCACCACTTTCGGTGAAACATCCCCCGAATTCCCTCTAAAATAATATTGCTGTGTTAGCTCCTCAGAGTTTTTGATTTCTTCTAGCTCAGCTGTAGACTCCTATCTTTCCTATTAACTAGAAGGAAAATTCTGCTTGCTTTTTTTTTTAACCAGTGCTGTCTTACATGGGCCTTCAGAAAATGCAGCAGCTGAATCTGTGATGAAGACCTGTAAAGGCGTGCAATCAGATGGAAGTAATTACAACATAGATAATGAGCGAAATCTCCACAATTTTTGAAGCAACTATTTTGAATTACTTCCATTCAGCAGAAGACGTGGCTTTATTGAGTACTAAGCTTTAAAAAAAATAGGAATCAGGACAGCCGTGACATCCTCCCACACACAGAGATGGAAATCTAGAAATTAAAAACATTATTTATGGCAGGCGGTGGAAAGAAGAGCATCTTAAAGTCTGATAAGCTTATGTCGACCATATGATGTACATCAGTGCCAGTAGCTCAGTGGTGCCTTTCACAACTCTCAACCCTGTCTTGCTCCATATGTCTGAGCTTTAAGAGGACTTTTGTTTCAAATGGGTTAACATAATAATTTCTCTAAATGAAGGAGCATGCACCTGAGAGTGGAGGTTCTAAAATAAGAACTCTTACTCCTGTTTAAACAACATTAATGTCCAATTAATAGAGTGTCCAGTTAACAGTGAGAAAACAAGATATGCAGAAATAGACAGAAATAGACAGAAATAGCCAGTTTTCTTTCCCTTTCTTTTCTAAAGTTGTATCTTTATGCTGCCTGCAGTGAATCATCACTGTACAGTTGTTCTGAGAAACCTGAGTAGTTTTCGTATCACCCAACAGTGCTTGCTAAGAAAAAGAACTGGGAACAACTGGAAGTGAAACTAGCATAACATCATCTATCAAAACTAAAAAGTACTCTGGTAATTTAAGAGGTACCGTGTGGTACAAGTAGGTGGCAGCATTATTCCCTGGGTGTCTCTCTGAAAATTTTCCTACATGCCATAAACGTATTTTGTTAATTTATGTTACAGGACAATACATAAACTAGTAATTTCTCCTACTGTTTTTTGATAATATTGCATATATATGATAGCCAAGCACATGCATCAGTCACTGTTTTAATTCCACAAGATTTTTTTAAAAAATCCTAACTTTTCTGTATAGTAGAGATATTACATATATGATGAAATACAAGTCTGAGTTTCACAAATTATGTCTTGAGACCCACAAGTGAAAGACATTTTTGGTTGTGATTGCATGCTTAGGTTGCCTAACACCTTCTCACAACTTTGCCATTCATTCCATCCGCAACTTTCTCTATGTCCATTCCTGAGTTTCCCATCCCTGGGGGAGGAAAAAAAAATCATGATAAAGCTGGCTAAAAAATATTTTGTAGCAGCCTACTTCCACGGGAGCGGACTTTGCCTTTGCCGCATGCCCTTTGCAAGACACAAACAAGAACACCAAAGGAAAAGGTCTCAGCATACAGCCATTACTTTCACGTGAAAGGCATATGTGGCTTCGACTAGGTCATCAGCGCCCTAGAGCTTCTCGGTTTTTGTCAGCATTTCTTTTTCACTAGTTTTTGCCAGTTAGCCGTCTCCCTCAGCAGTCAGGTAACTCCCAGTGCTAGCACGAGGAAGGAGTAGAAACACACAGCCAAGGTTAGAAAATGAAGATAGCACTGTATCAGCACTGACTTGAATCAACTTGAACTGATACAAAATGGTATCTTAATTGAGCATGCAGCTGCAACTGTCTATGCTCGTAAATATATTGGAAAGTACCTTGGGTTGAAAGCAAGGTGAAGACAGGAGTTTGGGGGATAGGTCTTCTGCCAATTCATACTAAATCTCTACAATTACAAGCTGCCTGTAATCTTACTAAAAACTGAAATACATAACTCAATTTTCTATTGACGTTAAACTAAGGTAAATCTCAACCACTTACCGAACTACTCGTATGAATATGACAAGTCATATGTTGTTGTGCTATTCAAAACTGCTGGAGAAGTGTTCCTCCTGCCAGGCTTGCCCACGGGCGCTGGGCGTTCTCATACTGCCTAGTGGCAAGGGTGGGGTGGAAGGGCCCCACTTACTGCTGCAGCAGAGGGGTCACCTCCCGGTCTGCACTGCCAACAGAACAGGCTTTTGGTTGTACATGCTGTACGATCTGTCTGCTCCTAGGAGGGAAGGTGAAACTGCCCTCAGATACGCTAGCTGCACCTTTCGAAAGATTCGGTTGCTTTGTCCTTTTTATATGCAGCACAGGAATAAAAAACCAGATCTCTTGAATTCAAACGAGGAGGAGACAGACTCTGTTTTAATGCAGAAGAGGTACAAATAATTTGTAGTACTAAGAAACATTTAGTAGGCAATTATTGACCACTAGAGGGGATCACAGGAGTGGAGAAGGAATTGAATATACTACATAATAAATGCTTTCCTCTAACACAAGCTTGCCTACGTGTGATGTTGTACTGTATGTGCATAGTTTAAAAGTGATTGAGAAAAGAGAGCACTTTATGCATGCTTAAGTTGATATAAGAAGCTTATATTAATGGCGTTTAAAACAGATCAATAACAGGTTTAATTGTTAAAATTAAATAACTTCTTTACACAGATTTTTTGAATCAGTTTAAATTAATACAGGTTAAACCTGTTCAATTTCCATCTGTAAAAAAGTACTAGCTATTCTTTTAACCTATTAAAAAAAATAAGCACTGTTCTTCAGACTTGCTGACATTTAAACAAGTGTAGCTTGCTTGTTTAAAAGCTAATGTTAAATAGCTTTTAATCCTATAAACTCCTTCTTAGCTTTAAGGATGATTTGGGAGTACCCACCCCAAGCAGTATCAACTTAATTACATCACTGTGGAACTGGACTGCATATATATATATATATTAATTACTGATCTATGTATATTAATTACATCAATCTTGCAAATAAAGCAGATGTGAATGATGGGTATACTAACTTGTCCGAACCTGAATGGATTTATACTAGCTACAAGAATCCTGCCCATCAATTTAAGGGCTACGCTACTGAAATTGAAGCTGACCTGCCATCATAAACATTTGATTTAGAAATCACCCTTCTAACATCTCCCAGACCAAACCAAGCCATGTGAAGTAGTGACATCAAAGTTTTCAATCCAAAATGAATTCTTTCGAGAAATTATGCACAGTGATAAATTCTGCAGAATGAAAATTTCTATTTCTTGAAAATGGACTGCTCTCACGCTGCTTTCTCGGGACACAAGTCTCTGCACAGATGGTGGGGGAGAGGTCAGAACCAGGCAGCCATCAACACCTTGCACAATGACTGCGACATACTGACTAGTCCTCTTTTTCCAGTACTTGTCTAAGGAGACAGTGGCTCTTCATTGTCCTTGAGTTGGAATAAAATGAGTAAGGCACGGTCTAGCTCTGTAATGTTGTAGACTTAACTACACATAGCTGATTTTTTGTCATTTACTTTAGAAGGAGTAGGTGTGGGGCCTAAATATTTCAGTGGAGATGTGCTCATACCTTTTAGCATCACTGATGAAAATAAATAACTTGTGGCAGACCAGGCATTTTTTGTCTTCTGTTTTTTTCTAGTGGTGCATTACAAGAGAAGTGCTATGCCTATTGAAAGAATCTAGATTTCTTTTTGCTTAAGTGGAGTCTCGCATTGAATATATTAATATACAACAATATAGCAAGAAAGGTGTTGACTATAAGCAGCTTTACAAAAGAGAAAGCTGAGCAACTCGTGGAATTACCAGCACCTTTCACCTCTGTCAGGGGACTCAATTTAAGATAGTCATTACACTGTGAGGACTATTTACTTCTGAAGTTTCTCTTTTTTGAAAGAGAAAGTGAGGAGGTGATTTAGTCTGTAGGTGCCCAGTGAACATTTCTGTGCAGAAGAGGCTGCTGAGTACTGGTCATAGTTTTGTGGACATTATTCCATTATGAATGAGACTGAAGCCTCAAACTAGTGCAACATATGAAGTGAGCAAAAAAAGACAGACCTGCAGTAAGTCTGGCCCCTGCTACAGCAAATGTTCAGCCTGGCAGGACAAAGCAATGAATATTCCAAGTTCATATTTCTCATTCTTTTAAAAATAAACTGTGCCCGGTTTGCTCTTCAGACCATATGGCACGAATCATTTCAGTGAAGCATTCATCACATCATGATTTACACTGACATTATTTCTTAGAAGTTAAGTGGTGGGCCTTCACTGTGAGGAGCTTCATGTATTACAGCCGGTCTCTGTTCTCTTTCACTTGTTACGCTGAAAGGTAACTTTATTCATCTCAGCTTAAAACTAGAGTTACAGAAGTGAAAAACCAAGCACAAAATCTCCTCATAAATGTACACAAAGTTTTATTTTAAGCTTTTATATTCATGTATGATGTAGTCATAGGTGCTGGTTTGATACTTACTCTGTTTTTATTTTAAGAAATCACAACAGAGAAAAGTCTTACGATAGTTCTTATGCAAATACCAATTTAACTGAACTATGCTGCATATTTAAATGGTGAAGAAGGTACGTGACCAGGTGTGTGGGTTGCCTGAGAGGGATTTTCCGAGGTAAGAAACGTGTTACCGAGTCCCCACAACCTACATCAATAACACTGGAAGGCTGCAGAGTTCTCCAGCAAAGCGTGTGTGCGAGGGCACCGCAGGCGCTATGCTGCCTCCATAGGGAAACCAGGCATATAGATTTGCAAAAGCTCCCTCTTTCAGCTCACAACTCCTTTTTTTTTTGTCACTACCCGTTTCTTTATTCCATGGATTTGCCACAGTTAAGTGAATTTTCTGTGTTTTTTCCCCCTATTAGCTTCTTTATGGTGAGGAGAACAGAAATCAGAGAAAGGAAGATCTTTTGCACATAGTAACACAAAATTATTTCTCTACTAGTCATGTACACAGTGTGACCTTGGGAAATCACTTAAAACTTGTTGTGCTTCAGGTGTAAAAAACAGTGTTGTCTGGGTAGTAAAGACGGTAGGCCAGAAATTAATGAATTTCAGAAATAATAATCATCATACTCTCCTCAACTGATAAAATGTAAAGTATCAGAATATCTGTCCTAGTTAAAATAAAAGACAGGAAATGTGGGGTATTATTAAATGATGGGAATAGTTTACTTCTAAAAAAAAAAACCCAAAACATCATGAAGTGGCAAATATTGGGTCTTGAATGTAAAGCTGAGACTTTCAAAGTATGAGACATCCGTTCCACTGGGGCTTGACTCACAAGTCATACTTCACAATTTGTAGCAAAACTGGATTCTTAACATATTGGAATAAAGATTTTTAACAAGCTTCCATCTGTTAAACCAGCAAGTTGGCTTGGTCTGATCATGCTTGCTGTTTTAATAAATAGCCAGCGTCATTTTTCAAACCACAGCTTTCAAATTAGTTTGGAGGATTTCAACTTGCACTAGTTGTGGCCAGTCCTGAAAGGTTTACACTGCTTGTACGTTTGGAGGATCCTACACCACAAAGAGGGCCCAACCTCCCCGGCCGGTGGCTTGGAAGAAAGGCACAGCAGTGCCATTTAGGAAGGATGGCCTGAGAAGTGACCTCAGGATAGCCACTTCCTTGACTAATGGTATTGCAAATGAGACGTAATTGGGCTCAAACAGGAAGGGAGTGAACCACTAAAGTCCGAAAGCAACTCCCTGTCTGGAAGGTGTGTTTGCCACAGAAAAAAAAGCTACTCTGTTAGCATGGGAAAATGAACTGAGGGCATATTTGTCTTTTTGTTGGTTTTTTTTTTTTTTCAACAGCACAAATGAAAATGTCAACAAAGAAGTGTGCATGAAATGAAATTCTTGCTTTTCCCTCTCTAAAAGAGCACACGCTTCTAATTTAAAGACTTCAGGAGTGCTACACAAGCAGTTTTCAGGGAGCTCGGTAATGGAAAGGCTTCAACAAGCAAGATTAGAACCCAACGTTTTGCATTCTCTGACAGAAATTTCCTTCTAGGTAGGGAATTAAGCTCCAAATCAAAGTGTGGCCTGAATGTAAATCAGCATAAACTTGTGATTCTGAAACTGTAAACAGGCTACTCACCTCTGTGCCTACTAACTCGGAAAGTTAATAAGGATGTATCAATAATGGGTACTTATTGATAATCATGTTGTGAGGGAAAAACTAACAAACATTCCCCCTAACTTACCCGGCTAACCTTTATCCCAGTGCTCACTGCTGCCAAATTGCCTTTCCTTTCTAATCACTGTATGTGAGAATAGAGATAATTAATTCAATATCCTAAATGGTTTTCTCTGGACAACAGACATCAAATTAATAACCTGTTGTGCTTATGCTCATTAAAATGAAAACTGCTGGAGTCAGTGGATAACAAACAATCTAAAGAGGAGAGAGGCAACAGGAGGCTGTGAGAGGGTGGGAGAAGGGACAGTTAGGGTATATATAAATATTTTTGATCATTTTCTATATTAGTATTGAAGGTTAAAGCAAAGCATCAATAAAGTTAAGATGAATGCTTGTGGTCCAGAGTAAAGCATTCAAAAAGCCATCAAAGAGAAATCATAATGGGAGAGGCTATTAAAAAAAATACTAGATATTTATTAACAGCTAAAAAGATACACAGGCTAGAAAGGCTGAACATGCTTGCTTTATGTCCCATGCCTCTCAAGTCCTGAGCGCGAGGAGTATCCACGGTAGGAAGTGGTGAGGATTTGGATGCTGGCCTCCAACCCATGCCATTAGAGATTTTCTTACGAGACAACAGAAAAAAATGAATTGTCCAATCTGTTGTCTCTTTTCCATCTTCTCTGTTTCTACATCCAAGCTCATCAGTTTCTCATGCATGCTTTCCTGGGGTGTTTGATCCAGACTTTTTCTGCTCTCTGTCTCAATCTTGTCCTTGTCCCAGTTCCCCTCATGAATTTCAAGAGACTGCAAAGCACAGGAAGTGCTAAAGGTTCAGTGATATGGTTGCTTAAATAATCTAATCTACATGAAGCAGCTGAGCCGACAAGGCTGAAGTAGTAAAAAACTGAGTAAATTAAAGGAGCATGAAGCGTTTAAGCCCAAATGATTGAAGTCTGACAGCATTAGAAGCAATTAAAAAATGTATGACGTGGCCTTTAATGCATACAGTCTTCCTCTCATGGAAAATTTAAAACAAACACACAAACATGCACACATACATACATATATGTATGTGTACATAAAAGCACGTCACAAACTTATATTTGAGGTTGGGGGTAGGTTTTGGTTCTTAGGCTCTCTCTTTCTAGTGATTCACCTATGTACTGCTTTTGTAAAAAGTTCTTAACCTAATTCTATTGGATTCTCCTAGAAGAAGAAAGAAAGTATTTTTAGAAAGCTTATTTTGCTTTGCCTTGAACTGTAGGCCTTTTTTTTTTCATAGTAACTCAGCCTTTTGGTTTTCTTTCACCCCTTTCACCCCCTCTGTTGCTATTCCTTGGGAACTGTGGGTGGCCGATGAAGCAGTGAACATCACATGATGTCACTTAGCAACCTGATGTTCATAAATAGCAACAATCATTTTTCTAATGGCTATTTTTCCCCATCAGGAAAAATGCTTAAACCCAGTCCATTCTGTCAGTGCCAAATTCTTCCTCTGACCTTCCAGCATATTTATTGCTTATGCTTTCCTTTTTGGGGGTCCAATTTCAAATGCTAACATCATGGCTGATGCTCTTAGAAGACTTCTAATATATTTCTGAGCTTGCTGGTAACATCTAATGACAATAATTGTCAGCACCCTTGAAGCTCTTTAAGAACAGTCTTCTCTCCCTTTCCCCAAATGTCTGCATTGCATAAATCTCAGATGACCTCAACATACTGTTGGTGAGATGAAATCAGAAGGGTCATCCACAAATTACTTTTTTTTTAAATGCCTTTGGGGGATACTCAGGAAGCTCAGAATTTTTTCAATTCTTTCAGAAAGATTCTGGCAGGATTTTTGTGCGTCCTCTTAATATTAGTAGAATCCTTTAAAATACTAGCTATGTTGTGAAGGACTGCCTTTGTTAAATGATAGATTTTTGCCAATAGCATACCTTCACATGAGTTATTAAGACAGAAAGCAAAAGATAAGATTATAAACTAAGAAAAGTAGAATTGTGCAAGCCTTTGAAAACGATCTTGCAAAAAATTGCTTAGGAAATATAGCAAAATTATGCAACCACCTAAGCCCAGCTTGTCCCCAAGGAGATCTCTGTCTGAGAGCACAGAAAAAAACCCAACTCCTGTCTGTGCAGCATCAGTTCCCCTCTCCCTGACCATATGGCTGCTCCTCAAAGAGTTGGGGGCTCTGTAACTGAGAAGAGGGAGTAATGTGGGTGAAACCAAGACACTGTCATCATGCATGCGTGACGGCTTCCACAAATCCTCCAGCTACTCTGTAAATACTCTTCTCCCTCTCGCTATTTGCATTGCTAATTCATACGCCAAGTAACTAGTGGCCAAACTACACAGATAGGGAAAAGTATCTGGATTTCTTGCTCCCTTTGTTGGTTTTTTATTTGATTTTTGAAAAATTTAGTATACTATGGAACAGAGAAGTAAGGAAGACTCAACTTCCTTCTTATTTCCAAGACATCTTTTGTCATTCATACTTTCTTCCTGTGGAGCTGCATTTCATTTCTATAAAACTGGGGGGGAAAATCTATATTAGAAACATGTAGCCCACAGAGCTCTATACAGCTCTTACATAGCTGCACTATCTTGTATCAGCAAACTATTGTTATCTGAGCCACTTCAGGGACACAGACTCGTATCTGGAGGGTGACAGCAGTAAAGCCACTATAAGCAGTCCTGAAATTTCAACTCCAGTGTGTCTGGTGGAAGCTGGAGGAATAGGAACTGCAAAATACACCATTTCCTCTTGTTTGAGGGAAGTAAGGACAGCGGTACTTAATCAACAGCTCTCAAATAGTCTACTAAAACCTTTAAACTCAGATTAACAGGAGAGGCAGATACAGTGATCCCTGTAATATATTACTTTCTACTGTATCTTCCCACAAGCAAGCAAAGACTACTGTTGTGAAAGATGAATTCATCCAACCTGGAATTTGGTGTAAATTATGCACACTAAGAAAATGAATGAGAGCTTATGGCCTCTGCAAATGCATGTTTTACTCCCTTCCAATGCAAGAAGATTTTTTTTTTTAATTCACATTTTTATTACTGTATACATGATGTGATTACTCACAGAAATCATCACATTCAGGACATGTGCTGGCTGGAGACATAAGAAGAGCAAGTCCTTAGCCTGATTACTTCCCAACGTATTTTTATTTGCCTCACAGTCCTTTTACATGTTGTAGGGTGAATTAGAGTTGGAAGACATAGCTAAATGAAGGACAGATTGTGGGGTGTAATAAAACTAAAATCACAAAGAGTTATGAGCTGCAATGAAGATGATTTAGGAAGGAAGAATATTTCATGCTCTTTGTATGTCAGTAGATGGTGCTCTGTATACTATCTCCATACACAACCTATGTGCACAGGGTGGTTTTATAGACAATGATGATTATGTAGCCTTCCCTTAGTGGAATGGAAAGGACTTCCGGGGAGAAAAAGTATATTAAATTCAATTTATTTATAATTTTAGTTATATTAACTTACAAATATACTTTTTGCCCCTTATTTTCTTTCTAACTCCTCTTTCTGTTCAGGTCTGTTCTTAGAGGGTTTTTGCTTCAGTAGATCTTCTGGCTTCTGCATCGGCATATAAGATAGTAAATGAAAACAAACTAGTAAATAAGTTTGCTTCACAACTTAACTGATTTTCATTGTAACCCCCATACACACAGCTACATGTAGCTCCATATGTAGATCCATTTAGGTCCTTATCTGAGAATGATATTCCTTAATAGTCTTTCAAAACCCCCATTTTAGCAATAAACTTACTTTTAATACATTTTATGTTAGCTCTCGATGCCGATCTTCACAAATTATCATTCCCCTTATTTGTTCCCATCATTAGGTGACACCTATACACGTTATTATTTAAGAGTTCTCTTATAGGAGCTCTTGCTCATCCTTGTTTTATTTTTTATAATATAGACATCCACTCAGACACCAGACTACCTAGAAAATTTCCAATCATAAATACGAATGAAAAAATAAGTAGTGTTGATACACAACCGAACCTTGAGGTGTGCTGTTTCCTATTGGCTTTACTGAGATGAAGAGTTTGGCATCTTGCAAGACAGGAAGCTCTTTGTTTGGGAACAGTTACAAATCACAGCATGTACAAAATACACATGTTGTCAGCGGCCCACTCCAGTCCCATAATGTCAATAGAAAAGCTCCTTTACTCTAAGACAAATTGAGTACACTGTGTGGGCACCCAAGGATCTTTTCACCACTCCTTTCTCACACAGGGTTGGTGCTCCTTTCTGTCTTTCTAAACGTAAAGATAAAATAAAGGTAGTGAAAAAGCGTTTTTAAATGGAAAAAAAAAATGGTTTTAACTTGTCATTCCACTGAGACACTGCTTTGTTTCAAGAAAAATATGGTGGACAGAAGGGAGGAATCAGGATAACATGCTGGAGCAGAGTTTCCAGGTCAGTCTTCAGCTCTGTCAGTCTTCTTGCAGACAATTTAATGGAGATGCTCAGATCTTCAGCTAGGTTTTGCATGCTACCAGCTGTAATGCATGTCCCCAGCCTATATTTCATAAAGCTTGAAAAGACTTAGATGTTGAAGGGTGAGGTTCATAAGACTGAGTGATCTGAGCAGGAGATAGCTTGGTTATCCAGTAGGGCACATCGAGGGGTGGGCAAGGGCCTGAGTGTCGCTGTTCTTCTTCTAAGTAACAGTCAATTTCTTTTTTTAATAGCTAAGAAAAGAGGGTTGGAGGTGGTATACTTCAACTCACTATTCCAGCATTTTGTGTATTGTGGGAGATCCAAATTCAAACCTCTACTGTGTAGCCAACAGGAGGCTTTCTCAGGCAAGCCCTCTTCTTGAAGATCATCAGTTATGAATAAATTGATTTCACAGAGAAAGTTCTAGAACCCAGTCCTCCCCTGCCCAGCTGCATGCCTGGAAAATGCACCTCTTTGGCACAGCAAATATGTGTTTTATAGAAAGCAAACTTCACTAAAGAAATTTGTCAGAGCACCTGGTGGATGGAGCAATCACACCAGTGCTGATGGGGACCAAGCCTGGGACCCACAGGCCAAGGAGTTACTCGGACAGGCTGAACTATTGGGACCACTTCATATACCTGTCTTACTGGAGAATTTATACTCCAGACTTAGGTAGTAAATCAAGAATCATGGATGAAAAAGGATGAAGAACCTCTGTTTTGTGAATCGTGGCAGAGCTCCGGAGCTGCCCAGCAGCTAGCTGTTTGATAGGGCTGCAACTTGATGCACCTTTATGTCTGTGCAACAGATCATATAACTTCACACGTGAAATATTAGGTATGAGTGACTTTAGTTGCCTTTCCATGTTGAGTAGATAAGGCAACTGAATGTGTCTGTAAGTGCCTATAGAGACTTGAGGAAAACCCCTTGCTCTGAATTTAGCCCACAATCCCTATGAGACTCAGCTGGCTGTCCATGAAATGGGAATAGTATCACCTCCTTACTTCCTGGAAGTAGTGTAGGGGAAACCACTTGGTAAGACTGAGAAGTGTAGAGGCAGTACAGCTGTACAGAAGGGGAGGGAGGTTAATGTATTTGACAGAATAAGACACTTTCTTGAGATACAGATTTCAGGAGGAGAAAATATATTTTCAGCCGAAAATGTTAAATAAGTTTCTTCCTAGATACTACAGCTGTAGTAAACATATATAAAGAAATGACCAACTCTAGAATCAAAAGGAAGATTAACAGCTTTAGTTTTATATGCCAGCAGCCAAAATCTTTTCTCACTTTGTGAAATTCATCCAGGCTTCTACTCTCTAACTGTAGTGAGTTACTCCAGATTTAAACCAGTGTAAGCAAGGGCAAGTTAAAAATACTTGTGCCACAGTTGGCCTTGGAAAATACATTTCTCCATGATAGACGTTAAACTGACTGCTGCAGCAGACAGCATGTCTTGCCCATAATCATTTTGTATTTGCTTCTTTTCCTCAGTCCTTAAAATGAGTTCATGACTTCATGACTCTAAGAGTAAATACATCATATAATGAATACACTTTTTATTCAATATTTGGAGGAAATTAAAGTAAATGTTGTATGTAATAATACTGCATGGAAAAAGCAATGATAATTATCTGATGAGAGAGTTAATATGAAGGGCACTCAGTTAATCCTGTGGTCTGAGGTAAATGGCAGACAATCAAGTAAACCTAATTAACATCATAAAACAAAGACAAACAGCATTAGCCCACCAGCTCTTGGCTAATCTATTATTTTCTTCAGAATACCATTGCATGAAAAGGTTAGGGCATATATATTCAAATAAACCCAATTGCATAAATGAATTGTCACATTGTACTGCTGAAAAAATATCAGTAAAGACCTTTTGCTCCATTTATAGAATGTTGCTTATATGGATTGCCTTTTCATTTGGAATAAGAAAGGGGTTTTTTTTTTGTTTGGTTTGGTTTTAAATGAAGCTATCTTGCTTTAGCCAAATTTGACCCAGACTTTCAATCTCCGCTCTTACAAGCAAGTCCTTACTCATGCAGATAGACCTTTGGAAATGAATTTTGCCTAATGGCATTATTCCCCGTTATTCTGGTAGATGAGCATTAGACAGGGAGAGGGGGGCTAGTGAGAAAAGAGAGAAACCACACAACCATTGCAATAATAATTATATCATATTTCAGTGCAAACAGTTAAATGAGAGCAACTTTGCTGCTTTAGGTGCACTTCACCATTTGCATCAGTTATTGACGGTGAAGCATCAGCACCGGGGAAAAGCTCCTGAAAACAAGTATATTTTCTGTGGATCATATTTTTGGTTGGGGGAAGCATTTGTGACATTTTCTTTGGGGTTTTATAAAGCAAATATACATAACGTATCATTAAATTTGATTCCTTGTCATCCTGTTGGTTCCTTCTGCTGTTCATTAAAACCTGGAGGACTCTATGTCACTTGTAGATAGTCTTTCCGTGAATATAGCACTGTGGATAAACATTATGAGATGTACTTTGGATGTGCCAAGGGTCATTTCTTCATACATTTATACACAGAGACTTGGACAGAATAGCAGAGGATGGACAATATGAAACCTTTTTAAAACTGTCTATTTTCCCAAATTTACATAGAATTGAGTGAATGGGACTCAGAAGGGTTTTTGAAAAGTGAATATTTCTTTTCCACTACACGAGCCATCTGAGGTGAACAGAGTATCATCTCTCAGATGAGGAGGATTGCCAGCTAAAAATAGCTACCAGTATGATGAACTAGCCTGTTTTCCCCAGGGAAAAGGGTAATAGAGTATTTTCATTTTTTTTCTGTTTATACAGTACATATATGCTGCTTAAGAATAAGCAGTTCAGTTATTTCATTATGTCAATTATTAAAGGGTAAAAGGAGTAAAAGAGGGTGCCAGCCCTGAATCCTTGTCCCTCTTCAGCCCTGACCTGGCAGGTGGCCTTTCCCAGGGAGAGTCAGTGGGGATTTTGCCATATGTATTAGGAGGGACTGGGAAGGCACATAGAGTAGCAATTGTCCATCTGCTGGAAATCTCTGGTATGCTGAATTTATGCTCAATTTTATCTAGGTTTCTTCTACAAAGGGAAGAGGGGGATAGAAGAAGACTGGAATAGAGAACAGTTTTTGTACTTTAAACTCAGGATTTGTGCAAAATATTGGGTGCTTTGACCATGACTTATGAGATTCAATGAGCATTAGCTATAAACTTCATAATTTTTTTTTATTTCACATAGACGTGACTATGATGGACTTTCATTAACCTTTCTATGCATTTTGTATTGCCATACTTTGTTAACTGTATTGCCCTTTTCTTGTTAATCCTTCACATTTTTTTTTCTCCTAATGACAAAGCATTGTCTAGTTAGGTTTACACAAAATTTATCGAACTATTAGTCTTTATTGGGATCTAATAGAGTAGAGAACTCACTATTAAGAAATAAAGCAAGTTAAGAGGGATACGTGCACATAGTAAAGAGGTGGCATGGACTGACAGGAAAAGGGCAGCAGCTTTAAATTAAGAAAGGAAAATGATGTAATAATGATTAAACCACAAAACAGAACTCCAACACAGTGAATGAGCAATGAAAATAAGGTAATAAAAAGGAGTACTGAACTAGCTCATGAGACATGTTATTACAGGGAACATTATGCTAGCACTGTTTATTTTGCTTAGCATTATGGCCACCTTCAAGGTTGCTATGACAAATGTGTGTGAGCGTTTAACAGAAAGTGAACATTTTTTTTTAGCTAAGAAGGCATCCACCAGCTCTCTGCCTACTCAATTTCCTAAATTACGTGCCACATAAATTTAACTTTATTGGCACTAGACAAATGTTAACATTAACCACTTATGGGTTAAAACAATTTTGGAAATATTCAGTGTGTTCCTCTGTTGACATTCCTCAATCCATACATTGAAATCCATGCAGTTATGCAGTTTTGCTTGAAAAAGGTATTCACTCAAAATGTATAGCACAATAACAGCACCTAAATAAGAAGTTCTACTAGCTAAAGGGCCGATCCGGAGATAAAATGAATATATACAGCTTCTACTGGATTTAAGGGAAATTAAAGCTGTTTTCATAACTGGCCTTTCAATGACATTTTTTTTTTTTTTTCACGGCACTGAAAGAGTCTTATTCATGTGTGACTAAGCGACACTAAAATTTATGCAAGCTTCTTACAGCAGAGGGAGTAAAGGAGGAAAAGCACAACAGGGTTTCTCCATACAACTTACAAAAACATTATCAATGTGGTTCATTCACTGAGCAGTGACAAACTCAGAGGCCTGTTACCAGCTGGAATGGATGTACCGGACCAAACAAAGAGGGAAAGTGGAATTGGGACAATCACAGTCTGAAAGTGAGCTAAAAAAAGAGCACAACAAGGCCATTGGAACACAACACACAGGAGGGCCACACATTGGCAGTGCCGCTTTCCAGGTTGTTATGTAGTGATCCAATTTATAAAGATTAAACCAGGTATTTGGGAGCTTTGGTGGCAGAGGAAGCAGGTGAAGGGTTCCCACCTGGCATATCAGGACATGTAGGGGGAGTGGTAGAAGGCCAGATTAGCCTTGCAGCATTTGAAACTGTGCAGGTAGTGCTTAATAATGTACTTAAACAATGAAAACACTAAATGGGAATTGAGTGGGGTCACAATGGAAGTTTTGAGGCAAGAAGAAAGGCTGGTGTAAAAAAAAGAATATGAGATCAGGGAGCCCATCTAATCAGACTTCATCATTTCAAAATCAATTATTTCCTCTGCTGGGACCTCAAGCTGAAGGTACACAGCCCTCTAACCTGATAACTAAAGAATTTTTGTGACATTATTGTTGGAAACCTTGATATACACTTTCTCTTTCCTGAAACATTGTTTAGGAGATGCTTTTTTTGCAAGTTTTTTTCTCTTTGTTCCTAGGGGATGATTGGTAGAAAACTGCCATGGTCTGTACATCTTAGCACAAGATTGCAATTTCATTGTTGGGGGTGCCTGATGAAATGTAACGCTGTCACTGCTAGACTAACAAAAAGCATCAGGAGGCTTCAAGTCACACCACAGGAACCTGTAAGACTACAAGTGATATCGATCATGTTCTTGTCTGATGTCTGTTGTCAAAGATTCAAGCTCATAACAGACCTCTTAAAGAGCTGGCCATGACCCTGTCAAAAGGACTCTAAAGCAGCGTGCATATAGAGGAGCCACTTCTACAAATGTTCCCAAAGTTGATGTCCTTCTAAAGCTACAGGTCGCAAATAGCGTAAGAGCCTAACCATGTACATTTGCTGCTCAGGGAGCACTGTATGTAAGCAAACAAGTGACTGAGAACATGAAGAAAACCAAAAAACACTTTTCTGGGCTGTACTTGGGTGATGGGAGAGGAGCAGAATCACCTGGCTGTGGAGATTTTGCTTGAGATACCACATTCTGTTTCAACATGAGAGTGGATTTTTTTGCCATTCCTGGGGACATGCTGTGGTTCATTAAGCTCTGCCCCACTGAAAAGCAACTTTTCATGCCATGTCTCTGCAGAGTGCTGCATGAGATATTTGCGTTGGTAGAAGAGCTGGAATGGCTGTGATCAAGTTGAACGCGAGAGCAGAATTAATAGGGCGGTTGAGCAAGGTACCAAGCTGCCAAGGTAAACCCCATCTCAGCTTTCTCATTCTAGTCCATTAATGGCTTGAAAAAATGGAAGCAGCCTTATACAGCTGATGTTTAACATCAGCCCTCAATAACTCATCAGGAGCTATTTCACCTGAAGACGACTGTCAATAAGCCATTTTAAGACATTGTCTACAGTGTTATCTGACTGACAAAATGCTGCTTGCCCACTGACATAGCTACAGGATGTGAAAGTCTTCAGCAAGCTAAAGTTTTTGGAAGAAACCAAGACTGTGCACTCAGGAATTCTTTGTGTTCACCACATTGTATATGAGCCTAGTTCACTTTTTAAGCAATTTTACATCCTGAATGCCTAATATCTATGACCACTGTAAGTTGCTATATTCCAATATATAATTCACTTGGAGGATGCTACCAAAAAAAAAACCAACCAAAAACATTTGGGAAGAATCTTTGCTTCAGTCCTCTTTTGACATCACAAATTACTGTCAACTGTCATCTAACAGTCAGTATCATAAACAGAGAAAGGTAAAACACTAATTTTTCAGGTATTGTGATGATACACGATGACATGGCAGGCTTTTGAATACTTC
Source organism: Nipponia nippon (assembly GCF_047370975.1). Taxonomy (NCBI): domain Eukaryota; kingdom Metazoa; phylum Chordata; class Aves; order Pelecaniformes; family Threskiornithidae; genus Nipponia; species Nipponia nippon. Next base: position 36,638,265 of record NW_028262291.1, read on the forward strand.
TGCACTCTAGCTATGTCCACTGACACTAAGAAGCACAGTTGATACCTACCTCCTCTTGACTAGCTTTCCCCACTTTTGTAACAAATCGAGATAAGAGTGAACTGAAAATCTTTCATGATTTTCCTTAAACTGTCGCTGTAGGTGTGTTATTGACAAGCTACTTACTGTCCAAAAAAGGAAGCAAAGAACTCACTGAAAAATTATATTAGCGTGTTGGTACCAGCCACATTTCAGAAGTTGTTTAAAGTCTGGTAAGTGACTCTCCAAACATGTCAGCAGCTGGTGAGATTACTGCAAGTAGAGTTGATCTTCCAAGTCAGAGATACAGTTAAGCCCTAACTACAGCATGTAGCAGAAATAGAAAAAAAAAATTCATTGCAAGATGGACTGTGGCTGATGAGGTGCCATCTGATCATCCATGTAAATATGCAAACTGAAATTCCCCTTGGGCTGCATCACAGATGTCAAAGTTTCACCAAGTCCTGGCAGCGTGTTCACCAAATGCTCTGACAGCCAAGACTTTCATCTCAAGTGATGTTGTGATAGTATGTCAGTTGCTCTGTTTTTGCAGACATGAATCACTCATGATGTCAACCTTTCCTAAATGACCTTCACAACACATGGGAGCAGTTTCATTTAAATGTTCTTACGTCCAGTTACCACACACATACAGTTTTGAACTGGGCATGCTTAAAGATCTTTTCTACAATATAATCATTAATTACATGACGTGAGATTTTTCACACATGCAGATTTTCAGAAGGCATATAATCCCAGAAGAGGTCCACATGCATAACAGGATCTAATTTGACCATTTACAAATCTGTATCACTTTAAAATCTTGCAAAGGACAGTTCTTCAACCAACAGCCTGATAAGGAAGCCTACATTTGTTAAAGGTTCATTTGTGGATAAATGATGGTAACACAAACCATCACTGATTTAGTACATGCTACTTGTGAATTGAAGAGCAAGCCCATACAGTGTTCTGTCCAGGTCTACGAAAAGACTCCACTGTATTACCTAAAGATTGCCTTCTCCATGAATGGGAAGGCTTCTATATCATCTTCAGAAGATTAAAAGTAGATTTTCAAGTGCAGGTACTTAGGAAGAGAGTGAAAAAATACAAATCAAGGGATTGGGGACTTGAAAAAAAGCAGTTGCCAAGTGCAGGTAGCTTTGCATTTGAGATGTAACTGAAGCCTAATCCCTAGGGGTATGTTAAAGGTAACTTCTAGATCATGCTTCGGCATATACACAGCCAATTAGAAATACCTGCACTGGACAAAGCACATTGTAAAGGTTAGTTTGGAAGATCTGAAACTACTCTAAGTCATCTAGAAATATAAAGCTCAACTGGTTAAGCCTGTTTTCTAGAATTCTTCTAAATAATAGTAACTGTCCTAACGTACTGTTACAATAAAAGTCTGCTAGCATTCTCACCCTACTTTTCCCTCTAAATGTAAATGTGTATGTTGGAGACATTGAAAGGTAGCAACAGAGAAGCTGAGAGAGAATGGAGATAGCTGTTGTAGTGAAGGAGTTTCAGTAGATACATATGGGCCACACGTTCAGGGTATGAAGTCAGAGGGAGCTTTACAGCTCCAGTGGCTGACAATCGTAACTCTGGTGCCTGCGTGGCCTTTCCTCCTGCCCAAAGGTATATTACTGCAAGACTGGGGAGTGATAGCATGGAAAAGTACAACCAGCATATCCACTCCCACCTCCCCTCAGCTTGGGGAGCTTGCTGGAAGGAGAGGCTGAGTTGCTTTACGTTTTTTTGTTTGGTTGGTTGGTTGTTTTTTTTAATCTTGGGGCAAAAACCTTCTACTTTACTTACACTACTGTAAGGCCTCAAGGCAGTGTTTACCAAGAACTGAGATCTGCAATTAATAAATATAGGAAGACAATACTGTCAGTGGTCAGAACTGCCACCACACTCATGAATGTTTGAGTCAGGTCAGAGGTATCAGGCTGAACAAATGAGGACAGAGAGGAAAGCAAAGAGGTGACAGGTCTGAAGGAAAGAGAGACTTCAGGAAATAATTAAGCATTTTTTGGAAAGACTGGTAGATCAATGGAGAGAAAAGCTACAGAGAGCATGAAGTCATCAAGGATAGTGCAGGAAGGACTTGAGTCATGATCAGCATGTTACTGAGTAAGCTGATGAGCCAGAGTTACCACTTCAGAACTGGCTGGAGGTAAGCTAGCAGGCATCCACAGACAACAAGATACCTGACAAGAAAATGATGCAGTTCAGGTACTTTCGAATTTTCTAGAACCACAAAAAGGGACAAGGTTTTTAGAATATTTCATGATTCTAAACTTTGTAAGAGAGAAACAGGACTAAGAAATGTGAACTGGCAATTATATAGTTAAAATCTATTCTAGTAACCACTTGAGACAAATGTCTGTCTAAAAATGGGATGGATGTTTGTGTGCAGTAACATTACTTTGATTTTTTAGGAGAGGCATGAAGGGGAATGACTCAATCTTCTCAACTCCCCACCCATCCTTTGGCTCTGGCTACTGAGCACAGTATAAATTTTGTAGTAGGTACAGGGTCCCAGAGCCACAGCCATTACTCGCTGCTCACTCTGCATGCGTTAGGACACCCGTGTCCAGTCTCACCCTGCTGCTGATGCTTCAGTCTGAGCATGTGCATGTGCCTTCCAAGTACACTCTGCTCGGGCATTTTTGCCTAGCTTCGCTCAGGAAACTTCCCTCAAATTCCAGCCAGGTTTTAGAGATCCTTTTAAGATAGATTGGTAATCTGGAAAAGGTTCGGAGGGCCTAATCTGTTTTTTTTTTGTTTATTTGGTTTTTTGTTTGTTTGGTTGGGTTTTTTTTACTAAACTATCTTAAAGTTCATTAGCAACTCTGAGAAAACATTTTCTGTGCCAAAAGAGCATGTGAAGCAGCTGTTCAGTACTTATGCAAACACCTGTGCATATTTTTAAGCTTACTAACAGTTGGATTAGCTTCCCCCTCACCTCAATACTATGCTAATACCTATTACTTACATTGAAGCCTTTGTTCGTGAAATATATTCATATTTTAATAATTCTGTCAGTGAAAAATATTGAGGTGTAATGATGACATGACTAAAATGACAATCCTTCTATGGTACTTGAAATATTCGAGCATTAACAGTAGGATTTGCGTCCAAATCAGAGACCAGACTTAGCAGGCACAAGATCACATCAATTTTCTGGGAGTGCTCTGTTGCTTCTCCAAAATTTTCATTTTCTTTAGAAACAAGCCACAGAATCGCTGATGCTGTAAGTGACTTCTGGAGATTGCCTAGCCCAACCCCACCTGCTCAAAGCAGGGTCAGTTTGAACAGGTTACTGGGGAACATGCCTAAGTGAGTTCTGAATGTCTCCAAGGATGGAGACTCGTCCACCTCTCTGAGCAACCAGCTCCAAATGCACTAAGCCTTCTGGATACTCCTTCACAACCATGACTTTAGAAACGCAAGTTTACTAACATAGCTAACACAGAAGTATCTATGCAAGTCTGCCACAAGTTAAAATTATTCAGAAGTCTGAATACCACCGCCACTTTAGAACAGGGTGTTAATTGAAATGTCTGGAGAGCAGTCAACCTTCAATAGCAATCAATTAGCTGTTCATCTGTGCAAACGCCAGACAAGCACTATGTACGAAGAGAAGTGTTCTGTACTGTGACTCGGTGGATTTCAGAGACAGTGGCTGTTATGGAAGAGCCAGGACCTGGACTATAACAGACTTTACATGTTTATTCAGGTACACAACAAGGCTCAAAGGCCCTGGGGAAGTCAGAAGCTGCATAGCTATATTCAGAAAGTTTGAAATCTCTTGTGAATACTATATCACTTGTCAACTCATCCTGAAGTTGTTAATTTTGTGAACAAGGCCCAGACGATGCTCCTCTTCCTCTGCTCTCCCTCTCCATTCCCTTTATTCCACACACACAAAATTTAACCTCTGTCCCAACTGTACCTCTTCGGCTCGGGGATCACCATTGTCGCATCTCATGCCTCCACCGATTTCCAGGCTTCTAAGAACTCACCGAGAACCACCAAGCCCAATGAAGAAGGAACAGTCATTTCATCATTCTCGTGACAGAAGTAGCCCTGAAAGACAAAGAGCCCTCTCCTTCATAAGCAGCACTTTTAACACACAGCTGTAAACGCCATGGAAGACAAGAACAGTGGATCCTGCACAGCTGGTGACTCAACAGCATTTCTAGTACTGTTGGAGGCCAACAGTGACCACCCTCCCAAACTAATTTGTTCCACCATGTTGGTTTCAACAGTTACAACAACTGTTAAAATTATTTAACTGTATTACTGATGTGATTGTTAGGGCAAGAGAGCAAACCAAGAGTTGGTTAGAGCTTCAGGGTCTGATTTCCCCCCTCCCCTTGGAAAGAGTTGCCCAAGAATGTACTGGAGAGTTCATCCCGTTCCCTAACTTATAGACAGTTATATGCAAATAGGCAAGAGACAAATGAAAATTTAGGTAAAACCATATCAGATTCAGAAACCAGTTCTTCGGCTTGTTCAGCCTGTGGCTGGATGCCCACATAACAGACAAAACTTCTCAGCATTACCGTATTCAAGAGAGATGCAATTTTCATACTCTTTTGGCCCTTGCAATACAACTTTTAAATACTGTTTATAATGGGCATTCCATAATCAGCAGCTATAGTCATCAGATGCACACACAGCCTGTAAAAACTCTATATGCCACATAAAAGGAAAAAGGAATGAGTTATGGAAAAAAACATAGGAAAGATCAAGTCACTGTAACGCTTCCCTCACAGGCAATAGAAAGCAACAACAGAAGAGCACCTAAGCACATTGGCAGGTACGAAGGGACAGTCAGCTCTGGCGAAGGGAGAGTGACAGCTGCTGAGAGCAGTTACACGTTTTCACAACCCACTTTTACTTCAGAAATAACAAAAATAGTCTCATGTCCTCAGTTTGAAAGGAATCGTTCACTATGCCACTCGCTGTTTACATGGGATACAAAATGGCAAGTTACCTACATCAGGGGCTAGGAGGTCTTTCATACATCTAAATGGATTTGTTCTCTACAAATGTGGTAGTGGAAGGGGAGAGCTCATACAGGAATGGTTTGGCAGGTTGAATGCTGGAGCAGGGGAGATGAGGCCGTAATTCAAGGCTGGTTTTGCATGCAGCAGGAAGTTGCATCATCGTAACAGGCTTTCTTACAGCTCACTGTAGCATTGACTGGAGAAAAAAACTTGATCAATCAATACTGGATCTACATTTAAAGTGATGATTCCTTCTTTGTCAACCATTTACTGTTGATCCCCCTAAATATGGTTCTACCATCAGAACCCCCCCAGTTTTTTCCATTGTTAGGGAGCTCTAACGTCTGCGCAGTGGCCTTCATGGGGAAATCAGAACTCTCTCTCAGCAAGGTAGCTCATTGTCATGGAAAGCAGCTAAATCTGTCTTTCTATAAAGTCTCCATTTTTAGACAGGGGGTCATACTGCAACAGCTTTCATTTAGGAGTTTTTTTCATTATCTACCATGTAGGTCTGGGTAGGAACTAAAAAGAGCTTTCCTGGTCAGGTTTTTTTTCCTCTCCACTCATCCTTCCACCAAACACCGAGCTTTTTGGTCAGCTTACCTTACCCTGATACATATTACTCAAAATCGCTATGCAGAAGAGTTTTTTGTTGGTAGTTTAAAAAAAAATAAATAAAAAAAAGCAGTAAACGCCAAACATGAAATAGTTGTTCCTGTGCACTACTTCAAACTGACATAAATAACCGTACATTGCTAAAGCCACACCAGGTATCATTTGGTGGGTACTCAGATGTGCCTGGAGTCTGCCAAATCACCACTTAGCTGAAATCACAATTCATCTGAAAGGCTTATTCTGTCAGTGAAAGTCATTATCTTCTCAAATATTCCCAAATTTCTCAGGCCCAGGCATGGATATCTAGACCTACAAGCTTCTTGAAGAACTGACTTACCGACTTCTTTCTTTTCCTTCTAAGTAAAAGCAAGTATTGCTAGTCATTCACATTATGCAGTACTCAAAGCATAATTTAGTCAGATCCCATTGTGTGTGCACGCACACACTCTCCAACCTGAAGTTAAAGGCATGAAATGTGGGATTCATTTTTTATTCTCATTCATTTACTTGTTATGTTGTTTCCAAGCTATTAAATTACATTACACACTCAGTGTTCCCAAATGATGGAAGCAATGATATGACCCTACAGACTGAAGTCTTTCCGTTCTGGTACAGGGGCGCATAGTGAAACATGACAGTAAGCCCAAAGGCTCAAGAAACAGTGATACAAAATCCTGAGTATTAATTGCTATACAGCAAGGACTAATTGGCATATTTTTATGAACTCTCTTTAGAAACTGGCCACTAGGTCTGTGGTCTACAGACTATAGTCTGTGGATTAACTTCAGTTTTTGATTTAATTTATAAGCCCCAGCAACTGAGTTTGACTTACCTGTCAAAAAAAAAAAAAAAAAAAAAAAACAAAAAACAAAAAAAGAAGAAAGAAGAGCCCCTTACCTATCCTTTTTTTCTTGTTCAAAACTAGAAGATTGCGCATTATCCGTGATGTTACAGTGGATTTGTCTGAGATCTAAGACTAGTTTTTAATTTTTATGGAACCATGTTTAATGCTGAGTCATTTTCTCATATGTGGTCTTCACATAGTGCTATAATATTCTCTATTAACCCCTCACCTTGTTAGCCATTTAATTCATTTGCCTGTTTCCTTTCTCCAGTAGAGCTGCATTTTCAAATCATCAGTTAAAAGCTCAAGTATCAACAGTTAGTAGTCCATGTAATGATTACATCCAGCAATAATAAATTTCTTCAAGTTAGAAACTGATCAGATGAACAGCAAGAATTACTTTATCGTTTGTAATCAATAAAAACACATGTGCAAAAGCTAGAGGCAAACACAATTCAGCTTAGAGTAATCCATTCTAAACGCTGACCACTGAGCTTTCCAATTATAGTCTCACAGATTTCTATGTGTTCATTTTTCTTCATGGACTGATTATAGTTTTCCTTCCTTTTCTGGTGTATATCTTATTAAGTTGCACACAGCTTAGAATTATATTCAGAGATACACATTTTTGTGGTGGGGTTGAGTGGGAACTCAAATAAACATGATTTATATGAAGGAATCTTGACCTCCATAGCATGATGTCAAGGACAAGTACTGCTGTAGATACAAAGCAAGCTGGTACAGGCACATTTTTTGTTTAAAACATTACAGCAACTCTTTAAAATGGTTCTTACAATGAAAGATGCTGGAGCTTGAAGGTAATGCAATGTTTGTTTGACCAGTCTTAAAATCATAAAATGAACTGATTAACATTTTGTTTAACCAGTAAGCAGAATACTATGGCAAAATGATTACCTGTATTTACATCTTTTTATTCTGTTCTTGAGCTGCAACATTTAATTTCATATGCACTGTTCCAAGTAATCCCAACACAGAATGGAAAAACATGTCAGTTGTTTCATTTCAAGATAGCTTTAATCAGGTAATTACAGGAAAAAACATTTAAACAATTTTTATGGTGTTATCTGCTATGTCAACTTACAAGGATATGATGTTACAAACCAGTTACAAACTTAAAAGCATATTTACATTATATACTCAAAGTAACAAGCTATATTCATATTCATAAAGGAAACACCTATGGGGATGAGTTAACTAAATTATACATCATTTAGTAGAAAGAAAGAGCAGTTGAGGTTTAATGGAAACAACATACACATGAGGCACTTTGAGGTCATTAGGGTGGGAAGCAAATGGCACCAAGCGAAAGAAGGAAAACTATGTACAGCTTATACCGCAGCTTTGAACATGAAGGCTTCTTCTTCACCGAATGCTTTGATTTCTTAAATGAACCACAACTTTCGCAATTAAGAAAGAGAAGCTTTCAGGGGAAAAAAAAAAAAAAAAAAATCCCAAACCTAAACAACCCCCCCAACCCCTCCTTGTATTTATCAGTGCACCGAAGGAACTGGAAGTTTTATCCCCCCAGCTGCTGGACTAACAGTACCACATAAGGCATCTTTTAAAAGTTATTGTTTTGTTGCCAGCCACCACCCTTGATCTTCATTTTATTCATATGAATGTATCGCTGTACTGGCTGCAAGTACGCCATAAGCTCTGAAAAGATTTAAAGTCTAATTTAAACCTGTGCATTATTTACACAGGAGTTCAACGTTATCCTCCAGGTACACATGAACAGATGGTTCTGAAGAGAACACATCTGAAGTGGGAATGTTATATTCCAACATGTAAAATTAAGACATTCTTCAGAATACCTTTGTTTCTCTAGAGGAAACTGCATTGGTTAAGACTGTTTGGAACAACCCTTACATAAGCTCTGGAAAGGCATCTGAGCTTTATGCCATCATTTGCTGCTGTTTACTAAACAGTTACCATAGTAATTGTAGATTATTATCAGAATATTCCTTTAATCTTGCACACAGCTGTAGGTATGCCCTTCACAACTACTGAATCGCATGCGCGAGCGCACAGACCCACCTATGCATACTCAAAACTTGATTCGTATCACAAACCAAAAGGCCAGATTCCCTCTGCATGAACATCAAAACTCCATCCCTTTGCCGGGGGAAAGAACTTCAAGGGGCAGGAGAAAAAAGAAAAAACAAAACAAAAGAAAAAAACCCAAAAAACCAAACCACTTTCTTATGAACCCAGTGACAGAATCAAAAAGAATTTTCATTTCATTCCTGATTTTTATGGTCTTGTGAGTAGGCCATTGCAACTATTTTAAACCTAACAAAATATATGGTTAAAGCATTTTTACTTTCAGTCAATATTAATAATGAAACTTAAGAAGCATGGTGAGATAAAGAATCACAGTGAGTCCAAATTACTATTTTATAAATTCATAACTAAAGCTTAACATTTTTTTGTAGCTGTAGTGCACCCATAGCCAGTTAAATTACTATGTAACCAAATATTGTGCCTGAACGCAGCGGAATGCTTTTCGCCCAGTAGATGGTGCACCAGTGCCGCTGTCATTTAACTTCATCCCCCACTTTTAAGGGGAAATACTTAATTTTCACGGTAACTGAAGCTTTCAACAAGGGAGGGACTTAATATTCAGTGATGGTTTCCCAAGGCTTGGGTCTCCCTCCAAGCAACACAAAGCTCTGCTACTACATGCCTGAGAAACCACAGTTCTGATGCTAAGGGCGAGGGGAGGAGTAAGGATTGGGGAAGAAACTTCTCTTTTCCCAAATGCTTAAGAAAGTATTTCAGAAGAGACAGAATAAATGCTACGTGCAGTCAAAACCAAAAGGTGCACGGATGTAACAGCCCGTTCTGGAATGGTTTGCTGTATGTCCACCTTCCACTACTCATCTCCTAACTGCAACAGTGGGTAAGATCCCTAACACCAGAAAAAAAAGTATGCGTGCACCCTACTAAAACCAACCCTCATGTAAGCACGTATCTTTGCAGTTCTTTTAGTCGCTCTCAAACTGGGCATGCAGGCTGACACTTCCAGCACAAGCAGAAAAAGCGAACATACGTCAGTTCAGTAATCCTTTTTAGATGGAGCAAGTCTTCAAAGAGGAAAGCAAAAGATGAAAACATTTTAGCAGCAAAGTGGTTAAATGCAAGGTGAAAATATTAATGCACACATTCAATAAAAATATTAAAGCATATATGTTTCATATAAAATACAGTACAGGACCAGGAGTTCACTACATTGTAGAGTGCTCAGAGGAAACTTAAACTAATTTCTTTCTGAAGTATATACACAGTATGGTTCTATAGCATTTTCCTATACAGCCAGCAAGTTCTTTTCTTAGGTTGTTCATACCTCTCTTCGCCTTGAATTAGGAACCTAGCACTTAGAAATATTAAATTCCTTTCATTCACTAGAAAAACATCACCATTTTTTTATCAAAGTTGTTTTTAAAGTTAACAGTCTATTCTAGGCAACCAAGTTTAGCTGAAAATGTGTGAAGCATGAAAATCAACCAGAGTAGCAGCTTTCAAATATATAAACAGTAAAAACCAAGACTGCTGCTACCATGTCATATTCTTGGACTTAATTCATCCAATCAACTCTTAATACAAAACTAGAAGCTCTTCCGTAACTTCTACAGTTATCAATATATTTGTCTTCTTTTCAATGTGAAATAATACTTTGAGATGATCTATGTACACAAGGTGGTCAATTCAAGCTGTAATATAAATATAAATGTTTTCTTTTAAAAAGTATTTTACAGACAGATAATGTTATATACATTTGCTCATTTTACTTCTGGGCTACAAAGGAAAATTAAGGGCACCAATACATGCAGAGAGAAAAATTACACAAAATATACTGAAGAAATGCATAGGAAGTGAGAAAAGTCAGTCATGTGCATCTTTCAAAATCAATTAGTTTCTTTGTTTGTTTAGTAACAAGGGTATACTGAGGACAGTCTGTCCCACTCCAGCCAGGATATCAAATAGGCACCTTTGCTAATGAATTATGACTGGTTTTAGTGTTTTACATATCTTTAATGAGAAGTAAATGTTTCTTCCTTCATGACAGAGCAAAGCATGTAATGTTTTAAAAAATTCTCTATGGGTTAATTGGTTAATTCTTATCTGAAAGTTAAACAGTAAGTACAAACCCATAACAAATACCATATACAATATACGACCGCACATACACATACACTCTCTCTTTCTCTCACTCTCTCTCACTCCCTCCCCCATCCTCCCTCCAAATTTCCTCAATTAAGAAGTTCACTCCAATTTTGCCTGGGCTGTAATTTATTTCTCAAGCTAAGTCTTTTGTTGTTGTTTTTGAACAAAACACACAGTACTTTTGTTCTTGCCCATTCAAATAAAAAAAAGTTGCAGTTCAAAATAATGAAAACAATTTCACTTTTGTTATTAATCTTTTGTTTTAATCATAGTACTTGATAAACAGCTGAACAGGATCCTAGTTTAACAGAAGGATAAACAAGAACACTGATGACAATTTGTTACAACTGCCTTAATGTACCTTTTGCTTAATGAACATTTGAATATGCAATAAAGTATTTTTGGAGCACACCCCAAAAGAAAACAACTTGCTGGTTGAGCAACAGAAACAACTTCCTTTTTGCTATCATGTTGAAAATCAAAGTCATTTATATATAAAAATAAATGTTATGTTCTAACAAGAACATTTTAGACAATTACATCTGTGCTTAACAAAAAATATTGGTCACTCAAGACTAGAATAATTAATATTTTAAAGGTTTTTAGATTATCAGAATGTATGGATACAACTCAACACAAACTGTAGCTGAAGGGAAACAGGACTGAAAATATCAATTTGTCCATCTGGAATAAAAATGCGACTAAATTAACTAATTAAATATTTAAAATACTACCATGGAATGTGACAGTAGATATGGTCCATACCTACTATATCAGAGGGAAGGAAAGTTTAACATGTAATAATTCGTACCTTACACATTTAGTTAAATATAAACATTTGTTATTTATACATAAAGTCGCTTCCAAAAAACTATTAATAAGTGATTTAGTTGCACTTAAAATCAGTTTCATTTCTCATTTGCCGAGTATTAACTTTTCTTAATCTTAAATCAACTGTCACTAGTGCACTTTTAGTTAAAATTTCCCCTCAGGTAAGTTTTAATCCTTTTAAAAGAGCCCCCTCACCTAAACCATGAATGTACAAAGTGGCAAAAGTTAATCCCTTTTAGTATAATCATAGTTTATATACTCATTTTATAGCCAATAATAAGAATAGGCTCTCCTTTGCAAAATCTCCTTCACAACTTGCAACAAATGCCACGCGCTCGAAGGAAATAGTTAGGCATGGCTAGCACTTGTAAAATGCCAAGGTCTGACAAGTCTTGTTGCTTCCTCCACATCAAGCATCTCTTACATGAAAGAAGATTCCCTTCAGCTTGCCAAAAAGCTTCCACAAATCCAAGTTAGATGCTTCCTGGAAACAAAGATTTTTCAGCTCTGTTTGGCACAAGATTGATTCATCCCGCAGCTTTATGCTTTCCTCCACAGCACCCACATACCTCACCACAGTGATGGCAGGCTCTCAAGGGGAGGTAGCAGCACATACATGGAGCAATGAACGAGAGTGCCACCAGTGCTAACCAGCGTAAGCAGAACTTGTCATCACTAGTGTCACACGAGCAAGGATCAGAGAAATCTCCTTCAGAGTCTGACATGCAGTGATACAGCATGCTCTCTGCGCACAGCATGCAACTAACTTGGTAGATACATCTTTTAATAGGATCTGGCGCATCTTGACATTTTCCTCTGCCGTTATCTTCATGATTAAACCTTTCCTGGCAGTATATACAGCGGGAACGCTCACCATCCTCTTTTCTTCTTTTTGAGTTTTTAAATTTTGATGAGGAAGGCTGAGTTTTAAATACCACAGAACTCTTTGAGTCTTTCAGGGAATTCAACTTAGTTCCATCCCCACATGGGTATAAATAGTCAGATTTTTTACTGTCTGATTTAGAAAATGGTATATTTGAGTCTGCGTCATCCCTCTCCAGGTCGTTCTTCCACATGTCAGGATGCCTGTAGTCTGCATAACGACGTATCAAAATGTCACGAGGGTTTATTCTAACAATTTCATCTTCATCCTGAAAACTAACGTGTCTGATTGACTTCAGTGGGACCTGAAATGGCAAAGCAAGGCAAGTTTACTATAGTGAAGTCCCAAATTTATGTCCACCTACAATGTAAAACTTAGATTAGAAAATCAGAAAACAGGATTTTTTTCCCTTGCTGAAGATAAACATTTCAGCTTATTTTCTTACTAGTACAATTTACAGACTTCCCCACAATAATGACCTTTTTGCATGATATTAGGACCATGAGCTTTAGTATTCTTTCCTGACTTTTTAGTATCTCCTAAGAGCTTTGGATATTTTGGTATCTGCATAAAACTTGATACTGTTCTTTGAATTATGCTCAAAATTCAGGCTTTAACATCTTACAGTGGCAACTCACCTTATGTGAATTTGCTGATTTCACATCAGTGATGATCCACTGCTTTAGGATTAACTCCCTGATACATTCACTTTGAGTTACTCACGTCACGTAGGAGAAGCTTTCTTTTATTCCTGCTCTAAGTTTTCAAACTCCCTCCACTTTTCCAACAAGAGCATTGAATACTGGTTACTTATTCTCAAAGCTTTATTCTAGGCAAGGATTTTGCCATATGAAGAATAATCTTCAGTAGCATGATCAATCAGTAACAGTGGCTTCTAAATGCACCTCCCCTTAGCTAATATACAGTATTTAAATTGATTAGTTTAGGACATTGTCAAGCAAACACCTGAGTACTTTTTAAATTTTCATCTTGTAATGAACTGACCATAATTCAAGACCTTTTACCTCAAAAGTCAAGTAAGAAGGAACGTGCTAAACGTACAAAAAAACCCGCAGAGATAAGATAGAGTTCTTGTTTATTCTGCCTTATGATGAAAGGGCACAGGGGCATGAAGAAGTTGTCAAAGGTGGCAAATTTGAATCATCCACATTGAAATACTGCAGACCCTTAGATGTAAGTCTAAAATAGTGGACTGCCACTAAATGTTTCTGAAATCACATTACAAGTGACTTTCAAGAAAAAGTGCAAATAATGACAGGATAAAAAATTTAGAACATTTGCATGCAAAGAGCTCCTGAAAATAGCAGATAGTGCAGCAAAAAAGCAAAAGTCTCAGTATGTCCCACTATTCCTGCCGTACAGATAGGCAATTATTTTCCTACACTGTAGGGCTATTATAGTTGCAGCCAGAATATAAGCGAGCTTCAAGTCAAATTCCACCTTTTTCTCCTGTCAAGTGCACAGCCTGCAAACCATCTCACAGAAAAGACTGGAGGGGGGAAAAAAAATTAAAAAAAAAAAAAAAAGAAAAAATCACTCCCTAACCCATTAGCCTTACAAGTTCTTCCAGAATTATGTATTACTTGGGAATGCATCTTTGGCATCAGTATCGTTGCTTTGAGAGTGTTTACCTTATTAGTACTGATCAAATTAATGAGAATTAATGTGTCACCATTCCATAGCCTAGGACGACAGCTGAACTGCATGTTGCTAATCTGTTGCAGTGAGTAACAACAAACTACTGAAGATGATGTTTTAAGTTAAGACACTTCTATTTCACTTTGCACGTGTCTATGCTCCTACTACACCGAAGTCTGCATGCCCTAGTTTTGAGGTAGGAGGCAGAGGAGGGAAGAGGGAAGGCAGCTGGAAAAGAGGAAGGAATAGCTTCTTAAAATACGCCAGCTTCTGATTATGTAAGAATATCTGTAGCCTGCTCTAACCATCACTTCCCTGCTTGATAATCTTTGTGTGATGTATTTTAAGTACAGAACTGTAATTAGAGCTGCTTTGCCCTGGGAGTTTCAACTGGAGTATGCTAACAAGAATAATTTTTTTTTCTTGGCTTCAAGCCACGTAGTTGGACTTCCACAAGGTCTCGAGGATATAGGGTGAAGAAAGGTTATAGCCTATTCAACTGACATCACTGCTCTTCATACTTCCCCAGGCTCCGATGCAAGCAGTTAGGCCTCCCCTTTGCTTATAAAAGCAGAGTGCTTCTCACCTCTATTCTGTTTTCAAACAAGAGCCCATTGTTTTAGCATCAATAACTAGCTATGGCTAATTGGCTTTTTTTGAACAGTTAACAGCATAGATATATTTAAAGGAAAAAGCATCAAAAATGTCATTAGAATTCCGTATATTACAGGCATAAAGGATCCTTACCCCACTGTCCACACATAATATTACGCATGCATTTAAGACATCAAATAAAACCCATTGTTTAAAAGAAAAAAAACCCCAAAACCTCAAACCAAAAAACCCACCCTCAACCTCCCATTCCCCAGACAGCTAATAGCCATTAAAAATCACTACAAATACTAACAACTGTAAAATCTGACCTCTCCTCAGTCTTTGAAGGCTATTTGTTTGAGCAGAACACACTACATCTATAGGACTCATTTCTTTTTTTCAAGTCCTCAGCCAAACACCTACCAAAATGCTTAAGGTCTGACATGTTACAAACAAGGCAGCATTACGTTCTGTATGCAACTGATATGAAGAAATTTTTTAAGAAAGCAAGTGGGAAATGCTGAAAAGTAAGCAAACAGGAGAAATGCTGGAAGAGCTTTATAAAGTGCTTACATATTGGGTGTTTAATGGGACCTATATGAAAGCATGAGGTACCCAAAACCTTAAGAACAATACACAATCCAGATTCAGTTAGGTACAAATACCAGCAAAATTCAATGAGAATAATGCACACAGTCCTCTAGCCATTCAAAATTGTAACTCAGTACTAGTGCCATCTCTGTGTAACAGCTGAAACAGGAAAGGAAGAAGAACAGTACAGCAAACAAATTCCACAGACAATCTCATTATGAACATCATTAGCCAACTGGAAATTAGGCAGAAAATTTTTGTTGACATGACTGAACTCATTAGCATTACATCTTACTTGAAGGGGTGCACCTTTAAACAAGGCATGGACACTTGCTTGGTACTGTACCCTTCACTGTCTCTCCTCAAACAGATATACCTGACTTTGCTCAGCTTGCAACTTCACAATATGAGGACACGGGCAGCTGAATATATCATTGCAGAAGTTAAGTTAAACACATGTCAGCATATCAGAAGCTGAAGAGCTGAGGGACTTGGGTATTTTTTAGTAACAGTCAGAGTATTACAGGTAAAGATCTGACCTGTCATTAATCACATCTTTTGAGGATGCACTTCTTGAGCTATTCAATTTATAAGCACAGTAAGAGTGTTCGAACTTACTTATACAAAATTGAAGCAAAATAGGTATTTACCTCAAGATCAGCTGTGCCACATGGTCACATGCATGGAGTTCAGCAGAGACAGCGCAGTGTGTGTACATACTGAATGTGAGATTTTGTTGACTTGCCTATGTTCTAAATGTGTGCACCACAGGACCATGCAAAAAGCATGAAGTGTCAGATGCAGGTGGTGCTACAATATGAGAAAAATATTTTAAAAAATACCTACTTAAATTTCCATGGAATCTCCCATAGCTTCAGTCTATAAGAAGTGAATTTAGCATTGTCATTTCAAAGAAGTTCCTATTTAATTTCTATCAGACAGGCACTACCCAATATACCACAGCTTAGATTATCATTTTCTCAGTACCCAATTCTATATATGCTCTTAAAGCATACGGGTATTTTAGGCTACTGCACTTTTCTTTACAACTCAGTGAAGACTAACAGCATATACATCACTGGTTACTGTAGCTGTTAAGTGTTAGCTGCAATAACCTAATCACCCATCTATTCTATTCTAAGAAATTTTTAAATTCTCTTTGAAAGGGAATGGGAAGAAGGAAAAATACATACCTCTTGATCAACAGAACAAACAAAAATATAAGGTGATTTATACAAGGAGATAATTGGGGCAGATCAATTGTTAAAAATCAGAAGTTCATCATTTCAAGCTCTTTAGTTAGTTCTCCGGATAACACTGTTTTCTTCTTTTGTCCAATAAAGCACGCAGAAAGCAGCTGATACAAGACTTTAATACAATCCTATCTTTCTTTGCAAGAATGACCGAGGGTATTAAAAAGCTTTATTTCAAGGAGCGGAAATCTTTTCTGATGAAGTGTTCACAACTACTTGAACTTGCATTCTGCTTTGACTTGTGCTGTTAAGCTTATTCTAAAAAGCTTCCCATGTGTTTGCTCCTAGGCGTAGACCCTCAAATTAATTATTATCCAACTCACTATGAAGTCTACTTCTGCAGTCTACAAAAACTGTCAGTTCTTTGAGGCTTAGAAAGAAGCAAAATGTGTATTGTTAAAGGAAAAGCTGTAACGTTTTCTTTCCAATCTAATGTTGTATAAATATGACCTCTTTTAAAAAATGTCTGTACATCAGCCTTCCTCATGTTAGTGATTTTTTTTCTGTTTTAAGAATCTGTTTACCAATAGCTTAATACTTTTCATGCATAAGCGATATACTGTTTTCCTTTCTGTACCAAAATAGAATAAATAGGCAGTTAGAAAGCATAAACAATGTTTCACTAAAAATATTTAGCGCAAGTGCCCCACTGTGTAATGCATCCAAGATATCAATTTTAGAGATACTTTTCAATATTTCTAATCAAAACAATATTAGTATACACGTAACTGAGATTGAGCTCATGGCCAATTAACATTTTCTGACCAAACTTAAATAGCATTTCAAGGCTGCAGATACAGAAGTCTGTAATACAGAAATCTGACTTCAAAGAAAGTGAAAGATTTATTCACGTAGTCTGCTGCACTACAAGCACAGATAAATACCTTCACAAAGCTTTACCTCTGCCATAATAATGCTGTAATATTTCAGCTGCAAAGCTTATATTGATCATTTCAAGAAGCTGAGAGTATAATACTACATACAAGGACTTAGAACGAAAGTGCTTTCTTGTCAGGAACTACATACTGTGCTATTAATGCAGCAAGCAAAGTAAGAACTGCTTCTTTTGTTGGTAGTCTTACCTGGTTAGGTTGGCTAGGAAAACAGGCTCTCCTGGTGTTGAAATCCTCAAATGCTGAAGGCCTTAAATTTGCGCTGTTGTAAGGTTCACTGGTTACTACAGTTTCGTGTTGGAAAAGGTGATCTTTCATTAATGAACCTGATGTATTTTCTTGAGTAGTCTAGAATACATAAGAACTCCCTTAAAATGATTTTGCATTTATTCAAAACCCACACCAAACCCACCAAGTTCATACATAAATGCATTAATATTCAATATAAAGTATTAGAGGCATCTATAAACACAAGTATTTTTAAATACACATTTTTAAAGTACTTATAAGTAGGCAAGTATTTTCTTTACTATGAGTCAGCCTTGGAAAATAAGAGTTCCTTCTCTGCAGAGCGTACACAACTTGGTCATTAGAGATACATGCCTTTGTAACTCAGTTGCCAAATCAGACTGAGGAACTTCTTTAAGGAAGGAAAGATTAGCCCAGTCTCTGAGATTATGCTTTCTCTAACTACCCACGAGGCTGCCAGTATTTACAAATATACAATTGGAGGAAAAAATTTCTGAGACTAATAAGGCAAAAGCTAGTCAGACCTTTAATAAATTAAAAGCAAGATCAGCTGGAAAGGAACAGAAAGTCAGTTTTAACACATACTGGCTTAATTAAAATATCTAATTACAGCAAGTGTGTATTAAACAACTAATGACTGTCTTTTTGAAATTGAGGTTATATCAGGCAATCTGATACAAAAATGAGACCATGTGGCAACATATAATGAGATAGCTGCAGGACATGTGCCACTCAGAACAAGGAAGAGGAAGTATGTTTGGGTGGAATATTGGCCTGTGAGATGATCCAATTTCTGAAAAGAACAGAAAAACAAACAGTTTTCATTCTTTAAGCTTAACTGATTGGGATATACTTTGGATACAGTAGACCATATTGATACAAATCTCACTGGGCTTCCAAAAAAAATTGTACTGTACAATGTTTTGTTTGTATTGAGAGATGCTGTAAAGTTAACTGGCTGTCATCATTTGATAGCATTGAGAAAATTCTGGCATCATCCAGCTTCCAGCAATGAGAACATTTCAGCTTTATCATAAGGATTTGTACATATCAAGAAAACATTAAGGGGGAAACAATAAAAATACTGCAGAAAACTACTGAGCCAGAGGCAAACCTGAAGTTTTGGCAGGTTAAGTACTAACACTGAATCATTAATTTTCATTTTTCAAAATACTTAAGGAACTTATTCTGGGATTACATTAGCACCTCATGTGCATAAAAGCCTAATGTATCAAGTTCTAAGACATCTAGATAAAAGGGAAGTAGCTGTTCCGTAGCTGATCTTTGAGAGAAAGAAAATCATCACATCACTAAGAATTTATATATTGTTCAGAAGCACTCGGAGTGGAAAAACATTAAAATTAGTAATTAATGATCAGCTTTAATTAATACTAGAGACCATACACCCCATGAAAGACAATAGCTCAATCAGGTTAAAGTTCCACTGAAAAATTTTGAAGACAGGCAATACTCCAGAAAGTAGTACTTTTTGCAGATCCTTGAGTATGACAACACCACTAAGCAATGGACCCTGTTGTTGTCAAATTAAATTTTCTGGTCAAACACTGTTGGGAAAGGAGTACAAAAGAAACGTTGAAGTGACTGGCGAGAGTTAGATTTCATGGATGTATAGTTATTTTAAGAGCAAAAAGCACCAAATGTTAGTGCAATATCAAACATCTTCCTAGCAGGAGGTACTCCTGCAGGTACATTGCCCAATGACATAAAAAGCTTCCAAAACACTGGTTCAAACCACAGGAGAGCTGCATTCAGAATGAGGAAGAAATGCCTACAAGTATTTTTGGTTTGAGTGATGTTATAAATGCTTACAAGCAGAAACTATTTAAGCTAGGAACACACTTAACAACTAGAAGCCATTTTACAGAAACCACAGTGATAAGCACCACCTAACCCCTTTACCCCCCCAGCTATTATCAATTTGAGTGGTCTAGGGAGAAGGATGAGAGCTGCAAAAACTACTATTCCTTCCTTCCCAGGGAAAAAACACATACTACCCACAAGCCAGCCTTTATCCCTGGCTGAGACTTGCAACAGCCTGCATTATTTCCTGTCCCTGCAGGTGATTCACACCTCTCTTCTTCAGAAATAAACTACCTACACTATAGAGCAAAAAGGACACAAGCACATGCTCGCCCAGACACACTCTCCCCTTGGCAGTCAAGAAGGGCTCCATCTAATAAAGGATACAGGCACTGATCATCCATTACAGTGCTAACCAGCAGTGCCAGACACTGATGTATGAAATACAAACCTTAATCTTAAAGCAAGCCTTTGTGCCCTATATGCAGCAATTATAAAGGAATGCTTTTATAAAATTCCAACACAGACACCACAATCGAAGCTAATTGACTTCACGGACAAATTTGGGGGTGGCAGGAGACAGAGAAAGGCATCTGACCTTTGTAAGGCAAGAACTCATGAGACAGCTGTTCGGAAAGCACAACGCTCAGCCTACCAACCGAGACACTACAGGTAAGCGGACACAGCCTAACTTCTGGTATTTATGAAAAATGAAAAGCGATCAGGTCAGTGCTGATCTTATTTAGCCTATAAATATTCACTATGCAGAACTACAGAAACGCCAGACGAATATCCTGAACTCTGTATTTTTAATTAAACTGATAGTTTACATACAGCCAAACCACGTTTATTAGTATCAAAGAGGCTTTCTTTGGACAACACTTCCTGCTCCAATGTGATGTTTTATGACAAGGTCATAAACACCTGAAAACCACCATTTATAATGGAAACACTGACAACCTGAAGGGAGAGGCCCTAGAAACAAAAATGCTATTGTATTGAAAATGCATTTAAGTAAAAAGCAAACATGTAAAGTTTTCCACAAGAATGAAGCTTGGTATATTAAATATACAGAATATTACACACAAACACAGATGCACACATTCCCCTTTTCTACTGTCCAAAGCAATTACACCGCCCACATTCAATATCCTTTAACCACGGCCTGCAAAGTACAGTACTGGCATAGGTTATTCAGTATCATCTGTAAAGTAACCTACGCCAGTTTTTAATGCACAACGGAAATCTGGTTTGCTCCCAGCTGCTGGTATAATAATTACTGTCCTATGGTTGCTAAGAGATACTCTGAATTTTTTTCCAAGACTACTAAAACATTTCTGTGCGCGCAGGCAAAAGGATGCTGGGTAAAGCAATAAAATGACTCCAGCTGTAGCTCTCCAGCAGAATTCAAAGCCAGATGACAGCTGTAGAGAAAATGAAAACCAGACTGAGCTTCTCTTCTTCTTCAATTTTCTCTCCTTACTTCTCCCAGTTTGCCAGAGTTAAGTCTGGGAGAGAATTCAACATTGTTCTGCAAACATTGTTAAAAATGCTCTGCTCTAAGTAAGTTTAATGATTACACAGAAGGATGGATGAGAGACCACATTTCCGTTGCATCCCAGTTCTTGTATTTACTTCCCATGAGGCCTGAAAATCTGCTGTTTGATGCTAACCAACACAAGGAGCGTTTAAATGTTTTTTCCTTAATTTTTTAATTGTGAATGAATGATACAGGTTTCAAAAACATCTGAATAACTTCCTTCTGCTTTAGCTATTTCTAGGACTGATGGAGCAGCTATTTTCATGTTTGGCAAAGAAACTCTATTATAATCAGGTATGTATTTCTGACATGGACTGAAATATTACCTAGATTACTCTGAATGTTTTGTACGTTTTAAAGTAAAAAATAAGGCATCTGACATGCCTTTTTCTTCCAAAGCTGCTCCACCTGATTATATAAAGCATACTAGAGGTTTTTAGGGATTCCAAGGAAGGAACTAATAAATTAAAACACAAAGCATAACTATGAGGAAATGAGAGATGGAGATATAAAGAGGCTGTTAGGGATACTGGTGAGAAAAAAAAAATTCCTCCTCTTTTTTTGAATACTACTCCACAAAAAAGCTTAATAAACCCAAATAATTTTAGCACAATATATTATTAAATTTATTTTAAATGGATAATATAAATTAGTATTACTTTTAGTTCTAGGAACTACACCTAGCCAATTTATTAAGTGCACTAAATATTGCTAATCCTTAGTGTTTTATCATGTAGTATTTTCTTCTCCATAAAAACAATAGTGTCAAGCATAAATTATTTTCCATTTCCTTACAAGTCATAATGTCAAGTTATTTTTGTAAAATAAAATTTGTGCAAAGCTTTTGTTGTAGACAAAATAAATCCAACGGTCACTAAATAGTGTATTTACAAAGAGGCACACCAACCATTTATGTCCTCCTTGCCTGCACCAAAACCACTTAAGATGCACGTAAGTTGCAGGCCTTTTCCCCTTCATATTGACAAAAAGCCCAATGTACCTATTTCTGAAAGAACAAGCCAAACTTTTTTTTTCTGCTTGTAATTTATCGGTCTACAGTTTTCTTCTGCCAGTAGTAAGAAACTCAAAAGCGTAAGTGCTCCATTTCTTGTTACTTCAAAACTGTTAAAATGTGTTGGTAGCCTATAAATAACACCAGTATGACTGCATCAAGAAAACCTGAAAGAAATTAAGACTCAACTGCTCTATTTTTCAGTTCTCAAAAGCAAGACTTAGCATTTCAGTATCCAAAAACCCACATAAAAACACTTCTAAATGCATGAGCTCTCGATTTCATTTAGTTAGATTTACTTCTAAGAAAAAAAATTTCTGATTTTAAAATTTTTTTTCAGTTAAGCTAGATGAGTTTTAGAGCAAGAAGTTTATATTTGGTAGAGGAAAAGAATCTGAGCCAATCTTTGAACGAACAAGCAAACTGACTTAAACAAGCTGCTTGTCTAACTGCATTCAAAATGCCTGGTTTTATACCAAAAAATCCAAACTTCCTACCAAAACAAATTCCCAGTGTGTATTTCCATATAAGTATATATACATTTCCAGGATCCATTTACAAACATTACTGGAAGTCAGATAGCTCTGCATTAACTCATTTCAGTATTTCTATTTGAAATTAATCTAGTAAAACTAAGGCTTATTTAATGATATAAACAATTTGCATATAATATGTTCATTAAACAACTAATAGTAATTGTAATCATTTAAGCAACCTTTACAAGCAAGTATGAACACCCTTAAGATTTTAACATTATTTGTGAACAACAGAGCATCTAAAGAAGCTATGTCTTTTTAAAATGACTTGATCTTCAGTAAGAAGAATGCTTTCTCTGTGACATTTTATTTAAAAAATGTAAAAAAAAAAAAAAAAAAAGAAAAAATCTAGTGACCCAAGGTACAATATGGTGAACAAAATGCTAGCCTAGAAAAGCACAAGATGGGTTCTATTTTGGGATTTGCATTTAAGAGTTGCACACACAAGCTTTGGACAACCCCTATTTCTGCTTGCTACATCTATGTAACGTGGTAATACTTATTACAAGTAGGCATTGAGGTTTAACAGCAGTGCCACTGACTAGATCAGAAGGCTGTGTGTTTTGATCTCATTTGGATCATTTTATTTGTTCTGTGTAGCACTGAATATAACCAGCCAGTAAAATAACTTATGAAGCATGTTTTGCTTTCTCCATCACTAATCATCTTCATTTAAAAAAAAAAAACAACTGTTAATGAAATTTATGTACAAACTACATACTATATTCACACTTCACATATGCACTAAATATAGGATTCTTGCTGTATAAGGTAACTAGAACAGCATAGACAAAACACCTTGACAGCAGATGATGTAACTGACAAAGACCTATTAAAATTAATATTTCAAATGTACCTTGATGACATCCTGGTATGACATTACCTACCACACTAACTAACAAAGAAAGACAAGAAACCTAAGAATACCAATACACATGATAGCTACTACAGGGTATAGACAAAAATATAAGTGCATTAACAAACATGTTATGAAAAGTAAGTGTGAAATAACCCTTTTCTCTTTTTGATATTCTGCTATTTTAGAAACAACTTATGACTACTTAATTTTTTTAATTAAATGGAAGAGCTCCACTGCTTGATC
Organism: Nipponia nippon; assembly: GCF_047370975.1. Classification (NCBI taxonomy): domain Eukaryota; kingdom Metazoa; phylum Chordata; class Aves; order Pelecaniformes; family Threskiornithidae; genus Nipponia; species Nipponia nippon. The sequence goes on from NW_028262291.1 coordinate 36,661,918, forward strand.
TTTTGTACTTTATTCCTTAGAGGTTAGAAATTACAACTCTGGAAGACTGTTCTGATGAAACAACAAACATCCCATTGACCTCATATCCAAGTGTCAACCTGCTCTTCAACATTCTATCCACGCTCTAAAACGCCCTTGCATAGATATACTCCAAAACTTACTCAAAAATACTATTAGAGACTTGGGAAAACAGCTTATAGAATAAACAGGGGGGGGAAAAAATCATTAGGCCTTTTAAATTATAGTGGGGTGGGAAGAAGCGGGGACAAGTCAACATGACTCTTCAAATACATAATACATTATCTTTAAACAAAACGGTCTTAGCAGTCTTTCAAGTTAAAAAAAAGACCTGGGGTATCAAGTTCCACTTACAATGGTATCAATCTTGGAAGGGCAAGGAATTAATCATTTCGAGGAGACTGAACACTATTTGGTATTTCCAAGATATTCTTGATGACTAGACCTGGTGCCTGTAACTAAAAGACTGTAGCCTTTCTACACTGACATCCATAACCCTGCAATTACAGCTTCGTTATTGATACATAAACCTGATTTAGACGAAGCATAGCTAAACAAGGGTGGCTTCAGCCTTCCCTGCATTTCTTTTTTTTCCCCTTCTGGTATTGTTATCGATAGGCAATTCTATTATCATTTATTTTATTTTGGTATGCAGAGATATGTTAAGAGAGATTGGCTAGCTTTTTTGCCTCTAGAAAACAGGTAATTCTTGCCATCTATCCATGGCACGAATCCACAATTAAGCAATGTGTGTTGTGGTGAAGTCATTAAATATGTTTTCCTGTGTGGAATATAACAGATGATTCTACCTGCAGTTTGCACCAATCAGGATCGTTTGTACCTGTAAGTTTATATATAGAGAGAGTATTTTTAAAAAATATATGTGGGTTTTTTTTATATATATAAAGTATATCTACACTACCTATTTATATATCTAAATACATCTATATTTACATCTATACAGAATAGATGATGTAAATACACTTTTCTCCACTTTCCCCAATAAATAACTTTGTAAATATAAAGAATCAGATATTTGCTTCAATTTTGGCATCCTTATATAGAAACGTAACAACTAAGCAGCGTCATCAAGAGGTAATTAGTTTCCTCTAATCTCATTAGGCCTGTAGAAATTGCTCAATTATTAATCCTTGCAACAAAGCGTGTTTAAACAAGTCTTTTAAAAGCTGATTAAGGATTGCATTAACTTTGGCACATGTTTACTCCACCCTGTCAAAATCTCATGCTTACTTTAAATCCAAAATATCTAATATGTATAGCAATTTTACTTTAAAGTGCCTTAAAATAAAGCACTGCAAATAAGGAACAACAGGTGGTTTGCACAGCCAACACTTACAAAAAGAGATACATTTCTTCTACCATAAAATGGAAAGAAATCAGGAGACTCTTCTGCATTGCCACTGCATTGCAGTATCCTTTCTAAATACTTGACTCTCAGTCTCCTACCATAATTTGATTCTTACCTATGTCGTCAAAGTAGGCTGCTAATTTTCTTGATTTTGTGTTGCACAGGTTCTACACTACATCTATCTACACTGGTAAAGAATTTAATATTGCATAAATGACAAAACTCTTTCCCTCAAGAAACCACTTAGGAGTACTATCAGTTTTCTGAATAGTCACTAAGACCCCGAAGTCAACTTGTTCCTATATCAAGCTTTATATTAATTTAAATATCTGCACTCTGAAAACTGAATGTATGTGTGAATAAAGCCAAGACTTTCCCTGAAACTGTAAATAGGAAAGAAGAGAAGACAAGCACACACAGACACAAGTAGGTTTTTTTAAAGTTTGTTTGTTTGTTTTTTTTTTTACAGTTATATTACAGCTATTTACTGTATATATGTATCCATAATATTTGTTTATATTGGCTTTTTGATTACATGGATTCTTGGATATTACCAGGCAGTGCTACACATCAGTGTTGCACTACTTGATAAGGTATTTGTGTAAAGCATTGTAAGTCTGAAGCATAGTAGGAGATAAGTTTTTACCTGTTATGCCGTTATGGCCTATAGAAACGGAATAGTGCAAATAAGAAACAATAAAAATTTGAATCTCAACAAGGGACTGCTTTATCTTCAGTGTGTTATTAAAAATTATCTGAACTTCTGCCCTTGTTTTGACTAGATTCTTTTAACTGTTATCTCGGCATCTTTTCAACTTTAACTCTCAATGTTAGAAGCGTCTACCACTGCAGAGTGAAAATCTAGGAAAACAAATAGGATGTGCATATAGAAGAAGATTCCCGATGCCTCTATTATTTTTATTTCCCCGAAAAATATTTCATGTTCCCGTAAGTTCAAAGAGGACACATAACCTAGAACAGACACAGTAAACTTAAAAATTAAACTCAGGATGGTTAATCATCCTATTGATTAAATATTGACTATTTAGTTTAGGACAGACAATATTGTAAGTCTTCCAGATAACTGTTCTGGAACTTATTTCATTAAACTGCATTTTGCTATTGCTCTTACTTTGCTTATTCTCACTAATGAAAACAAAAATTGTTGAATGAATTTCTTCAAAAAATAACTGCACAATTAATTTAAAAATTTAAATACTCACTTGAAAGCAATCTTCTGCCACTTCAACATCATTTTGGGAGGGTGGATAACCTACAGAAAAGGTAAAAAAACCAAAATAGACAAGGTTATTTTCTTTTTATTTACAGTTTACTGCTTCCAGTAGTCCATACCATCCTTCGGTATCCAGCTATGATGATATAAATATGCTTTTTTACTTTTTAACCAGTAGATCACTGTATTTCAAGTTGATTTTAATAAGTACCATTCATTTCTACATTTTGTATTTTATATACTGAATATTCCTAGCCACACTCCTCTCTCTTGTTCACAACTTTCTTGTAAAAGCATTTTCAAAGTGTCATCAGAAGTCAGAAGCAAGGGAGTATATTCTTGTTAGTTTTCAAAACACTACATTAAAGGCAGATACATTTAGTTGGCATGAATGCACACTGTGCTATATTTTGCTATAAATCAGCAGAAATTGGAACTGTGAGACCCTAGGAGAGAAAAGGACTCATATGTTCTCTAATTATTTCTCTTGCAGGGATATGGATGATAGCAGCACAATTCAAAAGAAGTCATTCTAGTATGTCAAAAAGCATTTCCTTTCAGAAACACATTTCTCCCTTTGCTAATATGATAATACATATTAAATCCCTAAACTTAGAGCACAACACAGCACAGAATATTTTGTTTAAATTTCTCCCATTGAGTTACTTTTACAAGCCTGAAAGAGATGTGCTTTCCATCAACAGACACCTGTTCTCTTCCCTCCTTCCCTCTCCCCATCCAGCAATACATTTATCATATTTTCAGCTCAGAATTGAGACTTGATGATCTTCAGTTTGCTCACTAGTTTCCATGAGGTCAGTGAAGCTCTGGAACCAGTTAGCCATATCAGAGTAAATTCTTCTACCGTCCCATATAAACCTGTCCTCAGAACTACTCTGTCAGCTGTTAGTAAACAAATAAAACTAGTAACTCAAAGTATGTGCAGACAAAAAGAGAACTCAATGGGTCTCAAATCATTCAACTTCATAGCTTATCCTCTAAGAACACAGAAGCTGTAAGAAGCTTCTGAGAAGAAGGTCCAAGTAAGACACTATAATGCTCAAGCTTCCTCCATTTCTTCACCTCTAAAAAAAAGAGGCAATGCTTTATTATGTAGGGATGTTTCGCAGAATTACTTTATTAGCGTTTGTGAAACAATTTAAGGCACTTGGATGAATGGCACTTTAGAAATGTCAGAAGTACTATTTTAAAACTGTTAAAATCTCAATGTGCTATAGATCAATCCACATCCTTAAATATTGTCAGCATTAATGTTATGTGCTTTGACTTATCTCATTTACTAAACACTCAAAACCGCTCCCTCTTCACCTGAAATATGTACCTTGAGAAATATCCTCTACTGCTCTCCGAATACCTCTGTCAAATGCTCTTGCATCAGCAGGACTCTGAAATGTGAGGCCAAACTTTTTGTCATCAATCTTCCAGTGGTAAAAAGTAGGAGTAACTTTGTTGTAAACAAGGTCCTTCTTTAATGTGCATTCCAAGACCACCTTCCAGAAAGAAGACAGGAGGAAAAGATATCACTGACTAATGTAACAAATTTGAGAACAAAATGTAGTCTTCGTGAATTACCTGAAAACATACATCATAAGAGCAGATAAAAGTCTCTGTTTAAATTTCTTCCTGTTACAAGGATGTAATTTTAACTTCGTTTCCATTATGGTCAAATTATTCACTAACAGTTGCTTGATAGGTGACATGGGTTAAGGACACTATTTGTATACCAAGTGAATCTTCCCAGCCTCAAAAGTATCTCTCTCATACCTGCAGCAAGCACTTCTGTCAGATTTGCTAGATGTTCAGCAAATGAAACAGGCCACACTCTGAAAAAACATTACTGTGGTGATACCAAGTATTACTGTATCAATGGGAATTTTATTTGTATACTTATTCTGTAAAATTTTTAAACACTGAACTAACTTTATGCTGCTTTTAGGCTGTAACATTTTTCTCCCAGAAAGGCTACTAGACAAGAGAAAATAATACAGGAGAATTAAGAACTGAAATTAATAAAAGGTAAAATCTTTTTGAAGGTATTACTGCCTGTATCTAGACACAAATATATTTATGGCTCATGTTCAACTATAATGAAAACAGTAATTAGGAATAATTAACAGGATTATCTGGCTACAAAACCATTACAGGTATACATGCACATTCAGTTATGAAGCAAAGTTGCAGTCTTCACATCATTTCCCCACTTTAAACTGGCTGGGATTTAAAATATATTCGCATATTTAATTTACCTGCAAAAATTATTTTATGCAACATTGTTACCTTGAATGTTTCTTGATTAAAAAAATCCAAGGTGAACAAGAAAGTATGGAGGGACATGCACTGGTCTGCTTCTGTAGCACTAGGTTGAATAAAATGCACAGCAAGACAACCTGCATCTCTGTATTCCTACTAGATTCTGAACACCTACACTGAAAGGTGAATGAAGAATTTTAGTATTCTATCATTTCAACACTAACGTATTTTCATTTTTAATTTTGTTACATATGCAGCTTTTTGAGAGAAAAATACAAAATTTCTTACAGCATATGGAAAAATGAGGTTAATTATAAATGTAACTGAGAAAAAAATCTTCAAATTTAAAAAAAAAAATCTGCCTGTGCATAGATTATTCTTACATATCCTTTGTGTTCTTCCTCTCCTGTTCCTGTCTAATTATTACATAGGCAAATAGGGTTTTTTCTTCTGCTTTTCATTATTTATTCCCCCTACCCTACACTCCACTACTAATCGTCTTCTCTCGAGTTTTACTGCCTTTTAGCTCTGTCTCTAGAAGGATGACATTCTTCCTGCACATATAAACTCTTTCAGCATTAAAATAATTTTTGTTACTCCACTCTGAATTCCCTAAATGGCCAACAATATGTAGGTACAACTGCCTACAAGAAAGAATATGAAGGAATCTATCTATCTGCTGGAGATGTGCAGGAAAAGGTGCTGCAGGGAAAACAAAAGGTATCATTCTGCAGTTCTAAGGTATATTGATCATTCTTTGTTCCTTTTGATGACTTTAAACTTGCTTCCTGCTAAAAAGAGGAGTTAAAAATGAAGATGTCTAACATCAATGCATTTTCTACGTCTGTGAGCACTTTTGGGGGATCTCTACTATATTAAACACCAACTGTTTTCACACCATATTTGTGTGGAGTTTCACCTAAAATATCAACAAAAAGTACTGCAAGACTGATTTTATAGCATCTCAGTAAACATCTGTTCCCAAAGGAGTTAATCCAGATTACTTTATACTGAAAATTCATACCTGGATGACAAATATTTAAAAATATACTACCACTGGAGATAAACTACTGGATTAAAACTTTACTGAATACCAGCTATCATTTTCAAAGAAACCCAAACCAAACAACCCCCAAACCAAGCCCCCCAACCCAAAAAGAAACTGCTACCACCTACCCCCCACCTCCAACCCTCACAACATATTATAAGACAAGCACTCATTAATCAAACAAGCAAACATTCTACCAAACACCTTGATTGTTTACAGCTTGATTTAAGGAAACAACAAATTTGACAGGACAACACTGATTTTTCAGATCTAAAGCTGTATGAGAACAGACCAGTTAACACAGTAAATACAAATGGTAAAAGGGAAAAATTACTTTGATGAAAATTGTACGTGTTATCAGACATACGAATCCATATAGGCGAGACTTTTTGCCTCCCCCACCTGAGAAAAAACTCAAAAACTGTAGGTCAGAATTAGCAGTGGGACACAAATCTATAAATGCCCCATCTTCAATAGTTTTTGTTGCATCCAGAAATAATAAAAAACCAAACAAACAACACACCAACCACCCCCTAAAGCATTTTTTTCCTCCCCAAAACGCTTCTATGCTTTGCAGCAACAACGTATTTTTTCCTTGTTAAACACAATGCTGTCAAAGGCGTCTTTATGCTGAAGCATGCAAACTATCATTGGGGATGAGGAAGAAGCATCCCAATACACATAGCTCCAAAGCCTGGAAATGGAAACCAAGCTTTTAGCAATACAGATTTTTCTTTCGAGTCTTCAAACATACAAAACTCCAACTACTTTTTACTGCGTTTTGCTATGGCTTGGAACTCTCCACATCACATGTGAAGATGATATCAGACTCTCCCACATGGTTACCAAAAATCTGCCTTCCCAAACCTTTTTAGGTAGACCTTCCCTAAGATCTCCAGTGATAAGCACAACAAAAACCTGCAAAATTGTAAATTAAGTGGCTATAGCTTAACAAAATTGCATTTTTTAATAAACATGGGTTACTGTTGAAGGTTTTCTTCATTTGGAGACAATATAAGACTTCCATGCCAATATGAAGCAGCCACCTTAGCATGTAATGGCAAATGTTGCAGAGTTATCAGACTCAAGACAGAAGAGCTCCAGATCCACAAGATCAAGATCTAAATTCTCAGAGCATAAATAGGGCTATATGTCTACTTACTACTATTTAATGAAGAAATCCTTTTAATATCCAGATGTCATTAAGTGCAACACTAATGAGTTCATAACTACGGATAAAAATACTTGCTTCCTACATGTTTCTTTTCTCACCCCTACAAGCTACATTCTTTAAAGATATCAGAAACTATTTGGCTTGTGTAGACAAGATGAATCTCTAAAGTCAGAAATTTTAAACTTCAACACTTCAAACCCAAATATTTTTAAACAAAAATGAATATTTAAGATATTAGCATCATTATCTAGGGCTTGTTTCAGAAACAAATATGAAAAAAACCTTATTGCATTTGATATAAATTTCTATTTTGATAACAGACCCCATAATTGAACATTTCTAGATACTGGGTACTATTTTACTGGTTTCTAGCTGTACTTTCAACAGCTTACAACATTACATGTAGATAGGTAGTTTCACAATTTCTGATTCCCAGCCCAAAACTACAAACACATAAGGATAGTTTTTGATGAAACTTTTGAATGCCTTTTCTGCTAAATAGAATCAAAGGCTTTTCTCTAGTCTTGAGACCAAGCAGCATGACCTGAGTGTATTCATGCTACAGAGCATGTGGCCCCAGTGCCACTGTGACCCTGTGACATGATTATTTTCTGTGCATGCCTTTTTTTTTCTTTTCAATTCAAAAGGTTAAGACCATGTAAGGACTGTACTACAGCCCATCAGAATCAATCTTTTCTCAAACTTTAAAGCCAGTTTAAAAAGTCAATGATAAATTAAGTTTTTGAACAGCAGATTTTTAGAAGAGAACAGTATTTATATTCAGTTTCAGCTTTGTATCTTTCCCTTTGCACAATTACCTGTTCTTCAAAAGAAAGATTTTAAACTTTGATTTGTCAATCCTGACTCACGATCCAAAAGATACTAGTCACTTTTTTTTTCTCCTTCAGTAAAAACTTACATGGCAAAGGACTCGAGAAGAAAATAAAACAGAACAGAGAAGTCTATTAGACTTTTCATTCCAGAATGTAAAATTCACCAAAGCCTAAAAACCTGTAAGCTTGAGCCTCATGTATGTTTAACACTAGTGCTATTAAGATAGAAGAGAGCTACTGTAAACACAGTAAAAAGAGAGCAGCAGACCTGACCAGGTTAGGAGGAAGTGCAATTGTTCCAAGCAGACTGGCTGGAGCCAGATCTAGGAAGGTGAGTATAATAAAGGAGGAAACGTGTAATTATGTCAAAGTCTTCACAGAATACCCTTACATTCCAACGCAGATCTAAACAACCTGAGCAAACTAGCGGGGAGCATTCCCTCTCCTAAATTAATTCAACGGTGCCACCACTTTTATTTTCTTCTCACATAACTAGGATGCTTTTTTGTGAACCCCATGAGATATTTTAAATAGCTCGGTACCACACAAAAATGTTGGAAGTTCTACATATAGCCTGAAGCTGGTTCGTAAAAGGGCTCATAGCAACGTGACTCTAAGGTATATAAAGAAACGATGAGAAACCCCCAACAAGGAACTTCAATATTTTGAAGTTCAGTCCCATAGTATTTAATTTATACAACTGACTTACAGACTGAGATCTATAGTCCTAATTAAATGCCCGCATATCCTATAAAATATATGGAGAGATCTGGCACATTGGAACGGAATTGCAATGTAGTGTCAGAAGCAGTACCTGGAGAAGCAGCAACTAAAGCTAGTTTACCAGAAACAGTAAGAGAAGAGATAAAAGATCTCTCATTCTTTTTGAGTATGACCATTTAAGAGGGATCTGGAAGATACCTCCATCAAATACCTCACCTATGGATTTCAAGTTGCTTTGGAATAAATTCCACCCTTCTACTGATACATAGGTTGAACAGTAACACTGGCATTAATGATTCCCATGTATCTTGGGTAAAAGCCATAGATCTGAATTCCATTTGCTCTCTAACCTGAGGTATTTCAAAATCCATGCTTCCCTGTGTCCCAGAAAAGTGCTCCAAGTTCCATGCTATAGCTTTTCCAGGATAAGGGAATTTTTGCACCTTTTCTGGAAGGTAAGCCAGTTCACAAAAGACAGACTTACTGGCCAGAGGAAATCAAAATATAATCTAGTTATAAAGGTATGCTAACAGTGTGTAATGTGACTTGGGGGGGGGGGGGGAAGACTCCATTTGTAAGGATTATTTCCTTTATTTCCTTTTTTAATCCACAGAAGTATTTTCAGAAATGGCTGCGTACCTTGCAAAAAAGTAAGTGAACTGGAAATCATGGTCTAGCTGACCAAGCTGTAATGACTTCTAGATGCTACAATGGATTAAACTTTCCTGAAGACACATATGCTCAAAGTCTGAATAATGTAAATGTTCAAAATGGTTTAGGAAGCTTTTTTAAAAACGATATTGCTACTTTCTCTTTGCAAATACAATGGCACAGCAACCAATTAAACCGTGTATGACTAACTTCAAAGATTATTCAGGTGTACAGATTTACACACCAAGGCTATTCTAAAATGAGATTAGAGTGATGGAGCACAGAAACACCAGATTCAGTATAACTCTTACTCAAAATCAGAAGATGACCAAAATATTTGGTCCCTACTCAATAGCAAACATGATGAACCCATAACAACTTCCACTTTTCCTTTATTTTTAAAGAAAAAATAAAAAAATAGCATTTTATGGCACTGAAGTAATCTTTAACAGTCCTTTTCAGGGTTGCCTCTTTGAGAACACAGCCTTCTCCACTCTTTCAGTTGGAACAGACAATTAAATTTCAATTTCTTGGTGTTATTTTTCTTGGTCTTTTCTTTGCATTATGAAATACAGTAGTCACCTGTCCATTCTATTTGGACTAAAAAAACCAATTGTTTGGCTTCATTAAAGAAAAGGTTAAAAATTGTGCTTGAAGAGTGAATCCACAGGAATATCCTAAAAACAAATGTAATACCATTAACTATATTGAGAGCATAAGGACCAGAACAATTTTAGAATCAGTGACCGGATCCCTGTCCAATAGAATTTCTCTTCCAGTCTCTGCTGCGGTCCTTTGGAAAAAGTGTCATGACCTAACGATGTCCTCACATAGCTTGGTGTAGGATCTTGTTTCTTTTATGCCAACAGGGGTCTTGTTGCATACTGTGCAACTTTGTTGTTAATTCATTACACATTAGCTGTTGCTTATAAGTGCATTATTTGAAGTCTGAGGAAATATGTGCATCCGTAGCTTCCTTTTACTCCGTCACCAAAGCATCACTGGCTCTGCGGCATTCTTCCCCACAGCCTAAATCTGTATTTGTTGGCTCCCTGAGCTTTATTCAATATACACTGGATAGATGTTCCTCCCAGCTGCATTTCTTCCATCTTTTACCCTGTGTTTTTGAGGGGCTGACTTCCAACAGCAACTTCCTAAAACTGCAGTAAGATCAAAGTCTGCCCTGACAGACAAGTAGGTCACATTTAGGGGCAGTAGAGGGGAGGACAGAAGGACACAGGATGGGACACACACAAAAAACCAAATAAACCCCCGAAACAAAAAACCTGTTCAGGATAATAAAGGTTTGGAAAACATATTTGTACTAACACAAGCTTGATTTCTCAGACAAGAAGAGCAGAGACATTTAAAGCCTTCTACCAGAAGTGGAAACGAAACAAGGCTTGCCCAGGGGAAGCATGAGAGAGAGTGCAAACAGATCAGGACACTGATGGCTGCGACATATTCATATGCACGTCGTAGAAACATTAAACCAGCCTCCAGTTCTGAGCATTTTATTACCCTCAGATTCTGAAGGCAAGCTGTGAATGTCAAAAACATTAAGAATTAAGAGAAAATTGTCAAGTATCTCTAAATGCAATTAAGCTCCTCAAAAACAGCCTCAATAAGGCTAAAAAAAGTTCTAAAGGGAACTACTGCAAAGTGAGGAAGGAACTGCAGGTGCACATAGCTGTGCGGGAACATAGGGTACTCTGCTAATAGCACTACGCCTCGCTGAAACAACTGAGTCAGCAGAATTTCTATTTATATGCTGTCTTCCTACAACAGTCACAGTCAAGGCAGAAAACTCAGCAGTCCTGCTTCAAGGGAGAAACTGGTATGTTTGAGAAAGAATCAGCAGTACAGTATAAGAAGCAATTCTACCTTTTAAGCTTACACAGGAGTCAAATTATTGGCAGAAAAGAGTAAGTTCTTGATAAAAGTCATTAAGATGGAGGTTTCGTGCTTTCCCCACTTCTCTGTTTCCACAGTCAGACACCCTCCCCTTCAGAATCCCATTTGGCACACAAGTAACCAAGCAAGCCTTAGTAAGCCAATTTTCTCTTTCATAGGTCTGCATGTAGAAATGGCTGAGATCCTACAGCAGTTTTGCTTTTTTGAGGCTCACTTTCATGATGCTATTTAAGACAAGTTTATTACTGGTATCTTATTTAATGTAGCTGATAAATGAATACTATGTGTTCATCAAACCAGATCAATTCTTGGACCTGTCAGCTTCATATTTTCTTCCAACACAAAAGTTGTTTTCATGTAAAATGGCTACTTTTTGCCATAGTCAAATTCCACAACTAACGGAATCATTACTGAGGAACTCCTTCAGATTTTTTGTTTTTAACAAGTTCTCATTTTCTAACACTCCTATTAAACACAGTATCATTGGTGTATAAACAGGTTAACAGGAAGATTTAACTTTAACCTTCCATTGGAAAAAAAATCTGAATAGCACAATGTTTTCCCAAATGGATGGAAATCTGCAATGAAAAAAAATATGTTTTAAAGTTTCTAAAAGATCAACATGCTTAAATCTAGAAATGCATGGTATTATACCTGAAACAAATAATTGGCTCCTTAGGTATATAATCACCGATATGGATAAAAGCTCAGCAACTGCATTAGACAGACTATAAATTTGCTTTCTAGTCTACAAGCAAACATCTATTCTTAGGTCCTATGTAGTTTTAATAGGAACATTAAATGGATGTAAATTGTTACCGTTTTATCCCTGAGTCGTTCTCCATGGATAAGAAAATCAGCACAGCTATTCTCTTCCTGGGGAATGACTTTGAAGACTGTGACACAGCTTAGTCCACCCCCTCCAAGTGGTAACCATCCACCACTTGAGTCATCCCGGGTCATCACCACAGCTCGCACTCGTGCATAACTATTACTGGAAGAGATGCAAAAGAAGAAATTAGTTTTCCATAAATGCAAACCAGCTAAGTCTAGTTAAAAAGAGAAACAAAACAAAAACCAAAACAAAACAACAAACCCACAACCAAGATCAGAATAATTAACATTGTGGTGGTTCAGTCCTTCCGTAACAGTCACCTAGAAGAAACCAGCCTAAGAAGACCCTCTAAAAAAATGTTCCTCTGTACTTTTATGCCTTCATTAGGACTTCTTGGAGCTTACATGCGATTCCTTGTAAAGAAACTTAACCAGATTATATAGTTCCTCAGAGTCAAAACTGATATTCTTCCAAAAACTTTACAGTCAGTGATCTAGCTAGAGATGGCCAGGGGTGGGAAGAGAGTAAGAATCAACTCCCGTTTTATTTTAGACTAATCGTGAAGCCAGTCAGCCACCATGAAATTGCACAGAAAAGAGAACAAGAAAGCCGAAAGAGGTCAGGCCTTGTGCCACTGAAATCTAAACAAGAACAGGCTTCTAGCCAGAAACCCCGCTTCCCTTCATCCCTCCCTCCCTCCTCCCCACGCACATAACCCGTCCTTTGCAAGGGTAGGTCAGGACACATGCTGTGGGGTTCGACAACAGAACCAGTTACGGCTACTTAAAACCTAATATTTGCAGTGTCTGCTAGCTGGTTCTCTCCTGTATTTGCCGTGTGTGGAAAATTACTTGCATTTTACAATTTAACAGCTTTTTCCATCATTTAGCATTTTTATAAAGTAAACAAACAGTTATGACTTCATTACTTAAAAGCCAAATTCCTTTTTCAGAGTCTCAGAAAATGAGTTTTTGGTGACCTTCTCTTTCTTAGCTTTAATTTATTTCTTTTAAATTAAATGACACATTTTAGTTTTGGTTATGAATTTGCTGCTACATCAGTTGGAAAACACCGTGGTTTACCAAGGATGTTATAAGATCCTACATTTGAAGTAGGATTTACTGCATGAATGTAATAGTCCATGAATGAACATTCCAACACTTTAAAAGAAATAAGCTTCACGATATCTTTTGCAACATATTTCTGATTGAGAGTTTAAGTACTTATGCCAGTTAGCAGTAGTGATGTCAAATTTAAGGACTGAACAGGAAATATTAGAAGAGGACAAAGTTGTTTCTTCTGTACAAAATTATTTTTGATATAACCATTTACCAAACTGTTGTATTTTAAAATGATCACTGCTTCATTTTTTCCCCCCAAATGTCCCAAAATAACTGAAGGTAGGCTTTTTTGCGTAATTAATACATTACATTCACACACACGCACACACACATGATTCACGCATATGATTCACTATATATAAAAAAGAGTTTTGCTGCAAGCATCTAAAGCTTAAATACAAAATGGCTTGCAAAATGGGAAACAGAACAAGACTATCCAATTTTAGCTTATAGGCAAGTGAATTTGTTTATAGACTTTGTTTGCCCCCTCCAAGCAAAAAAACAGCCTCCTCCTCCCCCTAACCCTCATAGTTAAAATGACAGTTCAGTCAATGTTTCTCACCATTTCTGTACCAACATCTTTTAGTAACTCCTCCCACACAGCAGACAAATATAATCAAGAAGAATCCAATCCTTCATTGTATGCATCTATCAATTCTAATATCTGCAAATAAAAATGGCTATATCTTGATGCTCGATGATATTACTGAAAGTTGAGTCATTCATTGGTCTCTATCACTGTATTTCACTCAGAGGTAAGTTCAGATTGTAGTTGCACGCTTCAGACACAGGTAGTCTTTTGTCTCAGTTCTCTCAGCCTCTTCTGACAGAAACTGAGGACACCCGGACTTTCCTCTGAAACAGTACGGAATAGGATGTACCAATTGGTTAAACCGACACACTCTCTTTGCTATTCTCCATTCAAGCGAACCACAAATTTAGCTTTAAAGTTATTCATTGCATAAATTTGGTTGTAAATTTGAATATCAGAGCTTTCTTTTATATACCAGACTGCAGCTAGAGTTCAGTTAAGCACCATCTAGGGCTATAACAGAACTTCACATAGGCTACATGAGAAAACTTGAACTACAACAGATTAACTTTCTTTTAAATGAAAGTTTACACTCCACAGCCATTTTCTTTTCAAGAATTGCTAAGGAGACACAAAGATGGAGGATGCATATCATACCTCAATGGCTTACCTACTTCCATTTGCCAGAAGTTTTCTGTCAGTGTTGTTTTTTTCCCTTCTCTATTACTGGGATGCCTTGTCTGGTCTACCTAACAATCTTGTGTTTTGATTCCATATTTTCTAAACTGTTTTAAACAACATTTATCCTTTCAAGTATTTTAGAAACTACTGTAAAATCCACTGCATTAGTGCAAGAGCCAAAACAAAATTCCCCAACAGGTAATATTTAATGAATAACCTCTTAAATTGAAACAAAACAGTTTTTCCAGACAACCACCCTGTAAATTAACTAGACAAATTCATTACTGTATTTGCAACAATGCCAAAGACTATGAAGAGATTTTTTAGTCTTGTGGTTTTGTTGTTGGTGGTGGTTGGGTTTTAATATTATTTTTTATATTTTAAGGGAACTCACAATTGGTAACGATAGCTGTTTTTAGTAACAATACAAGCTGGTTTGCAATTAGCCACAAAGCAGCAGCAGGACTTAGGGTGATTTCCATTTCCAGAATCCTCTGCAAACAAAACGGCATCTGTCAGCTACTGGTGCTACTGAAACCACTCAGATGTCTTGTATCTCTAAGCGTTATGGTCTCATCTGCTTTTGGGAATTTTAGAACAAATTGTTAAACTGCCGGTGTAGCTTAGCTGTGGGAAGGACAGACAAAGCTCCAGTGTTTTCTGGCACCACCTCTACAGCCTCGCATTTTTACCTACTCTTGCATGTTTAGCAACTCTATCAGGAATAACTAAACAAAAGAAAACCAAACAGGGCAATCAGTTGAGCACTACTGTTCTGAATCATTTTACTAGAGCTACCACAAGCACGTGAAATGGAGCATGAAGAGCAGCATTGCAACAGCAGGCCCAAACCTATTCTATTGTATTACATCCAGCCTTTCCTGAGACCCCCGGATTTTGGCTGTGGCCACTGGAAACTCTTGAGGCCGAGCAAGGTTTACAGGAAAAGCCAAACAGGATTCGGTCCATAGGAGCATGCTGCATCCCAGGAGTGAGTACTGAGCACCAGTGAAGACTGGGGACAACCACACAGGAATCCAAGACCAATTCCTAACAACTACGGAAACAGATCTTCTCTCTCACAGCTGAGTGCCTCAGGTAAGGAGACAAGAGTATGGTATTCTTATGTGATTACAGTGAGTTATAAATTGTGATGAAGTAGGAAAAAGAAAAAAAAAAAGAAAAAAAAAAGGTTATCTACAGTGTTATTTTCCCCTAGTAGTGAAGAGCTACTGAAGAGTACAGCATGTGTCTCAATGGTATACCTATTAAACTTGATACGAAGTAATTTCAAGATAGCATAGTATATTGTGTGAAGTTTCATTCTGAAAGTATCAGCAAATGAAGATGATTCCTGTACTAAAATCAACAGCTGGAGTGGGGTGAACTAAGAAGTCTGAGAAAGCGTTAAGGGGCAGAAACAAAGGGCTACAAACCGTAAATGCAGTAAAGACGTAAGACTTGCAGCCCTTGCCTGTCGTCAACTTTGTTTTAAGAGCATCAAGGACTAAAATCTGACCACAGGTTTTAAAGGTTCTCTCCTCCCTCCAAAAGCTGTGTGTTTATATCACTGTAATGCTCTTGGGTGCAAGCTGACTTATGACCTGGATGACCGAACTGTTGTTCAAGCCCAGGAAGCACTCCACTGACCTTGACAGGCTGGGACCTTCCGCTCAGCAACTAATGAACAATCCTGCTTTTGGTGGCTGGGGGGAGGAACACAATTGTTATTGCATCACTGTGGCTTTTTTTGTAAAAAATAAATTGTTTTGATAATTTGGGGTATTTCTTATGTGTAATATCAAGCCAATTAAAGATACCAAATGTTATTACAACATCTGTCCTCTCTTCCATTAGCGATCCAAAAGAGAATGAAGGTTAAGAATTTTCTGCCAAAATATTTTTCCCAGAGAAAAAGGGGAAGAGATGTTGGGGGGGGGGGGGGGGAAGCAGCTATCTTCTTGAGTTACATTTATTTTAACCCAGTTTCAATGGTATGCAAATCCTCCCTCTCCTAGATTCACACTGAGCACTACCAGTCTTCTATTTGTATTGCATCTTGCACATTTCTATTTTAATATAGGACTGAAAAACAATGAGTGATCTCAGAAATGTTTGTTAAGACAATTGAACTGCAATTGCAAATTGTTTTTTAGTACTACAAAGCTATTACCATCACCATCAAGAAACGTGGATCTTCAAGTGGAATTATAAACTGAACCGTATGAGAAACTGATCCTCTTAGCTTTGGTAAAAATATTTAGCATTACAGTTTCTTTCAAAGCTGGAAAGTAGATTTGCAGAAAAGGACCTTGGGTTTCAGGTAGACACCAATTTGGACATAAGTCTGCAATGCGCCCTTGAGACAAAGAAGGCCAACGGTGTCCTGGCCTGCATTAGGAGAAGCGTTGCCAGCAGGTCGAGGGAGGTGACCCTTCCCCTCTACTCAGCACTGGTGAGGGCACACCTGGAGTGCTGCGTCCCGTGTTGGGCTCCCCAGTACAAGAGTGATATGGAGCTACTGGAGGGAGTCCAGCAAAGGCCACTAAGATGATTATAGGACTGGGGCATCTGTCATATGAGGGAAGGCTGAGAGAGCTCAGGCTGTTTAGCCTGGAGAAGACATGGGGGTGTCTTATCAACATATACAAATACCTGAAGGGAGGGTGCAAAAAGGACACAGCCAGGCTCTTCTTAGTGGTGCCCAGTGACAGGACCAGAGGCAATGGGCACAAACTGAAACACAAGAGGTTCCATTTGAACATCAGGAGCCACTTTTTCACTGTGAGGGTGCCTGAGCAGTGGGACAGGTTGCCCAGAGAAGTCGTGGAGTCTCCATCCTTGGAGATGTTCAAAAGCCACCTGGACATAGTCCTGGGTAACCTGCTCTAGGTGGTCCTCCTTGAGCAGGGGCAGTGGACAAGATGACCTCGAGAGGTTCCTTCCAACCTCAATTATTCTGTGATTCTTTCTTTTATTTAGTATCATATTTCAAAGCACAGCAATTTCAATAAAATACGACCTTATAAATATACCTAATATGGATTAATTTATGAGAATTCATGATACTTTCAAGTAAGAGTTGTCGCTGTGCACAACTGCTATTTAAACACTTCTGACAAGGCTAAGAAAAAAAAAAAGCATTCTGAAAAATCGTGACACACTCTGCTATGAAATTACACTATCTTTGCTGGCATGCAAGTAACAGCTCCAGGCTGATCTCTGAATGTGAACTGGTCATGGATCAAGGCTCTTTACCTTTGACTGGCACTTTACACACGTACTTTAACCCCTCCAACTTCTGCTGCAATATACTTACGTGTTTGTAGCCTCACCCAAAGAGCATACATGAACCACACTTGGCTTTTTATGGTTCTTATTATCCAAACAGCTTAGCACAAGATTTTACAATTCCCAGCTAGAGAAGTGCTCATGAGTACGTGCATGCCCAGAGTACCAAAAGGTAATATCAGACCACTGAGCTAAATTCTATTTTACTTGCAGATAACATTTGTTGAGTATTGACTCAATTTAGAAAAGAAAAATAATTAATTTCACCATGAACATATCGGTACACTGCTGATGATATAAAGCCCTTTGTTACTACAAGTTTAGAGAATGACTGCCACTGGCACAAAACATTAATGACTTATCTACAAGAGAAGAAGATGCAAATATAGCATGAGTACTAAACAAGACATAATTTACACCAAGAAAACATATGACAGCATATCCTATTCATTTTTATGAAACTGCTGTATATGTATTTTTTTTTTCATAATAACAACTAATATATGAAGCTCTGCCTGACATGACTGTTATCATTCTCCTCTCAAAATTATTCCAGCAAATCAGAATACACACCAAACTATTACGCTGGTAGAAGGCAAAACTTTACAGATTTTCTCCTTTAAGAGAGAGACAAAAAGTATTCTTCACAGTGAAGACAGGAGGTGCAGCAACCATGTGTGGCTACTATGCCCAGGAAATTTATTTTTGTGAGAAGCTTAGCAAGAAAAGACATGGATTTCCAGGAGGAACTATAGACAAATGCTGTTACATTTAGGATAATGGTACCAACACTGCAGTAAATTTACTGAAGAGCTTTGGACTTTGCAAAAAGAAAAACTGAATGCGACATTCCTGCTCGAACACACACACACACAAAAAAAATCAATCTACTTACAGAAATCTGAACTACCAAGCAAAATGGCTTGAACTCAAAATGGCAGAAGGAAAAAAGCTATGTGGGAAACTGTATTGTGTAAGGAGGGGATAACTGGTATTCTGAAAGAGCCAAAAATACTTGATTATACAATTATTATTTAGCATGAGAGGCTTGTGAAACAAGGTGTTTGACAGTGCACCCACAATTCAAAAAGGAAAACGAGACACAAATGAGCAAGTGTCCAAAATGGGAAACTGTCAAAACAGTATATTGCTGTTATGAAGTGTTCTCTTGGACACAACATAAAAAAAAAATTAAAAAATAGCAGCACTAGAACCACATTCCTATTTGAATACCACCAACTTAAGATTTGTGACCATGTAAAGTAACCAGTGCTGCAAGGAAGAATGGCTACTACGGCAAGAGCTTTTGCCATGCACAAGAGCACATGAAGAACAGAGAAGCTGTTAAAAAGATTTTAAAACCATGAAAGTTACACACAAAGTAGATATTTGACATTTCCGTGAATAACATTTTAGCCCTGCTCCCCAGCACCTCCTCTTGTTCAATAATTGTAGCTAGTTTCTATTCCTTCTGTATGTCATCCATGAGGACTGGTTAAATGAAGTAATATTTTAGCAGATTAAAGGAGATCACGACACATACTTGGGTTCCACCTCTTTTAAAGAAACTGCCTTCTGGAGGCCTAAGTTTTCCTAATAGTATGGATTCTGTAACACCGTCTGGTCAAGGCATATTACTTAGAAAATTACATGCGACATCAAATACATAAGCAAATAAAAAACCCAAACAAACTTATTTGTCTTTCTACCCATCCCCACAGAAGTTAAAAAGAACCAAAGTAACATTCAAAGATGAGTCCACAGCTTTTGGACACATGTAGCAGAACTAAAAAAATAGTATATAGTATATACTTCCCTTCTGTAAGAGTTGGTGAGATGGGCTGGACATGGAAGATGCTTTTTAATGACTCCCACAGCTGCCCGCTTAACAACAGAGGACTTCTGGTACCAGGGACTCCTGGATTAAATTCCACCCAATTTTAGGCAGATGGGATAACAGAATTTGAGTGGTCAGATCCTGCTACTCATATGCCCCCCCAAGTTCAACAGGCTTCCTCCAGAAAACCCTAAATTTGTCTCATTTTTACAAGCTGACAGCCCTGAACTCCAGAAATATCCATTCTTCATCCCAGCCCAGCTTCTCCTCTCTCTATATATTCTCATAGTTTCTTCTTCCTCCTTACCCCAGAATTTCTGAAGATTGAGAAGAATCTCTTCACTCCATTTATAGCACAGAACTGTCTGTACCTCTTCTAATTTTGTGAAATCACTACTTGTTTCTTATCAAGTAGCAATCGAGCTACTGGGTACTGATGCCATGTATTAACTGTGACTTGCTTAGCATGGAAACATGTAAATAAAGATGAAAAAGCCCACAAATAAAACAAGAGGAGGAGTTAATTTTTTAGATAAGAAAAGTTACTATTTCTTTCCAACCTTGCAAAAACAGAGGAACGTCTAAAGAAACGATGGAAGACAAGCTTTTAATTTTTGCCCGCACTTCAGCAAACTTGGGACAAGCACAAGTTTATAGCCTAAGGCAGATTCCACTGAAGCTAAGACAACTTGACACTTCCAGTAAATGTCATCAGACAACATCCATCCAGCCTAGAAAGAATTTTTTTTTTTTTTTTTTTTTTCAAATGGAGCTTACAGATTCAGTTGTGCCTTTTATTTTCTTTGGAATAGCAATGATTACCATAGTTTATGAAAGATAATTTAAGGAAAGTTTTTCAGGTAATAGTTATATGTGAAGAAGTCAGAATTCTCTCTTCTCTCAGGGCCGTTTTCCTCCAGTCTTACATACTCACAAAGTCCCTGAGCTTCACTCAAGTATGCAAGTACAATTAGATCACCCTCATAGTCGAAGCTATTAGTCATCTAGCTATCAAGATTAAGGATGGCAGGACTCTGGAGACCCTGTTAACAGGGGATGTGAATGCATTCATCAACAAGTCATTTTGTAATAAAGTTCTTGACCACTAAAAAAAGATGAAGGTAACTAATACATTGAAAGAAGACCATAGTAAGATTTCTTATGAACCATTTTAGCTACTCTAAGAAGGTATGACAGGCTGTCCTGAAAATGTGATTTTCAAACAAGCGCCTGTGTACTTTTTATTCCACTGCTCCTTGCATTTAAGAATAGTGCTCCACAAATGTCCAAAAAGCTATTATTCTCTTCCTAACACACCTAAGAACTTATTTATCAACAATAAAGGACAAACCAAGTAGACCCTACTATACTTTCTCTAACGCACCAGAAAACATTGTCTCAGATTTTATGTTTACTATGTCTGAATTTCTTTCAGCTTGTCCTGCACTATACCCTCTTCAGGACAGGGAGCATCTGTAATGAGAGTAATTCAAGAAAGATCTAAGTGGTATACAAGTTGGTATACAGTATACAGAGCTTAGCTGATGAGCCGCTACATACTCTTTTGGCAATACATTTATGGAAGAAAAAAGCATCAATCCCACTGAGTTTACTCACCTCAAGTAACACTTGGTATTAGGTAGGCAACCATAAAATCTAAATTTTAATCTTGTCACATTAAAACAAATTTATAAGAGGTCCAGATTATTCCTGGCATGCATTTCCCACTCAGCCTGCACAGAAAAGGAACAGAACCTGAAACCAAATAAAGCATATCCACACTTACAAAAATAATCTTTCTTTAACTGTCTTGCTGAGCTGTGAGATTGCTAATGAATGTTGTATAAGAAATAGTGTTTTAAAACTATGTGAATTAGAACGGCAGTATCATTTGTTGATATTGTTAGGCCTAAAGCTTGTCTCAACATTTACACTGACGTGGCTTTTCAAGGACTTTAACCTGCCCATATGAAAGTGATGTTGTAAAGTAAATTATATTCTAGGAAAATCCCTAATGCTAAATTGCTCTTTTTAACATAATAAGAAAACAAACAAACACAAAATGGACAAATCATAAATGTCCACACTAACAAAACAGAAAGACTACAAGCCAAACTGCAAAATGCTTAACAAATAGCACCAAAATCAGAGTAAAAACAAAAATCTAAATGAGTCCTAAGGAAGACAGCTTGTGAACTTACAGATCTATTTTAAAGGTCTATGTTCAGTGACCAAATGGAAGCTACCATTCCCTTGCTATGCAGCACCACACTTTGTGATTTGAATCAGTCTTTTTGTAGTTTTAACAAACCATGATTATTTGGGATAGAGGAAATAAACTTGAGACAGACAAGGGAAAGTCAAATGTGAAGATTTCTATTACAATAATCCGTCAAAGGAGAAGAAATAAAAGATTAACAAGATCATACAAAACGTTTTAATGGTATGCCCTTCATATTTGCAATACGTCAGCATGAATAATGTGACTTACATAGCCAATATATAACTGTATGATCTATGTTTGATAATCTCAGTAATAATTAGCATCCTAGCCAGCAGTCTCGAGCATAGAAATAAGTGATTCACAAGTCCTAAGGTCAGAGAACATAGGAATGTTAATAGTGCATCAAAAAAGTGTAACTAAGCCTTGTGTAACTACATTCCCCACTCCAACGACTGCTGAAGTAATACTTTTCCCAAGTTTCTACAAAAAGACGTATGTAATGAATACATGGGTCATGCATGAACATAACAGAGGGCAAAAGAACACACTGAAAAGCCTTTCAGTTCAAAGGAAGATTATTTAAGTTGTATCATTTGCTGCTGTTCCAGAAGAAAAGTTTAGAAACTTGTAACCAACTGCACAGAAAAAGAATAAAAAAGCATACATGCATTCCCTCCCCCCAAATATGTAACAAAAACTAAGAATACATTCACACTTCATAAGTGATCGCTAGTCATGAGAACTCCCACAATAATCACTGAATCTCCCAGTCTACTCAGCAACTGAAAAGGGATCCACCAGCTACATTTTCCTTGTTTTGGCCACGGCAAAGTCCTAAACAAAGAGTTACAACACTGAGATCATGGGATGATTTAGCGTTATGATTACATCGCGTTGCTTCCTCTTTGGACTTTTCAAAACCATTAATACCATTAGGAGTTACGGGTCTGAGCTGGGACTTCACCATAAGGGGGAAGTCCTGAAAAGGGTGCTAGAGATAGCTAAGTCACACTGCACAAAATATGTGATTAGAGTATCAAGAAAGCAAGTGCAACATGACACAATGCAAGCTCAAAACGGTTCTTTGAAAGTAGAATCCAAGCAAGGAGCAGAAGAAAGATCTTTCTGCTCCAGTCAATCTATGAGACAAAAATGTCATGTAGGAACAACCAGGCAGATTTTTTTTGGTGCAGCTCTGACATCTATGTTGCGCAGTTTTACTAGGCAAAACAGATTGCTATCCACCCTAAAAACATTTTAAGTGACTATCTGCCACTTCTATTACACAAAATATGGTATAATAAAATAGTTTATAAAATATAGTATAAAGTACAAACCTGAAAAATCTAAATTGAGAGATACATTAAGCCGTTCCACAAATATTTGTGTTCTTGTATTTAACAGCACTGAAAATGAATCCTGACTGCATAATTGAAGAAATACAAACAGAAAATTAAATATCTCTGCTTAGAGAGACAGAAGATAACATTATATATTAAATAAATATAACGAGAAATTAAACTGGTGGAATGGACAAATAGGTATAGATGGTGAAGATCGAACTCAAGAAACAGGAACCTAAATTTGGCTGTTTCATTTGCACCTATATGTTTTGTTATGGACTTTTGCACTTATTCCAGCAACAGAAGGACCTTCTCTATCCATATCCCAAGCACAAGGTCTACTATTAAAACAGTAATAATTACAAATAAATTTCACCTTATTACAAATAACAATGAATTTTGAGTACTTTTATCTGCAATGAGACTGTCCAAATAACCCCAGTAAACCAGGAGAAGTAATTAACTACTTTACTAGCTAAAGAAAAACAATCAGCATTTTATTATGCATCCTGAAAAATGAGGTCAAAAGACCAATAACATATTACAAGTAGCTTCTTTACTGATGCTAACAAATAATCTCTAATTTTTGAGCCAAAATTTTCACTATTTAAGCCTAAAGTACTGGCTGTATTGTAAAAGCTCATCTGACAGAATTCTGTACTTCGTTCACAACCCAAAACTGGGAATCCATTCATCATGTATGAGCTTTATATACAGGATGTACAACAGTGTTTCCCAGGGCTCTGCTTCTTGAACTTGGTTGCTCAAACGTCAAAAAGTTATTGTGTTTGAAGGGAAGAAAGGGTATTCCCTAGTCATGCAGTAATTCCTAGACAGAATTCATTTGCTTGTAATTTGTATCCATTCCTCCCAGTGTTATTAAAGACTTGTTTACTATTAATTTTAAAAACTTATTGACTAAAAGAAAAATCAAGAGAGAAGTGATTATCTGAGTCAAAGGATTCTAGAACCGACACTCTGCAATTTTAACTACCTGATGACTAAAATACCTCATCCTTGTTTTCTTCACCCATATGTTGACTGGGAAATATTGTGTGACTGGTACTCAACACAACCATCTATTTGAGGCATTTTCACAAAAGACTGAGTAAAAAAAAAAAAAAAACAACAAAACAATATTGACTATTCCACATAAAAAGCTGATGTTTAAAGAAAAACAGCTGACACAGTTGTTTCTTTAGGAAGCACAAAAAAGAAAAGATTGCCCAAGAGTTATTTAAGGGGAAGAAAGGGGAGCTAAAAATGCCAGAACTCAAGTAACAAAAATGAAGTAATAGATGTTTCAAAAGTCAGTGACATGAAAAGATCGGGGGGAAGAATACGGCTTGCATAAAGGCTTCCCTACCAAGTAAATAACATTAAAAAGAAAAAAAAAGGCGGGGGGGCGGGGGGGACACAGGAGAAAGAGAGGAAACAGCATCTCCTTTTCCCAAACAAGCAGCAGAGACATGACGAAAAACTGGGTGCCCTTCTTCAATGTGTGCAGCACAAACACAAAGTATTTGCTTTTAACTGTATGAGAGAAGCATAATCACAGGGCATATCACTGTTCAGCATGCAATTCTTATGCTACGGCTTTCTATAACACACTGATTTTTTTCTGTATTAAAATACAAGTACAAAATCTTGTAGCTAAATCTAAACTAGTAAAAATTCAAATACAAACTATTGTATTACCATCTATATCATATTAATAGTTTTAAGTAACACAGGTGGAAAACTGCTAGGGATCATGAAAGAGTGGAAAGAAAGGTTCTAAGCAGCATTTCCACAGTAAGCAGAGACAGATGAAAATGCACAGCAATCAGATTCTTCCTACCCTTTCTGTAACCACTTTCTGCAGCCTGATTTCAGGAGATCCTTTAACGGAGACTGGTAAGAGAATACAAAACCACTGACAGCTCTACACTATCTTCTACTAACAAGTCCAGGGCAACTTTCATACCTGCACTACCATTATTGTTATAAGCACTTCAAAAATAATATGATTTGTCCTTGTTGCCAAAAGCACTCTTCGTCCTTCTCTTGCCCTGATCGTTTATTCCTGCCATGCACTTTCTCCACTGCTTCTGCAACTTTGCAGTGATCAATACTAGGAAGCTGATGTGAATCAAGAGTAATCCAGAAGAAAGGTTAACTTCAATCCAGAACGATTGTCCAATCTTAATCAGTAAATGACTGATTTTGGTCACAAGGCGCTCTCGTAACTGCTCAAAGTGGTTCTGTAGACATGATGCTTCAACACAAGTTCCAGAGCAGTGTCTGAACGCATGCATATATGAGCGTTTGCTTCACCGTCAGCAGCTATTGCCGAACTCTCATTCACGTAAGTCTGCATGGATCAGGAAAAGAAGGGATCAGTCACATTACAGCCCAGTTGGAGCTTGACTGCTTTTCTACATTATATATGTATTTTCAGATTAAGCCACAACTAGTAATATGAGCACCTAGGATTTAAGTCACAGTTTGGCACATTTGATCTTTCTGCAGTATCAACAGAACTTAAGTCTTAGATTTTCTGGTTTTTTGGCTTCATATGCGTGGAATGATGAGCACCAAACACGTAACAAGTTATGAATAGTTTTCTTCCTCCCAAGAAACGTACATTTTCTTTCTCTAAATTCTTAGTGTGATATGTTTTGGCCCTCTTTGTATTTAGTAAAGCCCAGTTTACATGCTAACAAAACAAACTATATTTCCTTTATGTAATGACTGAATACACAAAGCAAAAGCCCTCTTGATTCCAGAAGATGCAAGGGGATTAACTCTGGTAGCACAGAAAACAGATATTCTGAACACTGCAAAAAGTTTATCCCACAATGTGGTGAAAACTGAGATGCAGAGAAACCACAGTTTTCAAGAAATACAACTGAAAATACATCACAATATGAGAAGCAGTTATAAGCACATGTAACCTGCATGTAGCTTTTAATTTTGACATCATTAATCCACGTAAAACCTAGTATTTTGAACACAGAGATGAAAGAAATGAGCACTATCTTGCTGCAAATTAAAGCATTGATACAGCCTATCTGGCCAAACTTTTATACTCATAAACAGTAATTTTACAATAAAGTAACACTAAATATTGTATTCCAATTGTCTGTATTTTGAAGTCTGAATGCAAACTCTAATAAGACTCAGTCTGGATCTTTTTATTGGAAAGAAGTTATAGCAACCTCTATTTGGAAGAAGTTTAACATATACCAAACAAATGTCATTTGTCCGAAGTGATTTATCAGCTTATCTTCATTGATGCACAGTCACCAATACCCAAGAAAATATCTCCCAAAAAAAGTTTTAAAATAGAAAAGTAGCTTTTAAGAACAATCTAGAAAACAATCATTTGACAAACGAACCTTTTCTGCTAGAAAACATTTATTCATTTTAAGGAATAACATAAATTGATCAAGTGACTATACTGTTAACTAACTACTTGCAATGGAGACTCTTTAAATTTTAATTGAGACTAGTCAATTTACTGGTACAACACATTTTCCAAACTGCAGTACTATTGGCATCATGAACCACTGTTGCTTGTTACCACTTTTTTTTTTTGTAGTTTGTACTCCTGCATTATTATGCCAAGCACATAAGGGAAAGGAAATACAAATCTCCCCTTTTCAAAAGGGGAAGAAGAAGAAGAAAAAAAATACATGAAAACCCTTCAAGTTTTGCAGCTATTCATCCTTTAATAAGGATCATTATTTACAGAAGGTTATTCAGTATTTGTTGAGAATGCAAGGAAATACAAAATCCATGAATTTCAAGCTTTAAACACTGGGTTCCAGTACACTGGCACTCAGAAGAAAAACAGCTTCCAGATTACACTCATGCAAGCATTTTGACACAGACAGATGATGCATCTCCACGAGACAAATTAAAGGGCAATGCTCCATTGAACAGTTATACAATAGGAGTACAGTATGCTATGCATAGCACATAAACGCTACGTAGATCTCTCATTTTGTGAGCTCCTTATTAATTGCAAGATTTTATTCATATGAGATGTCTAAACAGTCATACATGTAGCGTGATTCAGCATCTGTAGGTCTGTAGCAAAAATTATTTGATTTTGTTGGATAATGGGAAGGCAACTAAACCTACTCACCTAAATGCAGCCTGAATCCCTACTCCTTTCTTCTCCTCCAGACTCGGGGCACAATTCTGCTACTTCCCTTGTGTTAGCTCAAACCAGTATGCATCTGTGAAGTGAGCTGGTTGTGCAACCAAAACAGAAAATCCATCATCCCCAAAAGATGGTTGTGACAGATCAGTGCCGCACATCACCTGCAGTCATGTGCCCCTTAGATCTAAGGCCAAGGCTGTGTAGGTGAACATAAACCATCCTTTGCAGTGGCAGCCCAAAACTATACTTCATCATTAGAAAAGCAGATTTACACAATTATTTAAAGACTTATCTAAACTATTCGGGGGGGGGGGGGCCACTTACATATAAATTCATCTTTAATCCAAAGGAAAGCCATAAAAGTTGTTCTGTAGTCCATACACAAATTTTAATTCTAAATACTTGGCCTTTTTGTTTGTTTGTTTGTTTTGTTTACTGCTTTAACTCTGGTTTAAATCAGTCTGAAACTGATGACCAATAACGTAGCCATTTGTCCAACATAAAAATCCATTTGTTCTTCCTGTACAGTATGGGAACAAATAGACAAAATTACCCCTTTGCTTTAAGAGACCCAGAAACCAAGAAAAATCTTTTGTTGCATTTGACATATTTCAGTCACTGTAGATCTATTATACACACACTTCCACCACCAGGTGTGAATCTTAGGAAAGTCTCAGTCAGGATACTGCTACAGTAGTGTTTTCCAGATATAGCCAGTAGTGCTTACATTCAGCTGTACATAAAGTTTGAAAGAAATAGAAATTAAAAAAAAAAATCAAGCCATGATTAACTTCACACAACTAGAGGCTGAGAGCATCACAGTCTTGTTTCAGATATGAAACAAATACTTTTATCATTTTAATTTGAAATTAGCCCTATAAGTCTATTTATGCATTTAGTCTTGATCCTCATGTTCCAGCTTCCTGAGCAGCAGTTACACAGTTAAAACCCCATGCCTATTAGAATAAACTTCTGGTGGGAAGTGCTAAGAATTCACCCCGCTGCCTACCAATCTATCCAGAAATCTGTTCTCACTCCTACTTCCTCCTGTCTGTTCCTTTCTGAAACAGCAGTAGGGGGGTTGGGAGTTTGCCTTTCCTCTACTGGATCACAGTTGTGTACGTGAACTATACCAGACCATATGGCAATCTCTTTCAATTCGTAAGAGGCAAAACAAGCTCCCTACCAACCCAATTCAAAGAGATCCAGGTGAGAGAGAAAGCCTACAGATCCCAGTGTTCACATCTCCATGTTCACAGAGACCAGTTACTAAATTCTGCCAATATATTCCACTCCGTGGAAAGGGACCTGGGGGTCCTGGTGGGCAGGAAGCTCAACATGAGTGAACAGTGTGCTGCTGCGGCCAAGAAGGCCAATAGGATGCTGGGTTGCATCAAAAAGGGTATCACCAGCAGAGATAAAGAAGTCATTATCCCACTCTAGTCAGTGCTTGTCAGGCCACACCTGGAATATGGTGTACAGTTCTGGTCCCCGTTATACAAAAAAGATGTGGACAGGCTGGAGGGGGTCCAGAGAAGGGCCACCAAGATGATCAAGGGTCTGGGAAGCCTGCCGTAGGAGGATAGGCTGAGAGAGCTGGGTTTGTTCAGCCTTGAGAAAAGGTGGCTTAGAGGTGATCCCATCACCATGTACCCGTACTTAAAGGGGAGCTACAAAGAAGATGGAGACTCCCTTTTTACAAGGAGTCACATGGTGAGGACAAGGGGTAATGAGTACAAGTTACTCCCAGGGAGATTCCGATTGGACACGAGAGGTAAATTTTTCACAATGAGAACAGTCAATCATTGGAATAATCTCCCCGGGAAGTGGTTGACTCCGCTATGCTGAACATGTTTAAGACTCAGTTGGACATGGTGCTGGGCCATCTCGTCTAGATTCTGCTAGAAAGGTTGGACCAGATGATCCTCGAGGTCCCTTCCAACCTGGTATTCTGTGATTCTATGATTAAAGTAACAAGTAGGGACTACAGAAAATGTTGCTCCAAGGATAAGAGAAGCCCTGCCCATGGTCACAAAAGCATTTATAGCGTACTCCAGCTCCCCTCTCTCCACCATACGCAAAACTAGCCAGCTGCCTACATGCAACTTCAAGTAGTACGGAGAAAAAAACGAAGACTCAGATGCATTATTCAGCATGCAGGAAGGCTTTGACATAAAGAAAATTACTGCACTGAAGGAAAAACAGTGCCCGTTTAATGAGCAACGCATGCAGAGGATGAGCCTACTCACAGGAGAGTGAAACTGAAAAGGAGAAAGGTTGAAAGCTGAAAAGAAACCTCCATAGCTGCCTGGAAGCTGCCAGGCAGATGCAGGCCAACCAGAAACATAGTGGAGATGGATTTTCCTTTCATGAGGGGAAAACATTAAAGTTTTATTGAACACCAAAGTGCAAAAATGCAATAGGAAAACAACCCCCAGACACAGCACCTCAGGAGAAATTCCACTACTCGCTCTCAGCAAAGAGCAGATAAGTTTCTCACAAGGGCCCAGCCTTTGGATACATGAAGTTGTGTTTAGCTCTTCGGTAAAATGAGGATTGTCTGATCAAATACATTGGAATAGGACCTTGCTCATTTCCTTTTCTGAAAAGTTACAACAGATTTTTACAGAGACTTTATTTTCAATCTTACAAAATAATCATTGCATTCTACAACAGCTTTTAGCCCAGCAACCAAGTTCTTGTGTAAAATAGTACAAAATTTTGTCTACATTTCCATACTAAGTTTTAGGGAACATGACTTACATGAACATGCAAGGAACTGACTTGACAGAAAATAGCTCCCTCAGCTGGAGCTGCATAATTTTTACTTTTTAGTTTAATTCAACTAGTAGAGTCATTAAGTATGTAACTAAATTATATTTGTATAACAACACAGTAATCTAATTTTCTTATTTTAACTTTAGTGTTCACTACTATGTTCTGAAGTTCTTTACTACCACATAGCTTGCTTATTGAGAATAACAAGAAGCAACCCAATCAGAGGGAGAAGGGAGCAAACTGAAAGCAGCATAAGGCATTGCCCATTACCTGCCCTAAAGAAACACGGAAAACACCAGAGACAGACAACTGCCAACTAGCTGGAGATACATCCAGCATCTGCCTATATTAGAACGTAACTACAATAAAAATGAAAACTAGACTACAGTTTGCCACTGCATCATTTCTCCTTCAACTTTAATATTGTACGCAATGTGGAGACAGATATGGGCCATACAGGATAAGACTGAATAATATTCTGCCTTTAATTTATAAGTGTTAATGCACCTGTAATCTGCAATTACAGATCCATAACATTTGATGTACTAATACCAGAAGTGTTACTGTAAAGAACCATTCACTCCTCATGTCAAGGTTAAATACTCACCCCTCTCAATTTAAGAGATTTGAACATTTCTCTCCGTCCACACTACATAAAAAACCAAAAAGGACATAAGTGATTAAAGAAATAAGGAATGAGGTAGCCAAGAGATTTTAACAAAATCTCTAAGCACTAAACTAAGCACTAAGAGGAAGCCTGACCTCATCTGCATTTGCCTTCCAGAGAAAAAGTCATCCTTTACTGAAACACTGCTCTAAACATGACTAAAAATCGCCACTTCCAGAAAACAAAGAAAAACAATTTTCTTTTCACTGATAAGCAGCTATGAAAAGAAGGCATCTTTGCATTTTCTTGGTTCTGCTTTATGTCATAATTGCATGTTATGAAGATTAAGCATCCAAAACCCTTAAGGGTTCAAATGTTAGCATGAAAAAATCGAAGGGTTATATCTCTCCCTCACTTAAACTTTACAATGAACACTGGCAAGAGGATGTCAATGATGCCACTAGCCTATCACATTTTCAACCTTCAGAAGACAAACAAACAAAACCAAAACACAACAACAAAAAAGCCAAAAAACCCAAACAAACCCACCTTTGAAAGAAACTTCAAAATCCATGTTTAACAGCACTGAGTTCAAATACTAAATAGTCTAAAAGTTAAAATACTAGATCTTAGAAGCCCAGGTTTCAGAAAGCTCGTGGAACCTCTTTAGGAACAAGGTTCTCTAATTCACGCCACAATAATTTAAGGTTCAGTTAGCGTCAAGCAACATTATTTCTTAAGGGCTTTTCTCAGACAGATTATATGTCAAATAGATTTAACCCCAGAGATGTAACATGATCTTATAATAGTTATGACTAAATTACAAGTTTTAAAGTAGACAGCCATCAAAGTAAGGGGAACAGGCAATCGTGGATTCAGGAAATGTACATTCCCCCATAGTCAGCTAATGGCAACTTTAATAGGATGTGATGGATTTTTCTCCACCAGGAGAAAATACTGCCTGCATTTCTGCTTCAACAACCCACGCCAGCTGACTAATGGAGTTATATTTTTGTCTCATATGAGGACGGTTACTTGCCCATCCTCTAGCAGTTGCAGAATGAAACATTAACAGCAGCTGTGGGGTGAACAGAAAAGCTGCTCTATTTGGTAGCCAAGATCCAAAGTACAGGCCTTTCCCCTCGAACAGTGGAGCTCATTTTCTGTCACAGGGTGACGAAAAAACACAGCACAGAACAAGGCCACTTTTAGGGCTTAAAAGTAGCTAACTGAAGATACTTTTAAGGAGTAATAAATCTTCATGGGGAGGAAAAATAAAAGATTCACACGAATTAAAAATAGGGTTCTTGGATAGATAAGAGCCCTTGGGAGCTTAGAAGTTGTTTTGATCCACCAGTATTTCTTTCCAACAGGTTTCTTAAAACAACTCTTATCAAATACTATTAAATGTAAAAACTCTTTACTTTGGCATAATAACAATCCTAATCATAACAGACCAATCCCAAAGAAACATTTCTGCCACACTACTGAATAATCAGCATATGCCTGCAACTAGAAACATCTTTTTATGCAAGCACTTGGGCTTCAGTCCTGCAAAAATTTAAATATATCACTCTGAGTAGACCTACAGATCTCTGTGGAAGTCTGTAAAGTTTATCACACACATAAAAGCTAACGCATATTTATAAGTCTTGCAGGATAATTGCTTTTGGCAGAATATAAATAACATTGCTCTAATGTGTTTCAGCATCATGGTCTCCTGCCTTAAGAACCAGGCATTCTGGTGAAGCCTGTCATTCTTCATATAAAGAGTGGCAGCTGCATAGCCCATAGAGACATTTAAACTTCTCTTTGCATTTTCTTTAAAGTTTCAGAATAGTCTTTGGGCATTCTTTAAAAGTAGCAAGAAAGCTAACAAGTGAAGCCGATAAAAATTGCCCAGAAATGCTTTCTTACTAGTGCCATGGATACCACTGGTAGGACTGGAAGCAATTCTTAGACAAACTATCTATAGCTTCCAACACTTCCAAACAGTACATCAATTAGGCTGTGGAGTTTACTAGGTATTTTTCCAGAACCAAATGCACTGGGTGACAGGGCAATAACTCAATATGAGAAGCAGTCTTAATAAAGGACTCTAATGTTCACTGTACTATACTTCAATGAAAGAAAAAGCTTAAAAATCTGTTACAAGAAGAGCTTTCAAATAGCAAGACAGGCATCTGAAATAATTTTAGAAACTTAATGCCAGTACTTCGCCTAATTGACTTTTAAATGCATACCTAAAACTAGGCCTTAGATTTCTCTCCTTGTCAGTCTTCTTTATCTTTCCAGCATTGTCTTACTGTCTCCATTGCCTTCCATTTTAACTTCTAGCAAGGATAAACTTGAGCAAAGAAAAGGAACTTTGGTAACTGTCAATGCCATTGAGAATTAAAAGAATGGTATATATCACCTCCTGCAGTCACTACTGCTTCTGCGAGCCCCAGCTGGAACAGCAGATCTGTCTTGGCAGAAGGCCCAGCTCTAATAAGGGGAAAGGAATTAATATATTTTGTAGACATAGGTAGCTCTTACAGCAGGTTTACTTTTGCCCTTCCATCCCCCCCCCCCCCCCATTTTCATTTGATACCTTCATCTCTCTAATCCCACCTTGAAAAAACAAGAGTTTCACTGATGATACATCTTAAGATTTTACAGCTGAGAAAGGGTTGCATGCAACAAGAGCAGCCCTGGTGTAATTTACTTCTAAGAAATTGTCTGCAAGAAGTCTGACAACACTAACAGCAATGAGGGGAAAAAAAGTAATTTAAAATACTCAGCAGCTCTCTCAAATCCATATGATTTCACATTTACAGCTTGCATTGCCTTGGCCAAAATAACCAGTTAGAAATTCCTTGCATTCAGTTTATTTCTATTAAGTGCATTTTGTTTTGCATACAAAAATGACAGATAGACCTACAGGTAAATGGAACACACAGATAAATTTTGAAGTATTTACCTGATTTTAATCAAGAAATCCTTTGTTTGCACCTCAGATGTACCTAGTGTAAAGTAGCATTTTTAAAAAAAAAAGCTGCTTCAAAGTATTAACGAGCCAGCCCTGACTGAATGGAGACTGAAGGAAGGCGACACAGGCGAACCCCTCCTCACTTCATGAGGTCCTTGTTGAAGGCCAAAGCCCAAGAGCACCAGCACCTCCCAATCCCCTTTCTCCTTCTGCTAAAACACTACTTTAGCACCACAAAGTAAGCAGCTGACACTGACGTGACCATAAACTCAATGCATTTCCTAACAAACTTGCGTTGCTAAGTTTCTCCCTAGAACATCATGCTTACCATTTTATCTCATCACCTTATTCACATGGTTCTTGTAAGACAAGCCGTTTCAAGAAAAGAGATACCCATGCAGTACACAACGCTCTGAAATACTCTGTTTAGATACTAAGACTAATTTCAAGTTCTAACATGCAAACATGAACAGCAAACTATACCAAAAGATTAAAACTGAATAATCTGGCATAGCAGTTTCTGATGCCTGAAAACACAACACTTGTATTAAGAACAGATAAGCCATCCAAAACTAAATTGCTGCTAAAGTA
The DNA here is from genome assembly GCF_047370975.1 of Nipponia nippon. Classification (NCBI taxonomy): domain Eukaryota; kingdom Metazoa; phylum Chordata; class Aves; order Pelecaniformes; family Threskiornithidae; genus Nipponia; species Nipponia nippon. Next base: position 36,696,114 of record NW_028262291.1, read on the forward strand.
AAATGAAGTCCTACGAAACAACTGCATGGTAAAGTCTTCCACCAAAGAATCAAGAAACAAATAATGTATTTCAGCTCAAACTTCCTGATGAGGAAACAGATGCATATGGAATTTAACCAAGTATAGCAAGTAGAAAAGTCAGAGAAAGGACGTCAACAAGAATTTCTGCCAGATCCTTCAAGGCAATTCTTATGTTTTTATGTAAAGCATTAATATCTTACGGTAATAGCAGCATTAACATCTTAAGATAAATAATGATTTAGTACTATATTTTATTATTTGTGATGTCCTTGGAGCACTTTGTACAGATATTAATTGCATCTCTGAAGATCTTTAATATCTCAGTTATCAAGTTTCTTGAACATTTTCAAAGGAAGATTTCCAATCCCCAAAAAGGAGAAACTGTAACTGACCTCTTTGTAGTTTTCAAGTAGTTCTGAACTATCATCTGCCTTGTCACAAAAACTTCCCCAAACCATTCCAAACCACATATCTGCTTTACCATTAAAAAGCAAACAAGTGAGCAGTTAAGTTCAGTGGATTTTAAATAAATCTACTCCCACACTTCCTCATTAACTGATCTAAACTGTAAATTTGCTTTAGATGCTTTAAGAGGTGGCTATTAACTACATAGAGACAAAGTTATTTTGTGTGTCAAAATGACAGCACCAGTGCTGTTTATTTAGTGAAAACTGGATTTGTCAGTGTTGGTAAAATGCAGGGCATTAATGGAATTCTTTTCATTTCTATTTTAAATGGCTTGTGTACTTATGCAACTTTATTTAGCTTATTCTGAAACACTTCACAGGTTAACAGAAAGGATGTGGGGAAAAACAAACAAATACCCAAACCCTTCTGAAGAGTTAAGTATTTCAAATTACACAAATGGTCTATCAAAAAACATTAAAACAAACCCACCCATAGCACGTATCAGTTATACCACTACAAAACTTCATACCATTTGGGAGAGGGGGCATTTAAAAAGAAGTTCCAATTTACATCTCTTAAAAACACCCACAGAATTATGAAGATTTGCTTGTGAGTACCCTTTTCTGCATAGTTTTACAAAGGAGCATCAACTTCCAGACCTTCAGAGCTACAGACAGGTAATTTCATGCAATCCCAATAGTATTCAATCATTAATACTGAATTCAACTTAATTCCTGTGGATCTTGGAACCTCGTTTGGTAGCAGCCCCAACCACCAGATTGGGCAACTGCTGCTGCAAGGCTTCGTATTGAAATAAATAACCACACACAAAACATTTTCCTTTGTGAAGGTAAATGGTATATAATGGAGCTCAAGAGACTGAAGATGAATGAACATAAGTTTCATCACCAGGAAAAAACAAACCCTAAAAAAAAAATTATAGACAGAAGTAATACATAATCCTTCCTACTTCTGCTGTCAGATACTAGAGCAATTTCTGATCGTGATCTCTATGAAAGTTAAAGGCATACAAATACTTCCTGGCTATTTAAACCTTGAGAAGTATCAATCTCAGCTTCTTGTGATCTACTGGAATAATGCACAAAAAAAAAGGGTTAGGCCAAGAGAACTTCCCAATTCTTGACCAGCATTGTTATTGCCAAAGGACATACCCCAAACTCAAACAGAAGCAATTCCTGACAAAATTATTTGCTGAGCAACTCATTGTGGAGGAAAGTAAGAATAGTCATTTGGAGAACACCATTTTCCAGTCTAAATAAAGACAACAGAAGCTGCATCCTACTGAAAACACGATACAACCAAACTGATTTTCTTGGTTAATGATAAAAGCTTGAACAGCATCTTCCAATTTAACTGTTAAGACTGCATTTCTCAGGAATCAAATATCTAGACAAAATTTATTATCTAGACAAAATAAGGGAATATTTGTCTCAGCCGAGGAATACCAAAACTGCAAAAAATCCCCTCTCACCAAATACACCCTAGATCATAGATATTAATGCTGTAACTGGGAAACGACAGTTATGCTTTCTCCACTGTAAAATATCCAACTACAAGTTAGACAAGAAACAAAAAAATGTAGAAAGCAGATCCTTTCTACTGTAGGATACTATGATTTCTGCACTATTTCATTGTAATTGCCTTGGAAACAAACTGTGAAGCAACCTCAGAAAAGCTGGCCAAAATTACTCTTGCCCTAGAGAAGTGACACTTGTTCCTTCCTTTGACATGTAAAAGTTAATTAGGATTTTTCTTGCAACTTCTCTTCTGAAATGATCTTTTCCTGAAGCACATGGCAGAGATTGGGATCATTGTGCCTATTTGGGATGACACATTGACCAAAGCTCATTGTTTGCATCCTCCAGCTGAAAGGAGCATGAGGACCTTAAAGCTTACTTAAAGCTTTTACTTCATCTGTTGAGTTTCAGTTGTGGGGGGTCAAGCTCACTCAGCACAGATTTACTAAAAGATAGAAGAGTCAGTCCTATACCTCCCAGTAGCTGCTCAGGCCTAAAAAAAAAAAAAAAAAAAAAAATCAGCTGAAATAATAGATCTGGTAAAATTATTTCCATTTAGTCCACAAGTCTAATCCATACATTTTGATTTTGTTCAGAAAAGAAGCTATACATGTAATTGTAGTTATACATGTAATTTCTAGTTCAGAAAGATTTGTTCACAAATGTCAAAAAAGTTGAATTTTCTGTAGTGGAGAAGTCACTCAGCAGTGATTTTCAACATTTCTGTAATGTCTTCTCCTTTCACTGCGGAAAGGAGGAAGAACTCGTAGCCTGTGGGAAGTATTCTGTCTTTCTACAGCAAAGGAAACACATGTTTTTATTTGGGTTATGTTTTTGTTGTCCCAGAGTGGCAAAAAACAGGCTTCTTGCTAGCATTGCTCAAGGGTAAAACCCTGGTATTAAGACCTATAAGGGAGCTCAGTGGGCCAGTCAAAATGTCTCAAATAGACACTAACCAGTGTCTTCTTTTCCAGAGAAGCTTTTTAGGATAAGCTGTATGAGAACACTAATACAGAGAAATGCTCAGAAAAACGGTGCCTAAAATGCTAAAAACAAAACAAAACCTACAAGGATGGGTTTCTCTAAAAGCCAACACACTTCAAAACACTGAAAAATATGCCACTTTCAGCAGTAAAAAAAAGAAAAAAATACACAAATAACAAAATAACTAATGCAAAAAAACCACAGTTTTAAAAAGGTACAGCAGAGAAGGAAAGAGAAGGGAGATCCTGAAAAGCTCCTCTAATTAGACAACTGAGCTTATCACTTTTCCCCTAGTTAACCACAACTTACTCCAGAAGAAGGAGAATAGAAGGCCCCCACAGGAAACTACGCTATGCTAAACTAATAGCACTCTAAATCTATGTCTTGTTCTGGAATAGCTTCCTTGAACAGACCTGCTCTTCATCCAGAATTCAACTAGTAGATGAAGAAGAGGTCATATTTTCTACCTTGCTTCAGGGGAATGAATGTGGACATATTCCCTCTTTGCAGGCAGCCGTAACAGAGAAATGAAAGGTAGTGAATTCCTGCACTGTCAACCTAGGGAGTTCAAAGAAAAACAAAACTGGTTTTGTATCAGTGACAAACATAAACATGCTTGCACAAGCATCTCCTTTACACTGTGCAGAGCACCCTAAGTATATGACGTATAAAAGCATGTGATAAGGCAACACTATTTCAGCTTCTTCTGAAACCATTTCCAAAAAGTCCTCTTCATCCCCCAAACAACCTGAAAACAGAGAAGCGTCTAATCCCATCGCAAGATTCCCTCAACCTGCCTGTAGCCAAGAGGCTGAAGTGGAAGTATGGTCACGGACTCAATTTTCAGCGCCCCAGGCAAATGCTTAACTGATTTCTGCAAATCCTCCATTACCTAACGCGCAGGGTTGTTAACATGCACGATTCTTTTCCATCACCATAGTAACAAAGCACGTACATTTTAAGGTGCATATGGGGGCTCTTCTAGAGGATGTCAAGTTGAATACAGCTAAGACAATATAAGATATTTTAAGCTAGACCCGTTCAGTACAAATACAGAAAGCATGAAAGTACTGTGCTAGAGATCATCACACGACTGTTTAAGCAGTAGTTAGGCATCCATTAAAAAGTTTTCTGGAGGCTGAAAGAAGCAGAAGATGAAGCAAGACTCAGTCAGGACATTTATGGGCCTTAATGCATAAAAACAGGTGTGTAGTAACAGCCTGATTTTAGACACTGTCTCCAACTTCTTCAGGAACCACAGAGCAGAACATAGTAAAAAATGTTAAGAACAATACACTTTACCTACCCATTGCCAAAAGAAAAAAAAAAGGAGGCGGAAAAAAGAACTAATTAGAAAAACATATTTACTGATTAAGAAATGACAAGCAACTGGCATTTTTGTTTCAATGAGTACTTTGCAAGTACTTTGCACTTACATGCCTGAAGCAGGACACTATTCCTGTAGGATACACGAGTGACACCACAGAAGTCCAGGCTTAATGGTAATCCATATGTTAGGTGCCACCACAGCAAATATGCCCATACATGCCAACAGCCTAACTGGCACTCTGCGACTAGCATGCTAGACGCACATACCGCATAGTGGCATGACTTCTCATAACAGATGTCATTATCGCCTTAAAAGAACCAAACCAAAAGCAAGTTCAACATAACAAATGTATTATTCCCCCTAATAACTTCTCATACTACACTAGAGAGAGAGCTTCCAAATTGGGGGAAAAAAACCCCAACACCAAACCCCCAACTTTCAGATAAGAACTAAGAAAATCACGCTAGCAGAAAGAATATAAGAAACAGCACACTACAAGTCTGGCTAGAATTACAGCAATATTACCAACATCTGAAATACTCCCATAGTTGAAATCTGAAGATTAAAGACCAAACCCAGACTAAACTGCAGAAACAAACAAAAAACCCCCTAACAAACCTGTTAGAACATTGCTTTACTTTTCAATATTAGTATTTATTGAATTCTAACGCTTATTAAGATGCAGCCTTCCATTACAGGCACTACCTGCGCCTGATCAGAAGGTGCAGCCCTCTTCTCTGGCACAGGATAAGCAGCATATGAGGCAAGGGGCTGAAAAAAAGAAAATGGGCATTTCCTACTGGTGAAGGTTTGAGAGCAGAACCCAGGTAATCTGATTATATTCCTGGCTCTGTCTCATTATCCAAATTCATACCCCCTGGCCACATGGATTACATTTGCACAAACAATCTCAATTCTCAAGCCTGAAAATCCTCAAGCATTTCATTTTACACTTTGCATTCCCTTGGCATACTCATTATGTACCACTGGTACCACCAATCATAATTCATTCTACAGTTTGGTTTTTTTTTTTTTCCTTAAAATCTTGCAAAATTAAAGTAAGAGACAGCAACCCCAAAATTTTTTTGTGTAATGTCAGTAGCACAGATGAGTAGCATTTGAACTACAAGTGGAACTTGTAATGAGATAGATAATTGCCCCCTGAAGAGGGCAAACATAGCTACCTAAGTCTACCCTACTAGAAAACTTGCAATCTATTCTTGGTCTTAGGGAGCAAAGACCAGTGATTAGCAACAGTAACTAGTGCTTAAAAACATACAGGTTTGGTACATAAGGTCATCACGTAGATTAAAAAACCTCAGGATTTCCCATTTTAAATGTACTTCGTATTACAGCATGCTGTACTGGGATCCGGAGTCAGCATGCCATGCACAGAACGAAATACCTGGGGCACAGAGTACTGAGAGGCTGAAAAGTTTCTAGAAAGCTACACAAAAATTCCTAAATCAGAGCAGGCTCTGTAGTCCCACCTTTCACTACCCTTACTTAATCCTTTCAAAAGGTTGAAGAGAGAGAAATCACTTCTGCCCTCAAGGTTTATACCACTTCACCAAAACAGTTCTGCACAATTGCTGAAAGAAAAAAAAAATCCCAGGCAGGAATCCTCAGTGAGAGTTATATCTTACCAATTCTGGGTTTATTTAGAGAAGGCAGTCAGTCTCGGTAACAATTTTTAATAAACCTGACATTAGTTTTCAGTAATTACTTGTTTTATTAATGAACTTCTTGATACTTCTTGCTATGCTTGTTTGTTCACAGCATTTGAATTTACTAAAGCTGAAATAAATCAGTTTCATTTTTGCTTTTACAAACTTCCGTTAGTGTCGCAACGCGTCAGTACAAGTCAAGGAAAAAGGGTAATTGTCAACAGTTGTCAGATCATCCTGGGGAACACCTATTTATTTGGTACGGTTTTTCTGGAGTTTCTTCTTTAGAAAAAAAGGACAACTCTTCCATAGACTTTAATGACACCTGTTCTCGCAAACCATTCAAGCCAAACGTCAGCTCACAGAATTTCTTTAGTGGTTCTGAACAGGTGAGTGTTTGACTCGCTGTAGCAGAAGTATGGATTACAAGATTTCCTCACCCAACTAAAATATCGCAAACAGCAGTGGTCAAAATTTTCACACACAAGAATGAACACATCTGGTGGGGGTGAAGAAAGGGGGAAAAAAAAAAAAAAAAAAGATCTTTACCACCACCTCATTTTTAAGATGGTTTAGATGTTTCAACAGTAGACATTTAGGGATTTCTTGTGTAGCACACATGAAAAATATTTTCTTCTGAATGGAAACTTGGTATCGGGCAGCTATGCAGAATGGAGCACAGTAGCTGCTGAAGCTTCTATGGCCTATTTTCCCTGTTTGAATTGAAGTATTTACTGTCATATGACAGTGAGTTCTTAGAGAAAAAATGCTTGTGATCTCCCTGCGTATATAGATGCATTTATCATCATTATATTGGGTTTTTTTATTATTATACATTTTCCCTACCTTATTTGGAGCATTGGGAATTAGGGCCTGCAACTGGGTGTAGCAAGTCAGTTATTATTTAACTGGAGCCACATTTATAAACAATTTTAGTACTCAAAGCACTTAAATGCACATTTTTTGTCCCTTAGCATATCTAAAGATTTGTTGGTCATTTGTTTGTTTGTTTGTTTTTTTAATTGTTTTCTTGTCATACATAGGAGAAAAACGGTGAATATAAAGCTCTGAATATAAATGAATGAATATATATTCTTTTAACAAACTGGCATCACAGATATCAGCATGAACATTATGTAAAGATAAGCTTGAAAAGATGTGAAAACACATGCACTTAAAATGTCTGGTTACTTCCTACAAGTAAGTGCCATTCAACACCACCATAGACTTAGACAGACTGATTATTATTACAGCTATTTTTCAAGTAGGAGCGATACCATGTTTACCCTGGTACCATATACCATAAAATATGTTAGCATATACAACATGATACCACCTCATGTATGAGAAAAAACACAGGGAGTAGTGCCAGCCAACAGATTTTACTAGATCATAGTCTAAGCACTAGCAAAAAAATAATCTTCTCTTACAGAGTACAAGAAAAGTAAGTGCAACAAAAGTATGTACTGGTATTGTCTTAAGTCTAGAAATATATGTTAATACAGCATACCAAAAGAGCATCCAGTCCCCTTCCTTCCCTCAAAAAACAAGCATCGTTGAAGATTATTTCTGCTGAATACCAAGACTGGTTAGAAGACATATCTAACAAAGTATTAGAAAGTATAAAAAAATGTTGCAAATACGTTTACATCTTATTGGATTTTAATTTGGAATATTTCTATCACATTAGTCACCAATAATTAAATAAATACTTCACAAGTAGAAGTGCTTTCAGAAAGAGGAATGAATATTTTCAAGGGAGAGAAAGGAGGAACAAATTTTATATTTTCAGGGACCATTTAATTTTTGTTTACAAACAATTGCAGCCACTCAGTAACTGTGCTAACTGCACTAGTTAAAATTTGCTTGCTTAAATGTTGTTGCACATCAGAACAGAGAGGAAAAAGACAAAGATATGTCTATAATATATCCATAAAGAAACTGGGATCCTCAACAACATGGTAACTCCCAGCCATCTTTCAAATTCCTTTAAGGAAACTGCAACGTTCCAACCGAGAAAGAAGAATAAGAGGGAGAAAGCAGGCATTTAAACATCAGAACACACCATTTAAGACAACATATATTGTATGCCGTATCATAGTTACTTTTTTTTTTAATCAGGGGAATAAAAACTAAAAACAACAAAAGTATTTCCTTTGTCTCCTTTTTAAACTTGTGTCAATATTCTGAAAAGTATTTTTTGCTTCTGTTTTTTGTCATATCCCATCAAGTCATCACCAATGCATACGATTTCTCCAGACACAGATGAAGAATGGGTAAATAACAAACAAAAATACCAGTGTTCAGCCTAAAAATCACCAGGAATGCCCTCAGCTTTAATCCTGTGACTTCCGCTCCTGTCAGGATATATTCCTTTCAAGAAACGTCTCTACTTTTAAACATAGGCTGATGTCCTCACTGCCACTTTAACACTTCAAGAACATTAACTTTTAAATGAATAAACAAGGCAAACACTCGTCATTTCTTAATTCAAATATTATCGCTGGCTCCAGTTATGCCAAAACATCCAGAAAGCATTTTTCTGCAATACCACAGCAATCAAGGAATGTTGCTAAGGTGAACCTTTTTTTTTTTTTTAAATTAAAACATTTTTTTAAATTAAAAAAAAACCAAACAAACAAACCCTGACTCCCAGATTATGTAACATGCAAATTCAGCTTCACCTTCAAAATAGTGTCATGTAACATAAAGCCAAAGAGACAGCAAGAAGCAGTTGATAAGACTGGAAAAGCCTCCCCAGGACTCTATAAAGAATCATTCCCCCAAAAGAAAATATATCAGAATTGTAATGATTTCATATAATCAATTGGTTTAAAAGATGCTTTCCTTAAAAAAAAAAAAAAAAATTCTTACTTCTTTTTACAAATTCCTTACATTAATGGATAAAGAATTCCAAAGTCTATATATGCCCTAAACAGCAGAAAGAAAATGAGCCTGCTGAAAAGTGTTAAAATCCTCTCAGAACTAATAAAACCAAACCAGTTGGCTTTACTTTCTGCTATATGATTACATGTTCATCTTTCAGTATTTGGAATGCAATACAAGGAGTTCTGAAGCACAAATGAAGTATAAAGGGTATTTTCATAAATATTGAAAGAAGACATGAATGTATCAAGTGTTTCATTTTAAAAATTTAGTTTGGCTTTACTTTTTCAAATCAACACTTAAGGATGTTTATAACATTATAAATCTAGAGGCTGTTAAGCACACGGCATTAGTATACACTCTGTGTTTCTTTAATTTATAATCTCTTGAATTAAATTATCTAGGAAAATGAGTGTAAGATTATCTATATTTATGTAGCAAAACAATTAGCATATGACAGTCTGAATCTGTAAAAATACAATACGTAAAAACAACTCTGAATATAATTCAAGAGCACAAGCATTCCCTGACAGAGAAAGAGGCCACCTGCAATAGAGAGGAAAGTAAACAAGCCAATAAAGCAGTGCTCCTACTTTTCAATAGCAGCAACTCAGACTCCATCTTAAGGTTGTCATCATTCATCCCTACTGAATGGGGACTACATAACGTAACAATTATTCTGTTTTACCTAACACTGAAATTCAGTAGCACTTCGACAGCGATAAAATCTGCCACCAAAACAGGAATTTGGTACAGTTCTTGCCCACCTGCCTGCTTTGACATTATTACGTCAAGTTGCACGAACAGCAAATTGACCCACGAGTCCACAAATCCTACTAATTCCTTCATTTAAAAACTGATAGTATTTGTGAACACCACATTGTATTCATGCTGACCACACTGATTGCAAAACACCACTCAGGGGAAAAGAATGAATTATCTGGAGATACAGAAATACTCTCATTTAACTAATATCTAACTGACAAATACAATAACGTTGTTACAAGAACACTGTAAAAATCACCAACGAAGATTCACCCGTGGCAATCAGACTTTTATAAGGCTGCCTTCCATACGTTCATGACTAACAAGAAACCTAGCAGTCCTTAATGCAGCTTTTTAATTCATCTTTCCTACCACCACCGAGAATTTAACATTATTAACTGAGGTCAAACTCTAGACACCGCAAATATTTGTATCTTACTCCATAAAATGAAGTTTTATAAACAAAGAATAATGCTCAATTACCAGAATATTCCCGGTAGCCACAATGACACAAAATGCATTGCAAAGTACCCGTATTCACCCTTATATGCCAAGCGATTTGTTAATGAATTCAAGGCCACTGATGTCATCAATTATACTGATAAAATTAAACACAGTGAACTTTTAATATATGCTGAATTTCAATTTGAAGATCTGCCCTATTTTCACAAACGGTTTCTTTGGATTTTCAAACATATTTCCCTATTATTTAAAGTGACATGCTTGTGCTACGTGGAAAATCAACCGAAGAGGAACGACGACTCTGGCCTCGCCAAAAACGCTGTCAAAAAAAGCAAATGAAACCGAGAAGAGAAATATTTTTCTTATTTTTCTTCTGATATTCTAATAACCAAAGTAAAAAAATCTGTTCTTTGAGAAAAAGCACTGTTTATAGTGCTTTGTAAGGTTATACACATTTAGCTCAACAGACATAACAACACTGAATTAACTCAAACCAAATACTGTATGTGAGCTTTCCTTTCTCATTTTAAGTAAAGATTAGTAATCTTTCAGGTATCCTCTTAAAGCCTCCTCCACACCACGAATGTATAATTAAGGATCACCTTAGTGTAATTTGTTAAGATAATGAAATAGTGTATTCATGAGCAGTGAACATCATTTTAACACTGGCAACCACAAAACAGTTACATCAAACAAATACATTGTCTGATTCAGGATCCCTCATCACTAAGTTTCATTCGATTTTATTTTTTTAAAGATGTCAAAATATTTAAAATCAAAGCTAATAAACTGTTTAGAGGTCAGTTTATGCCATATTAAAAACATTTCTCTGTTATTCTGATATTTCAGAGGTCTCTTCAGCCACAGCATAGGTTAAGGAAAAATGACGATAGCTAATCTGCCATAAAATTCTCAAAGCAAATAGACAAAAATTAACTGCATTGCTGATTTCTATCAATTTAGTTGTCTTCACTGTTACCTGTATAATAGGCAACGTTTTCAGATGTCTCATTAGGTATGACTGACTTCCTTCTGCACTATGCTGATATCTTGCAGATATAAGATGGTATTGTTCAATAAAATGTAAATTACCCCAAATGGATCAATATATTGTCTTAAAAGCACGTTCATAACAATGAATTTGAATTTCAGTATTTTATTTTTGAGGCAGTATTTCTGGAGGGGAAAATATTTCAACGTTTTCTGAATAAAACTCTTCCCTGCTTAAATGTTAGATGGTACAGGGAGAAGGTACTTCTGAACTAATGCTCCTTTACAGGAAAAGGACAAACACAAACCATAAAAACAACTCCCTCGCCCCCCCCCCCCCCTTTACAGTAGCTTCCCATGCTCGCAGCCATAAGCCCTCTTTCTGCTGCCCTCTCTGAGAAACCTGCCGGCCTGGCTGCCTCTCCCTTCCCATGCAGGTCTGATCTGCGAGGCTGCTGAATGCAGACACTGTACTGCACTGTGAATGGACAGCCAGGTATTTTATGAATGGAGCGGATCACGTGCTCCCAGCACCTCCCCGAGCTGATATTTCCCACATAACTGTGTCAACAAGCAGCGAACGGCACATATTAATACAGCAGGTCCCGGAGACCGTCCTCCGCCAGCCGCTGGCTGCAGGCTGGCCCTTAGCACAGGAGCAGCAGCTTTGGGCACTCTGCAGGGCAGGTTTTGCCGCAGGTCAGCGGTGATGACAGCAATTTTTTTTTGGTCTTTTTTTTTTTTTTTTTATGAATGGAGATTGTGGTATGCAAATGAGAGCGATTCACAAAAAAGGAAACATGGCGGCGGCCCCGGCTCCCGGCCCCGCGGGCGTCGCAGCGGCTCCCGCCCGGCCCGGCCCGGCCCGCTCCGCGCTCCCCGGGCTCCGCTCCCCGGCGGGGCTCCGTTCTCCGCGGGGCTCCTCGGGGATCAAACGCCGTATTTTGGGGAGCGCGCGGGAGGGCGCGCAGGCTTTGCTCGGAGGAAGGCAGCGAAATGGGAAACCCGTCTTTCCTGCCGGAGGAGACCCGCCCGCCCCCCTCCAGCCGGGCTGCTCTTCACTCACCGACGGCTACCTGCGGCGAGAGCGGGCGCAAGGCTCCCGCCCCACCGCCATGGCCGCGGCCGGCACCCGCATCATTCATAAAATCAGCCCCAGCCAACACCGACATCGCGAATCGTAACGCCAAAGCTCGGGGACTGCAGCGATCGACTTTAAACTTCCCGATAATATTAAAAGTTTCGAAATACTTTATATTTGGCTTTCAGTGCCATAAAGAAGTCGGATGTTTTCTGACAAATATTTATCTCCTCCGACCCAAAATGTATTTCAAAGACAGCTCGTATGCCGGGGGATACAGCCGCACAGACACACATTCTCCTCTGGGTTTCCTCCAAACCAGTCACATTAAAAATATTAGAGATCCTCTAACTGTCCCCTTCCTCTTTTTCTTTTAAAAGAAAGAAGTCCCAAGTGCTCATTAAAAGGGGGGAAAAAAAAAAAAAAAAAGAAAGGCTTTAGGGTAGGTTTAAGCTGTATTTACACTGACTGACTCATCCAATTAAAATTCAGGAGCAGTTTCCTGCAGGATGAAGCTCCCACACACTAGTTTCCATGTGAAATATCTACAAGTAATAGGATATTATCAGAGGTGGTACGTGCCGATACCTCTCTGGGCATGCAAAACCCACCTTCCCCCTCCAAGACACCAGCGTTACCTGCACGGTTTTCTACCGGGCTTTAATTAAACCAGGCTTTTCTGGCCGCTGGCTCGCAACCCCTTCTAAACCAAGCTCCTCCACAAAGAGGGAGCTTCTGGGCTTCCATGTACGCGAGCAGAAACGCGCAGCAGGCGCACGGCGAGGCCAGGACACGTACGTGCGCGGGCAGGGGCCCCCGCGGGGCGCGGAGCCGGGGGGACGCGCCGGGCCCCGGCCCCGGCCCCAGCCCGATCCCGGGGCGCAGGGGCGAGCCGCCGCCGGCGCGGCGCGGGGGGAACGGCCGCTTACTCGTTGTTAGAAGTCGCCGTCTCTTCGCTCATTTTCTCCTCACCGCGATCCGACTGGGAGACGGAGCAGCACGGAGGCAGGCAGGGCGCAGCCAGAACTCACCAGAAACTTCACCATTGTTAACCCCCCCGGTCCGCCGCCCCCGGCCAGGGCACGGGCAGTGTCTGAACTGAGGGGGGGGGGCAAGGCGTGGGGGGGAGCGATCTTTATCCTGGAAACACGAAATCCTGTTGTCCGGCGCTGGAGCGTATTTCCCCCTGTCTTTAGAAATGATGATGATGATGGTGAAGGTAGTGGTGGAAACAGCAGCAACAACCACTGATCTTCTGCTCTTGAGCGGCTCCCGGTTAAAGGGGAACAGAGTGGTGGAGACAAGGGAGGGCTCCCCGCCGCAAAAAGCTGCACCGCACCGTCCTCCCGCTGCAGCTCATCTCCCGCTGCAGCCGCCTTCGCTGCTGCCCTCCTCCTCCTCCTGCTGCTGCTGCTCGGCCGCCTCCCTGCCCGCCCGCCTCCCGCGCCCAGCCGGGGCAGGCGGCGGCGGCGGCAGCAGAAATTCCTCCAGACACCGGAGCCGCCACAGGCCGGGGCAAGCGGGGGGGGGGGGGGGGCGGGGGAAAGGGGGGCAGAGCGGCTCGGCTGGGCTCTCCCACCCCCTCCGAAGCGACGCCGAGCACTGCGGAGGGAGGGCGAGCCGGCCCCCAGGAGAAGGCTGCTGACGGGGGGAGGGAGGCGTTTTAAACCAGCCCGGGGGTGGGAAGGGGGGGACGGAGGAGAGCGAGGATGCGTCACGGCTGTTTGTGTGAGGAGAGGAGCGGGGGGGGGGGGGGGGGGGAGAAGAGGCGCTGCCAGGGCGAGCGAGGAGCCCCCGGCCGCGGGACGAGGGGGAGAGGAGGGAGAAAGCCCGCGGGGAAGTTCAGCGGCAGCGCTCCCTCCCCGGCAGCAACTCCATTAGCGGCCGCCGCCTCGGCTCCTCGCCGCCGCCTCCGCCGCCTCCACCTCCTCACAGGAAAACTGGGCGGAAGCGTTGACTTCAAGCTCCTTCCGCCGCCACAGCTTGATCCAAAATAACCACAGGGGAGAGGGAGGGGGGAAAGTAATCCCCGCGGCCCGCGCCCGCCGCCCCACGGGCCCGCGCCGCCGCCCTCGCCGCGGCACCCGCCGGCCGCCCCGCGCGCCGCGTCCCTGAAAGTAGTTCCCTCCCCCCGGCGCTGCCGCACGCGCTTCCCGAGGAGCCGCCGCCGCACACGCACGCCCGGCGCCGCGGAGGGATATGCCAGCTGCCCCAGCGGCGCCCTCCTTCCTGCTCCGGGAGCGCGGGGCGCCGCTGAGCCGCTCCCGCGCCGGGCCCCGCCGGCCCCCGGCCCCAGGTGGGCCGCAAGGCCGGCACGGCCGGCGGCCCCTGCTCGGCGCGGGGCAGCGCGGACGGCCGGGGCGGGCGGCCCGGGGTGTGGCGGGAGCGGGCCGCTGGCGGCGGGGGGGCCCGGCTTGGCGGCGGCCTGCGGCGGCCGGGGGGCTCTGGCGGGCGCGGCTGAGCTCCGGCGGACCTCCGCCTGCGGGCCGGGCTTCCACCCTTCTACTTTTTTAAGCCGAAGTGAATGTAAGCGCTCAGTGTGCGACAGCCTCTGGGGAGTGCGGGGTGCTGGCGGGGCGGGACCCGCCGTGTCCCGTTCCCGGTAGCTGGCACCGGCATCTCCATCCTTGCAGCCCGCCGTTGGCCTCCGTGCCCAACAGAAATGCGCCGGTAAAGAGGACGGACGGGCGAGCCAAGAGATGCAGTCACGTTAACCTGGATCTGCTCTGCTTGAAGTGATGCCGTGTGAGGCTGCCGGCAGCATCCCCCCTCTGAAGATGTGCGCGGCTCACCTTCTCCCGGTGGAAGGGGAGCCCCTTGTAATTAGTTCCTTAACTCTGCAAGTCTGGGAGCAGTTCTAAGTGGGTGATGGCACGGGAGGGTGTACGAAACCCTGACTTGGTCCCTCTGTCTAAATGCACACTGAAATGGAAGCGTTTATAGTTGATGCAGGTAAGCAGTGAAATCAAGATGCAGCAGCAATTGAACCCAAATCCCGTTTCAGGAACTTACATAGTAAATGTGCTGCTTGATCTGATGGAAAAGTGGAGCAGTGCTGTAAACCCTGAGGACTCAAAAATCATGAGTCAGACCATCGAGTGAATTAGACTATAATAAAAGATTATATTGTCTGAAAGGTTGTCTGTTGGTTGGATTTTGATTTCTTCTTGCCTAGTCTTTGTATGCATGCGTGCCAACTGATATATCTCATTGTCCAAAATCTATGGAGTAAAATATTATGGTGCTACTGTAAGAGACATCACCTCCCTGATGCACATTTGTTATCCCTGGCTTCTTTTGTGTTTCCTCACGTTTTCACAGCTGCTCTCCAAGAGCCTTGTCTGTGAACTCTAATCCCATTTCAGTTTTCCCTGTAACTGTGGCATTTCTTCCAAACTCCGGCGGTGTCGTAGGAGCAGCGATGAGCTGTTCTCTGTTCCTGTCTGAAAAAGATGGGGCGAGCTCCGTTGGCGATGTGTGTCTGATTCCCACACTACCGTTGGTTGGCTGCTTTTCCCAAGGAAGGGAGAGACTGGAACATGGGAAATCAGGAGGAGTTTCCACCGTTTCAAGGGAACCTGGAGTGCCTCACGTCATCGTAGGCCAGACTACAAACTTGCAGCATCTGTTTGAATGCACAGAAGCAGGGCAGTATTGCATTTATCAAAGGTATTTGTTAAGGAAATTCTTCCTTTTCACCTAAGGTTTAAAGTACAATTTGCCTATGGGTCTTAATGGTGTCCAGAATTTTTCTTGAAGACTTTTCCTTTTTCCATGTGATTGAAAACTATAAGAAAGTGTTGCAGTGAGGAAAAAGCATATGCAGTTTCAGTCAGGTTTTTATTATGAGGGTTAGTTAAAGCATTTTAAACATAAATTTATTTTTATAGCATGCAAGAAAAGGCACATTTCCCTTCTGAATAGTTTATGTTCATTGCAGTATTCCTATGGATTGAAATTCCATGTTCTACCATAACCATAATGGAACAATTATGGCAAACTGCTATCACGCTCTCTCTGATAAAGGGCCCATAACACGTGTTTCAAGCAGCACACATCTCAAACCTGCCGTAATAATTCTTGCTTCCTTATCTGGGAGGCTTTCAGAGGAAATTTGCCAATTGTTCTGTAAAAATTTTGTTTCCTAAAAGAGTACACTCAAAAACGGATCAGTTATTCATGGCACAACCTCATGCAAATACTAAAAATACATTACAAACCCATTTTTGTACAGTTTTACAATTCACATGAATCAAATTGAGTATTTGATGGGACCCCCCTCAAGCGTTTTGACACTCAGCTGTGGGGATGTAGTATTATTCTACTTAGCAATGAGAATCCTTCCAGAGAATTTCCTGTCTTGTGACCGGCAGATAATGTGACTTCCTGCTAATTTAATTCTCATTTTCTACTGGCTTCAAAGTTGAACTATTTAACATTCTGTAAGGTAATGGTTTTATTAAGGTAGTTTGATTAAAATGATCCTGTACAAGAATGCTCAAGAATCAGCTCAGTTTGTCAGGTGGTGGTATAGCTCTGTTCGGATGCACCTGAAGAAAGAGACATGATGATGACAAGAAAAGAACATTAATCTGTTTTTTTTTTTAAAATTCCTTAAATATATCTAATGTAAAAATGATTTTCATCATGGCGATTCAATAAAATGATCTGGTTTGTAATATGCCACAAATAATTTCAAATCATTTCAGTCTCTTTAAGGTTTTTGTGGGTGTCTTTATTAAGAAGAAAACGTGTATTCAGTTGTCAACTGAAAACGTGAGACTCATCCTGCAACTTTTAGTTGTCTGTGTGGAGGAGGTGAGGGGAGAGGGGCCCACCGCTTCTTCACCTGTGGTGGCTCTCCAACTTCTGCAAGCAGTCCCATGCTGCAGCATGTGTAGCGGAGGTCTGGCAAGCCGTTTCTCTCCCTTCACCTGAATATCATAAAGAGGACAGAAAACCTGCGCTGGCCCGTGTCTTGATTTTGAAATCCTGTTCATTTACCTCTGCCCAGGCTGGAAAGATCAGAGAACGCAATCCTGGAGTGTTGGCGTCCTTTTCCTGAGCAGCAGTTGGTTCCAGGGCCTCCCAGGTTCATTTTTTGGAGCAGAAATAAGTGGTCAGGTGTTTTCCATGTGGATGGCTTATTTCAGAAATGCACGTGAGCCCTGCCTATGCAAACAAGGCAGAAGTGGGCTAGGCACGGGTGACGCCATTCAGAAGCCTCAGACAAATGGCCACTTCGTGTCCCAAGCACTGCATGTTTTGGGGTCTTGCCTCTTTTCATACATTCTGGGCCTCTTTGCTTTCTGGTCTTCCAGAATTTACAATTTAAATATCCCGAGTTGAAATGTGGCTTTCCTGTGTACAATCTGGAAAAGATAACTCTAAAAATGAAAGCTTCTAGTACTTTTCTCTAGAGCTGCTGAAGTGTACTCACTCTTTGGTATAAGTACAGGGATGACTCCTTAGCTAGAGACAAGATATGCCAGGTACGGAATGGGACACGTGGTTAAAAATTATTATTCTTTTACATTGCTTTTGATGTTTTCCTGTGTTCAGATGTACTTTACAAAAACTAATTTATACCTCAATGCGATTGCTCCGCTGTACCATTTTGATAGCTGTGGACCTCTGAGGTGCAAGTATTCTCTGGCCTTGCTTTCAAAGACCCTTTTAAATGAGAATGGAGAGGCAACAGTTACTGCTAAAGGAAACTGAAGGCAATGTATGTAATTAGGAAGCCGTGTAACATGCCAGGAGAAACCTATGTAAGCGAAATAATAATCTGTATTCTGAATTTCTGTATTTTTGTAATTTTCACACATGTACTCATCGCAAACTCATCAGTGTTTATCCTTCTGTGACTAACACTAGTCTCAAAAATGCTCAGTTAACCAGGACTAATTATGGTGAGGCAGCAGTCTGCTCTATGTTACAAAACATATTTACTTGACTAAATGGGACTAAAGCGTTTCTTATATACTACTACTGAATGTAAAACCATTGTATATTTGGCCCAATATGCTTATTCACCATTCCTTGACGTGGTCTCACGTGCGTCTGTGAATGTCTCTGATGAAAGAGGTGGTCAGGAGTGGCCGTGGATTGTAGCAGGACTTTGAGTTTGTGGCAGAAGAATTATATATAGAAGGTGTATCAGAGGGGTCAGGTTGCATAATTCTGATCGGCATGGCATTCACATCTTAAAATCCATAATAGGATCAGTGGAAGTTAAGTAATGCCATCCAGATTAGTCGGTCACTGCAGAACTCTAAGTGACCAATTCGTAGTAGAGGTTTTAATTCCTAAATATGAAAGTTTTGAACTCTGCCTCCACAAAACACAGTGATGCTTATATTCATATCCAGATGCTAAAGCTAAATTTACAGAAAACGGAGGTCAGATGGACGTTCTGCCATTTTGAGGAAAATTGCTAGAGGTCATTTGGCAATTTCTTCTGTAATACCTTTCATTCAGAATCCTAGTGTGAGTTAAACACTGGGTGGTCATTACACACATCTTAATAAGGATTTAGCTAAACTGAGCTGATTAAATCTATATTAGTATTTCAGCAAAGTTAGATTTTGTTAAGTTCTAACCAGGAATCCTGTTATTGCATACAGGATAAAAAAGTTGTTTGTTCTCCTTCATGGTACTGTCTTGATGTTTTCCAGCAAGACAGAAAACCAAGTTAGAGGCAAATCAGTGTCAATTCCAATGTATTTGAGATGGATCTAACTCATCAGAATATTAGAGTTTCGTAAATCATTCCGGTTACTGATTTGTAATAACCCGGAACTATTTATACTAGACAGAAAAATGCTAGCAGTTGCTGCTACGTGTTGGAAAAATGGAGACCCAGGGGGGAGGATGGGGAGGACATCTTGTGTGTTTTCAGATGTATCAGCTCTTCTACCTTTGATGTGGCTGATGTGCACAGCAATCACAGTGGTGATCGGTGGTATCAGTTGTTCAGTAACTTTATTCTATGCTTTTTGAGCATGCTTACAGGATGTTTTGCGATACGTGCATGTTCGGTTTTTGTGATACCTTATATGCCTTAAGGCATGGCCAGCTAGCGCAGCTTTGCCACTGAAAGAAGCAGCCTCACCTTCCACGTACTCTGCTCCCTTCCCTATCTTGCACCTTAGGTGGCCCAAATATTTGTGTGTTGAGCAATGGACTGCACTGGGAAATTCACCCAGATTAAAACTAGTGTTGGAAGCAAAAACTGATTAGTCTTTCAGTATTTCCAGTTAACGATGCAACTAGATAAACACCCATGCTTGCCCAAGAATGGATAACGGAGGGGGAAGCAAGAAAATGGTGGCAGTGCAAAACCGCTTTTTATGGAGGCAGTGGTGATTTGTGACAAACTGAAGTGTGGCTTGGTAAAATACCGTACAATTTGGGTAAATAAAAGGAAGAAACCAGACAATCTAAGTACACTGGAAATGACTGCAATCTCATTTGTTTGCTAATGGTTATGTTAAGAAGTAAATATTCTGTGAAGAACATGCAAAATCGTGTTTAGAATCTCATTCTAAATTTAATATAATCTTTCATAGGTTTCTTTTTTGGACTTTTTGGCCTGTTATTATAATAGTCACCTAGAAAATCAGGCCCCAGGATCCTCCAAAGGGAAAGTCCCAAATATATTCAGAAATTACAGTGGTGCTTGCTGGCCAGCAACTGGGGACAGATTCATTTCAGTCTATATAAAATAGGAACCGGAGACACATTTCTGTTCCATATGCAGAAATGTGTTGTCTAGGGGAAACTGTGGTCTAATGCGCCGAACACAGAATGACCCGTCAGCAGTTCTGGTTCTCCTCCCAGCCCTGCCACCCCTGTGTTGTGCGATCTTTGGCAATTCATTTAAAAATCTGCGGGGCACGGCACGACTGAACAAGAGCTTGCGATGTAGTTGAAGAGATTTCAGCTGAGACACTGTGGTCAATTGTATGCAGACTTTTAATTCATTTCAGGGCACAGCTGGGAGATTAGTTTCAACCTACCACTGCAGGGAGTTAAAGCAAACCTGTTTCTTTTGCAGTAAAATGAACAAGGGACATTCACACACTGGTTAATACGTTCAGCCGTGAGGAAGAAGGTTCCTACATCACTCAACTTCCATGGGAGGACAATTCTTACTCCACCCTGATTTTTCTCACTTCCAGAAATGAGAATGGAAATATCCACTGTATTTTTAAAGGTGCCTCAGAGATTCAAACGGATACATAACTCTCTCAAGCTTTTCCATTCCAATAGAAGGAATCAGAAATGGATATGCAAGGTCTGAATGGAGTGTTAGTTCAAGTGCAAATGAATGTTGCATGTAGTCTTTGCTTTAGAAAATGGCTGCGCGGTACCAGGATTGCAAGGAGAGAACTTGCCTTGCACCACTTCAGGCACCAAGTTACTCCAATATCTTCTTCCACCATGCTTATTATTGCATTTTATTGAAATTGTTTAATTTGAAAGAATGTTAAAACCTGAGACTTTCTGCATTGTGCTTGCTTCTTTCCTAAAAATGGGCTTTGTGCCGCAAACCAGTGTGACAACTAAGCTGTATGTGCCATAATTTCTAGGAGCCACACAGAGCTGTGCTAAATTAACTAACGGCGTGATTATACCATCAAACAAATTCAATTAAATTGTTATACGTGCATGCTGCCTCTTGTAGAAAAGCTTTAACTCAGGGAGGGGGAGCAAAAATTTAAAACAGCAATATAAACTAATTTAAAAATCAAGCATCCAGTATAGAAGGTTTTTTTGTATTTATGCTGCATGTTTCTATTCTTCCTTCTTTACAATGAAGCAAACTCATCCTTTTATTTAAAAAATCACTGTCTTTCTTCTTAAGTAGTGGAGATTATTAATATTCTTTTAGAATTGTAGCGTACTTCAGATCTGGGCTGTTTTTAATTCCAATTGCCTAAGAGATTTTTCTTCTGCCCAAGAAGGTCTTGAAGCAAAAAGTCCTCTTGCTCACTTGCCCAATTCAAGCTCATCATGTGTAACCCTAGAAACTCACTGCTTCTAGTTACCAGCACTCGGATTAGGATGTCTCTCTGGTTTAGTGAGTAGCTTAGACCAGACACCCAACTTTTAGATGGCTAAACAAACCCTACTTATGAGCACTTTCTATACTTTAAAAAATGATCAGTCTAGCAGGTTGGTATAATACTCTAGGGTCTCTCAGATCCTGAATTGCTCTGATGTCTCTCAGCTGAGAAATAAAACAAGGTCCTGATTAGCAGTGTTTATTAAAAGCCCTGTGGCACTTTTTGCCCGAGCTGACTATAGATGGGTAATCACATCCACGGTTACATAACGAAGATAAACATTTCACGGCATTATAAACTCTCCTGCTGTGAAGCATAAGCCACCCACCAACTGCCTGATTTTAGGAAGAACCCTCTCTATTACATAAGTGTTCAGTATGGGGGTTTCTTGCACCTGCCTCTGAAGCATCTGGTACTTGTCACCTTCAAAAACAGGATTCGAGACTCGATGGACAACTAATCTGAGCCAATCTGGCAAT
The DNA here is from genome assembly GCF_047370975.1 of Nipponia nippon. Classification (NCBI taxonomy): domain Eukaryota; kingdom Metazoa; phylum Chordata; class Aves; order Pelecaniformes; family Threskiornithidae; genus Nipponia; species Nipponia nippon. The sequence goes on from NW_028262291.1 coordinate 36,717,796, forward strand.
TTTTATGTAACCGAAGGCTCTTTGTGACAGGAGGACGTGTCATAGTTCTCGCTGATGTATCTGCCGAGTTCCCAGGGCTATTTAAAATGTGCATTATATGTTCTTCCTTAAAAGTTCATTTTTAAGCTGCTTGATACAAGGTAATATTGTAGGAATCGCTATACAAATGTGCAAACGAGTGGGACTGTATTCATATGTGTGATTGTGGGTGACTTTTAAGTACATTTCTGTTCATGAAGAAGCAATGAATTGCTAGCAGAGAAAGTGGGAGTACTATTACATAAGTTGGAGCTATCCAGGATATCTTTAACACGTTCTCATATGCTTTGTGCATTTTTTCTTTCTTCGCAGAAAGGGCAGAACAGGTGTAACTATTTAACATTGGCCGGATCTCACCCTACATTCAACTCCTCCCTACAGTGTTTAGCTACTGTGGATTCCTGATTGCTCTCACAAGCAGATCACGCAAATGCCACCAAAATGCTTGTGAAAGAATTTGCACAAGAGATCTGTATCAGGGGATTTTATCATTTATAGGAAGAAACATTTTAGATACCTTCTAACTGAAGTAACATCTTTGATTTCAAAGCAAGCTTTAAATCCTAGATAGGAAACCTGTTATTTTTCCTGAGAATGTATTAAGCTCTGCGATGGTAAATGGTCACATTTAAATCAAAGTATTTTCTTTTTAGCCCATATTTAAACCTCACTGATGTTTCTGAGAAGTAAGCACATGCATAAAGCTAAGCGCATTCTTGGCCGCTTTGCGGCTTTAGGATGGTGTAACTTGCTGCCTGTATTAAAACACGTCTAAGCATTTCCTAAACAAAAGTCTTGTAGTGCACAGCAACACAGTGAAACATTTTATTGTGGGACATTAACAATGCCATATCTAATTGAAACTTAATGCTCTTTAAATAAAGAATTGCCAGCATTAGATGCCATATACATGTTCCTTGGTAATGATATTTAATATTTTAAACATCAGATTAATCTGAAGCTCTCCAACCAATAGACTTCGTGAAAAGCTCTCCAAACATTTTCATCCATTGCTGTGGGTTCCAAATGTATCGGCTCTTTGTCTTTTTCCTGGTTGCACTGATTGCAACTGTCACTGAGTCACACAGCTTGCTTTGGGCCTGCAGCCAAGTTGATTACAACAACTTGTGAACCATAAAAAGGTAGTCTCAGATCTCAGAGAGCGCTGAATTATAAAGAAAAAGGACACAGTAAATCTGTCTGAAAAAGAGGGGACTCAAAAAGTATTTTTGCATCGTTCTCACTGCTTTCTCAAGAAAGAAGTTAGTTATCAATGGTGAAATTAATTCTTTTGAGACATCACAGGCAGCTACAAATGAACAAGATGTTGAAGCTGTTTGTAATCTATCGATGTTAAGGCAGTACCTGCTAGTGCAAAGATCACAGACGCACAGGTTTAGGGGAAAATGCGCCAAAATAATTTCTTAGTTACTTTCAGTGTATTTCAGTGATACTTATTTCTCAGTAAAAGGACTGCTCACCAGCTGTCTAGGAATATTTGACATCTCCACGGTGTAAACAATAAAACTAACACATTTCTTTATACAGTAACATTTACATGGATGATCTTTATACAATGGATGGTAAACATACCAAGTAGGAAAGAACTAAGCAGTTGTCTTTTGGCCCTGGAAAGCACTATTATTAAAAATAATATCATAGCCTTTTTGGATGACTGACTAAAACGTTTTCACCCTATCTTCCACAGCACAGCATGGCTCACATAAATCATTTGGGGAAAAAATTACTTGAGTTCCCAGTGTTTTAACCCATATATTTTAATTGCATGAATTCAATGGGGGTTGGGTACATAGAAAACTTTTAAAGATTTCAGTTCATCTGATGAAACACCACTTCAATTTAAAGTTTTGCATTAGATAAGCTAAAAGTATTCTATAAAGTCATAAGGAACATTAATTTGATGTATGTGGCTGCGCTGACATGAGCACCTATGTTATAGAATTTTTCTTCTGTAGTGACCAAACTTTATGTTAGAACAACGCAACTTCTTTCTCCTCCATACTCACAGTGGGAAGCTGATCGCTATCTTCATTCCCTAATTAGGAGAAAACATCCTAATTTCCAGCCTAAATTTGTTCATGATCAGATTATACCCACGTGTTCTCATGACAACACTGTCTGCTAGCTTAAATAGTTATTTTCCCTCTTCTTGTATTTAGAGTCCATCATGATATCGGTCCCCATACCCTGGATGAACAAGACCATGATCTTCCATTTTCCTCTCACATGCCAGGCTCTCCATTTCCAAGACCAGTTGAATAGCCCATTTCTGGAACTACTTTAGCTTGAATTCATCCTTCTTGAACACGAAACACAGGAATTATGCAGAATAGTTCATATGAGGTATTGCCAGGGCTCTGCGCTAATGGCATTAATCCTTCCGTGTCTCTGATATAGCCTATGAATGCATTTCTCTTTTTTCTTTGGTTATAGCAGATTGGTAGCTCAAATAATAGTTTTGTATCCAGTTAATGAATACATGTCATTCTCCTCCTGAACTGTCTCTAGCTAAGGAGCTCAGATTTTATAGTAAAACTTTTGTTCTTAGTTTCTAAATGCTTGATTTTGGCCTTTGAATTTCACTTTATTTCTATTACTTCGGTCCTCAAAGTTATCCAGTTTTTCTGGTGTGATATCCTCCTCTGTTGTGATCACTTTGCTTTGTCAGTCCATCTCATAACTACAGCTGGTTTTTGTGACATCTACATCCATCCAGATGCAAATAAGACTGATCCCAAGAGCAGTGCTTGAGGAACTCCGCTAGCCGCCTCTCTCCAGCTTGATGCTTTGCTTTCCACATTTGATGAGGAACATCTGCACTTTGTAAGGTGACATTGGCACCTCTGCTCTTGCATGTATTTTTAAATGAGATTTTAATATGCATTTTGTAAACAGAAGAAGTAGAGACAGGATAACTGATCTTTTTGTCAAAAAAATCAGAATCCTCATTCAAGGCCTTAAAGCTATTTTGGTCCATCAAAGTTCCCCCTGCTCCCTCAGACTGCTAACATTTGCAGGCAATTCAGTAGTTTATATGAGAGCATTTTAACAACTTCAGAACAATTAAGGGCAAATAAACTATTAATATTCAGATTAAGTATAAAGAAGTATAATTTAATTTTGATGCTTCGTTTGATTTAGAATTCAGATTAGAAGGCATCAGAAAACCTACGGCTTGTCTCCTCTTTCATCCAAGTTTGAATAAAAACTATGAAAATAAAACTAAAAGCCTTTGCGAGAAAGAAGGTCGTCAGGTTCATTCAGATCCAGAAATTCAAATACATCTTGGAACAGAAAGGCAGAAACCATACTTACTGTTTCAGTTTAATCTGCAAATCACAAAGGTGCATCAGAACTAGCAACAATTTATATAATTCTTTACAGTTTCGGTATACAAGGCAAGACATAAAGACTAAACTAACACCTACTATCTGCTTTCTCTCATTTCTTAGATTGTAAACTGTTTGAGGTAGGGCTACTTTTAAGATTATTCTGTTTCCATAGTGCTTAGAAAAATGGGCTCTTATTCTTAGTTGGCACTATTGTAGGAAACACCATTTCTGAAGAAGTATGGACAAAAACTGCCCTGTTGTCAATGAATCACGGATAATAGTAATGCTTTACATATTTCCTCTTAGCCTCCACATTCTGTAAAGATTAAAAAAAAAGAATCTTCCACTGTAAATAACAAAGTACATGTATTTGCTGTACAAAGAGCAGTGTTCAGTTAATGTAATGACTAAATCCAATTCACAAATATACAAAAAATTTAGTCAGGTTTTAGAAACTATTTTTAATTCTTTCCATCGTACACCCAAGCTGCAACATGTATGATATGACATTCCTACATCTCTGATCTGTATAAGAGGAGAAGGGGATTTTAAACCCTATTCTTGATTTTCTGAGACTGATTAAAATGCTTCAGCACAGCTGAATCGTGCAGGTGTAAATTGTCTGTGTGTGGGAGGAAGAGACAGAATTGCTTCTCTTCAGCCTGATCTGACTTACACTACGGCAAACAGCCTTTTCTCCTTTATGAAACGTGTGGTAGTCAAGAAGCATCCTGCTCCTCTTGTGATCTGGGGTACTGACAGAGGGTCTCCAGTTATTCATTCTAGATGGGAAATGCAGACAAGTACAATGCAGAACACATGGTTGGAAATGTGCTCTGGGTTTTTGGTGGAATTCTTCCATCGCTAAATCATTCTCGTAAATGTCTGTGAAGTGCCCTTGTTTTTAAGCTGTCTTGCATACACACACACTCTTTCACGGACGGACACACATGTATAGCCATGCACACATACACATCTGTGTGCACAGATATGCATACATATGCATGAACGCATATCTCAGTTGTTCCTGAAAAACGATGCATTTATAAATTAATAAACCTTTTCAGCTATTTTTCTTCCATGATATTATACCTACCTGGCAGGCTTTGATGCTGCTGGTGTCAGAGTGTCTATGGGGCTCAAAGATCTGGGCTTCATTGCACTAGCCATTGAATGTGCATACAGAGAAGAATAATCCAATAAGGAGTGGAAGTCCAATAGCATTTGCAGACAGAAATGGGAGGCACCTACAACTATTATCTGTCCATTGCAAGGAGATGGATAGGGAGACTAGACTGTAAGTGAGGCACCTAGATCATATGCCTGAAGATATGTGTTGTATATATTTTCCTGCTGTGATTTGCCCAAGGTTGTACTGAGTCTCTGTGGTAAGAGCATGAATTGATTCCAGATCTCTTGATTTCAGTCTAATATGTTAACCGCACATTATTCTCCTACTGTTACTAGAAAATATGTACCTGACAATGCTGTGTATCTGAGATTGCTCGGAACTGTTCTTTGGCTTGACTGGCTATGAATCAATTTAGAACAATAAGAGTGGGCATACTAAAAGTGGATTGGTAAAGCATTTTGGGAAATTAAGAAATTTTAAAATCCCCAAGAGAGAATCAAAGAGCAAAACTTTCTTGGAAGTCAATGGAGAGAGCAGCTGATTGACATATATTTTATAGAGAACTCAAATCCACCTAGTGTGCAAGAGCAATTGTTAATGTAAAAGCAAATAACCTTTGTTTTTTCAGTCACTTGGGTAGAAAGAAACTTGCTGTTCACAGGACACAGGCGCCATGGAGAGGTGCAAAGGGTCATCCAGTGGAAAATACATTTTGAGGATGTTCTTTGGACTTGTTTTTTTAGATTCCTGTCAATGAAGTCTCAAGATATCATCTCTTTGCTGATATGCCCTCCTGAATGAATGTAGTAATTACCTCTATTAAAATAGCAAATACCATCAAAGCAGCACTCCTATAACCACAGTTCAGGTTTCAAAACAGAAAAAAAAGTGCATTTATCTTCAGGAATGAGGAGGAGTCAAGCAAAACAGTCATTCAGCACATTTTTCTCTTTTATGTCCCCTGATCTCCTGAAACCATCAGAATGATTTTGCTGTGGTGTGTTTCATGGCATTAATGGTCTGATAGGATAAATGGTGTTTTTTAAAAAGTTTTTAAAAGTGCAGGAATAGACAAACTGGGACAAAGACATAGTAGAAAGAATCAAGGAGGGCATTTTTCTTGGTCTGGTGCTAAATCTCTTAGTACTTACAAGCTTTCAAAGATCAGCTGCCGTATTTTGCAGTGGAGAACTTGGATACAATACCTAGCAATAAGTTTTTGCTGTTTTTTGTTAGTTTAGCATTTATGTAGTTAACATTGTCTGTAACAGCTAACTTGGACCTTCAGGCAATAATTTTGCATGGCCTGCTATTCCTGTATGTGTTTTCAAGTGCTGTGTCTTACGAATCCTACTGGCAGGAATTTTCTGTCCTCCACTGTATTACTTTTCTAACAAATGTTACAAACATTCAAACTGCCAAATATATATATGTTTACATGTACATTTTCAATTTTGCTTTTAGAAATGTTATTGTGTTTTGTATGGCTTACAAAAGGTTTGGGATCAAATTTCTGCCTGATGTGAGAATATAAAATTATATTACTGGAGAAACATTAGCTTATGGCAGCCATAAGTGTATATGAAATATAAAGAAAACATATTCTTCTAGATTGCAGAAAATATGCTCTTTGATATATTCTTCTGCCAGCCCAGCAGTGCAAGGGACATTTCTGGAGGAAAGACATTGTTACTGGGAATATATATAATTTTGCACTAATTTGCTAACAACACACTCTCTTGATCTTGTGATTTAGTTATAAGTTAAGGCAGCCCTGAAGTGATCTGACCTTGGGACCAAGAACTTCAAGACTTGGGGAATGTAAAAGGAGCAGCCTCTTGCCACTACTAGTTCTCTGAACATTTCAACTGCATTCAGCTAGGTTCAGCTGGATGAGGGTGTTTTTCATTTGTCCTTTAATCTTTCCACAACACTTTTTCGTTCCCCCAATAATGTCCATGCTGTTGGTTTTTCTTTTATTTTCCATTAGTAATAGAGTCGTAATCAATGGCTTTCAGGATTGGTGAGCAGCTGACATTTGCTTTGGGATTACCCCAAACTGTCAGACCGTTACTATCTCCTATGTTGGCCATGACCATATTTCACTGCTTATATATATGCTAGCTACTGTGTGGTGATTACTTGTATTAAATGAAACACATGTAAGAAGCTTTGCCAGCATCTTAATGAATCTTCTGAGAACGATTCTCTTGTGGTTCAGCTGCCTTGCTGTAGCTCCCAGATCTTTCATTTTCAAATCTACCACTTAGTTTTCCACAGACTTTTGTCATCTGCTCACAGACAAGGCAAAGAAATGTGAAGTCCGAAAGCTGGTGCATGCAATTGCTTTCCAGATCCCACAAAGCTTCTTCAAACATTGTAGACCACAGCAAATTTCTTAGGCAAGTCAAACTATTGTAAATGAAAAAAATCAGATGCAAAAAATGCTGATGTAAAATTATATACATTTATGATTAAAATGCTATCATGGGATACAGAAACACACAATATATGCTGCTCTCAAATTACTCACAGGATTGCTAAAGAAGTCATCCTGCTATTCTTAGAAATGGTTCTGAGAACATTTCTTTTGCTGTACGATCACAAATAAATCCTACTTCATCTCAAAACCCACAGAGACTCAGAAGCCCTTTCTGTGCCACCTTCAGATTGATCAGGATACCTCATTTCATGATTTTGGATGAATCACTGAATCTTTTTGAGCAAGATTGTTACTATCACATAACTACCACCCAGATAATAGAAATGATGCTATCTCTTATTGCTGACTGAATAATCACCAGCTGGAAAAAGCAGTAATTGGTATCAGGCAAAACATAAAAGTCAGGCGAGTCAATATTCATCAGACAATGTGATGAAGAACTGAGCTGGAGTATTTTTCTCTAGCTTCAAATAATTCTCTTCATTTTTAATATTACATTTTTAACATTACATTTTTAACACGAGACTGAATAAATGTATAGTTATTAATGTGGAAGCTCTTTACATAAATCACAGTTCTTAGGCTGCACCTTACAAAGTGTGATCAGCGTTTAAAGTAAGATCCCTTTCCTGATCAGCTTGTCTGCAAAAAATATTTTAAGGAGAGATCCCCTATACAGGATATGACTTCTTCTACTCCTGTTTGTATCCACCTGAAAGCTCTCTTTCTAGATTTCAAAACTGTCCTTGACTTGGCTTCACACTTTTTCTGATTTCGTATTCTGTTCTTCCCATCCCATCCATTTCTTAGTTTTATATTTTTTTCTCTCTTCTTCTTCTGCCCTTTTCTTCTGTGAATCATTCTTCCATGTATACTACACATCCTTTCTTCCAAACAAATGTGGCTGGTAACTCTTACATGGAAACTGGAATTGGTGAAAATTGGAGTAATGCTCCTGAAAAAGCTATAAAATTTTGACATTTTCATAATGGTTTAATTGAAGATCTTATTTTCTACTTTAGACACACTTCCTCTGCAATATATTAGTGATTTAGTATATTGAGTATGATATATAAATCTGTCAGGTTTTGTAATGCAAAAATACATGAATAAACAAGTTCCTAACAATCAGAAAGAGGAATTATATCTTCACAGAGAACAGAAATGTCCACTAACACTGGCAGCTGCACTAATGGTCCCTTAGACTTCCATCAGACTATTTGCATGAGGAAGCCTTCCCTAGAAAAGCCATGCAATCATATAGTACAGAATATTCCTATGAGGCATCTGCTTGGGGTTTATTTTACCACTTCCATGTTGTGCTATTTTGGCATGACCATCATTAGGCTTTTGAGGTCTGAAACAACCCTACAATAAAAAGCTATTTTTTTTAGTATAGTTATAAAACACTCACAGCATGAAGTCCATCACTGCCTCCTCATATACCACAAGTTAGGAAATGATGTGGGATCACATTTGCCTGTTGCTATTTTCTTAATGTCATTTGTATTTTTTTTTCAGGTATTTTTTTTCATTTACAATCCTTGTATTTTCCATAGAGGAGGGTGAGCTACCAGAAACCAACACACAAAAAGCTATTTGAGATATATGATAAAGAGGCAAAAAAAGAGAAGTCTGAGGAGACCAGTGCTATGTTCTGTGAGAAGTTGGCAGTGAAACACACTGATAAGAAGTAATGTGTGCCCATTCTTCTTCCTCTTGTTTGAAATGCAGTATTAGATGCTATCAGAGATTAGAAAACACACAAACCCAAATCTACATATGCAACTAATTTAGTCAAAGCGATGGGAGGGGTGACTAGAACAGATCAAATGCCAAAACCATACTTTGCCACAAGAAAAAGTGTGGAGCTGGGAGTCGAGTGGGTAAAAAATTTAGTCCATATGGTCTAATTATTGATGTTCAATGCCTTTGTCATCTGCCAAGCACAGGGAGATGCAACTGGAAGTATGTTGTCCAGGCTGAACATTCTGATGGTTACTTTACCCATATTTCTGTTTAGAGAGTGATAAATCACCAAGGACTACTGCATAGCAATGTTTTCTTCTTACTCAAGGGAGGGCTGTGCCTTCAGTCCTCTTTGATTACAGCTTACTAGAGAGTCTATGGAGAGAAGGACAAGAGAGCATGGGGTGTTTCTTACTGTGCAGGATGGTCTGCTTGCCTGTGGCACCTAGAGGGATGCTTAAGCAACATAATTTTTCTTTTGATCCTGGCAAAGATTCAGTAGTAAAACCACATTGTCCTTGCGAGAGTCCTTGGGTCAGGGTAAGCTTCCTGCCGATGGGACACATGCATGAGGCTGTGCTGAGCTTGCCCAGGGCAAGTGGTAGGAGTTCCTGTGTTTAGGGAACTGGGCCAGGCAAGCTCCAGAAAATGGGCCTTGCAGTTATGGAGAGACTGATGAGGTATTTCCCCACTGACCATAACTGTTTACAGTATCCCAAATTCTCTTGGATTATAAAATAAGGATTGTGAAACACAGGGGCAGACCCTTTGATGTGGTTCCCCTGGGAGCAGGAAGGAAAAGTGAGCAGGAGGTACGAAACAACCTAGAATTTGCATTTTTAGCTTTCAAATAGTGCTTAAATAGTTGATACCATTGCGATTAATTCTCATGACCTACAACTTCAGTCTGGGAGTCATGCAGCATGGAGACATTGCCAGCAGTCTTTTCCTCGGGATTCAATTTGGCACAGGATTGTGGGACGCAGAATGGAGGGGCCATGGGACCTGACCGGCTGGTAGCACGGCACAGGTCAGCTGTGCTGTGAACAGCATGGTGTTCGTCCTCCAGCCTGTCTCGTTGTTTGTCTGGTGCTTTATCACATCTGCGTGGGACCTGTTTTTCCCCACTATGAGAAACAAATTTAACTCGCGGTAGTCTTATTACTCAAATGGGGTGAGGCATACATGTTTAATATCAGCGCTGGCATTTTTGGAAAGCTTTGTAGATTACATTTCCTGCTGTGTTCAGAATTCTCATCTGCTCAGTAAAACAGTTTCTACCCCTGTCCACCCCCCAAGGCAATCTCAATTGCCAATTTTCAAATCAAAATATTCCAGCTCTTTTGAGCTTCTTCCTCTTAGAAAAGGCATATCTAGTGCCAGTACTAATAAACAGATTTAGTACCAAGCTTCTGCTTGGTTCAGTCACATATTTTAATCAAACTTTCAGAATTGAGTAAAGCATTAAGCACACTTCTTCCACTATGCATTTTTTAGTGAATTATTCAGTAAGTATAAAGCAATAATTGGCTACTGTATGTTGTGACAGATAGCCTCCCCCTCCGCTAAGCCACAAGTATGAATATTGAAGGAGCCATCTGATTCAGACTCAGGTTGTTAATGTATTGTTATACAGAATTTTTTCCAGGTGGGCCAATAGCTGACATATCCACTTATGGGCAAGAATGTTTTAATCCACAAAATGATTAAACATCCAGCCGACATTTATGTGAATTTTACCAGCAAATTCAACATGATCAAGATTAGCTCTCAAACAAACCATTGGAAATCTAAACAAATGCACTTTTATTACCCAGATTTTTATCACTTCTGCATTATTGGTTGCAGATAAGTTCAAGTCAGTGAAAGGGCAAGTATCTGTCACTTAGCCATCTAAGAAAGGTCCTTGTATACAAGCTGCAATTTGCACTTCCTTACTTCAGTAAAAACAATATGAATAGTGCTGGTCAGTGCAGGGAGCTATATTGTGCTCTAGAGCAGTCTAGTCAATTGCCAATTTTTAGTTTCCAAATCAAAGCTGTTTATTAGACATTCAAGAACAAATCTATGTGCATGCAAAAGTCCAATTTTTAAAGGAACTCAAATAACTTAGAAATAACTGTGCTTACTAGGAAAATAAGCAAACCCCAAGCCACGAAAACCTGAAGTAACAAATGTGTTCCCAGGCTGAAAGTATTCTAAGTTTGCAGGGAAATTTAAGTATTGTCTATAATTTCATGGAAAGTGGTTAAAGTATTACCATTATAGTTCTCAATGTTTGACCTTCCTCTGCATAAGCGTAACGACAGTCAGACCTACACTGATCAGAATAAATAAATCATACGGTGATAATCCAGTGAATAAACATTACAAAGAAAATAATATCATTTCTCTCATTAATTCTGCGTGGCATATTCTCTGGCTAAATATAAGAATGTCAATGAAATGCATAACACCTTATCATGCAAATATTACACATGTTAAATGAACTGAAACCTGATCATTTAATTAACAATTATCTTGCTATATAAAAGACTTTACTACATTTGAGTGTATTAAAATATACAGTAAAGATTTCCTAAGTTTTAAATCCACATTTCATGCAGCAAGCAGGGAATAACTCTGCTTATGTGTCATATTATTATCCTGGAACTTCTGCTCCCTAGCAAAGCTCAGTCAGATTGGTTGTACTGTTAAGACTGAAGTGTTACAAGTTTAGGGAGCCATTTGCGGATTGGATATCTGTGCATGTTTACCAGTTTTCATCTTAATGTATGTGTGTGTTTCTGTACACACACGTGCACACACACACACACGGAGAGCGATGTTCTAAGTAACTTGTAGATAAGTAACTTGATAGGACACCTGCATACAAAGAGAACGTTACCTTAAGGACAAAGCAAAAGCTTTATCTATAGCTTTGCCATAATGGAGGAGGCTGTGTTGACTGTATATTTTTTACAATGAGAATAGGAATGTTCAAATAAGCTCCCTTAAGGTAGATTTAGACAAGGTCATGGAAAGAGTCCGTGTGCTGCAGAGAGCTTATGCTCACCGTTAACCTGAATTAGCCTATTTTTAGTCCCGAGGAAAAGAGAATCAATGTAATTGTATAAAGTTTGGAATAGCAGCTCTCCCCACTTAGGCACAGGTAGTAAAGCACTGAAGGTAGCACAGTTACCAGGGGTTTCAGGAAGTGCTTGGTTTTGGTTAAAGGATGGAAAATAGGTTAACTCATTTTATTCATGAATGAAAACAATTTCAGGCCGGTAATATATCAAAAAAACAAAAGACATTTCAGAGTTGCAGAGTACAAACAGTTATATTTTATAACTGAACACAAATATATTGTCCGCGATTGCCTGTCCAATTATGTATTTCTGAAATGGAGCTTTACATTCACATTGCTCCACAAGAAAAGAAAGACAGAAGTTTTTCTTACTCTGATACCTGCCAGAGTCTCCAGCTTAGTCACTCTTCTTTCCTCAAGAGCAGCATCTGGCTGCTAATGTGTTAGCACTTAACATTATTTTTAAGAGTTCACGAAATACATCCTACAAAAACTGCTGCTGGTAACAGGCTTCGTTCTAAACAGAAACTCACAACAGTGCTTTCCTCTGACAAAAGTCAAAGAACCAAGCTAGGTTTTGGTAATTCTGTAAACACACTAACCTATGCACTTCCACACTGTTGTAAGTCAGGATGGGTTAGCTTTTGTCCAGTAACCCAACTTTTTCTCAGGTCTGGGACCACGAACATTTGGGTATTCTTGGTACTCAGAAATTGTTTGGTATTTTGCACATGAAGGAAATAATAATGTGTATAAATAATAATATTAATAATAATGATAATGATGATGATGATGATGATGATGATGATGATGATAATAATAATAATAATAATAATAATAATAATAATAATAATAATAATAATAATTAGAGAAATGCAAAACATGCATCACTGATCTATGACAAAAGATTTCCAGCACTGAAAATGGTTCCAGAGATGCATGAAGTTACAACTCTGAACAGGCTGGAAGCCTGAATCCAGCCAAGCTGGACTCAGCACCTTCCTTGATGTTTTCCTTGTTGGCTTCCAGATACAAGGCACTCTTCAAATGATTTTCTTCTCAGTCCTGGGTGTTTCAGTGACAACAATGAGCAGTGAACCTAGTATCTCATAGTGCTCTTTCTGTACCCCTGAACCCACACTATTATCGGTATTTCGTACTAGGGTTGCAAGACTTAATTTAGAATATTTGTACAGTCCCTTAGAATTCCCTTGAAGTTTTTATGCAAAAGGCAAAGTGGAGGTAGAAGTTACTTTCAATAATGAAACTTTTATGATCATCCTTTGATACTGTGACACATGATTTCCTTCTACCTATTTTGTAAGTCAATTAAAAAGAAGAAACTAAGTTCTGACTTGTGTACTGACTACCAGGAGCACTTACAACTCAGAAATGATGCTACTAACAAAAAACTAATGAATGTTTAAGTTTTTTCAAAACAGGATCTTTCCAAAGCAAAGTTAGCACTAGTAACTGATTTCAAATATCTTCCTTTTGTTTTTTTCATAAACATAAAATTCTTTCTAAACCCTAATTAATAGAATCATTGGCCCAAAGCAACATGACAAATAATGAAGCTGCAACATAAGTAACAGTAAAAAATCCTTTGTTTGGGTGTGAATTTACACATATTTTATCCCATAGAGTATGTAATATAAGCAGAATAATACTTGCCCTGACTTTTCTTCTTGATGTCCTGTTCACCAGTGCCCTTTATCTTGAGTAATGATTTATACTTGAACTGACTGAGTGCAGGGAGTGTAAAATAGCATCTCCCCATTTAGGAGCATTTTATACCCAGTTTAGGCTGGCATTTGTGCAATTGCTATGCAAGAAGAACAATGAGTGAAGGCCTTCAACTGTAAAAATGGATGATTCAGCAAACTGTTGCTTATATGAGTCACCCTTACTCTGCTGAGCAGATTTTTTATCTTAATGACTCTCTACACCATCCCGAGAAAACATCCTGAAGAAAAGCTGTAAGGAAAGTAACTCCCACCCATTGCACCCCTACTTTGCAGGCAAAGAGTACGTATTACCTATAGTCAGTTTGTGCGGATCTAGCTGGGAGGTTATAAAGCCTCTGGACACATTCAAATCCAGGTTTGTCTTGCTACAACAAAATCCATATTTTCAGGTTTGTTGTCCACATACGTAAACCCAGCATGGGCAAATAAATCTGCAGCACAGAATGGTTTTATTTAGCAAATCACTAATTTATCACTGGGACAAAGCCCATTCCTACCAACCAATTTGAGCAGTTAAGCTGGTGACCTTGTCTTTGCACAGAAATCCTAGGCGAAGGACTTCTTATGCATCTCATATAGCATGAAAGGACAGGAAAGCCAAAAGAAAAACTTCAGAAAATGTTTTAAATGCTTTTTAGGGCCAGATTCAACTGCTGACTCCTGAAAATTTAACTCTTCAGTTACAGAAAAGCATTCTATAATTGTCCTATTTGTAAAATTCTTTCTGGAATGACCTCCATTTAAATTGAATTCCCAAATCAATTGTTGCCTCCATATGAGCAAAACTCATCAGTTGAAATTGTGGCTTTTATTCTCAAATGGAAGTTTTCTATGCAGGTCATAAAAAGTTCAGTCCTAAATGAGAAACTTTTCAAAGGTTGTGTCCAATTACAAACCAGTAATTTAGGTCAGCATGACTGTGTGGCCAATTTGTAAGGCAAGATGATGCAAGGACTGGGTAACTGAGTTCACCGCAAAAATGGTATTTTTTTTAAAAGTAAGCCTAATTTTCCAAGGTTGGTTATTTCTATATTTGTTAAATTATTTATCCTAGTAAAGAGCACTACCCAGTCTAAGATTCTTTGGTTTCTTATCTACCCTATTTACATAATTGGCAATGACCTGCATGAGCAAAGCAGCAAAGGATTCATTCACTGTCCTGTGTTGAGAGAGTTCTGCCAGAACTGCACGTTGCCTTTTAAAGTGGAGGTACTTTTTGATTAAAAAATGCTTTACTTGACAAATTCCAGTCTTAATCCTACAAACATACATACCAATGTGGAAACCTTTTAAATCCTCTGACATTTCATTTATATGCCAGATCACAGACTAAAGGTGAACAAGGGTATCCATTTTGCTGGAACTCATCAGATAGGCTACTCCTTCATGCCATACATCAGCTAGCAAGTATGTCTGTCACTCATGAATGGATAATTACTGGGAGGGCAACAAATGCAGTCTAGCCAGTTTTGACACCCACAAAAATGCTTTATTTTTGTGCCTGTGATGAATGGCGCATCAAAAAAGTTTCTTCTTTTCCTGCATGGTTGGCATCCTACTTCTTACCTTGGTAAGTAAATATTGTCCATATCTCAAGCTTACAAAATATCCAGCTTTAAGAAATTGAGTCTGAGAAAGATAAAGTGACAAGACTGAGGCCATGAAAACAGCTAAGCAGAAACAGAAAACAGTTGAAGCTGTCTATGTTGCAGTACTTTAGCCACATTCGTGAGGGATTTATATCATTTTGTATAGAAGAGATTGAAACATCAGAATTTTGAGTTGTGATCTGAGCTGAGATCAGCCACTAACTGATTTATGGTTGTTTCATACCAGGCTATTTTTGGAAGAATGGAAATATATGTAGTGTCTCATATATTGGCTCACACTGAAACATGCTTGAAATCACAAGGAAGAGAGGGTAGCTTAAGAGGGAGGTGAACACAGCTAAAAAAACCAGTCTTTGTGTTTACTAAATTTTGGGGCTAGAATACAACCCAGTCCCACCAGAAGGTGACAGGTCACATTCTCCTTCAAATAAAGTGATTCTGGAAAAGAACAGAGTGGACAAAGAAAAAACTTCTCATTCAGAGAAGTTAAAGAACCACTACTTAAACACCACATTTTAGGCAGAGATGAGTCTCTACCCACATTCTCCCAGAGAACTGTTTATGCCAAGTCTTTGGAAAAGGGAAAGCTGAAGATGTTGTAACAACTGAAGCTACTCTCTGACCACATGGGAATTCTCTTTTTATAAAGCCTATCAGCAGTTAAAACTGTTTTGTCTCACTGGAGTAGTGCAGAGCTGCTAAGCTGGCCTCAGGGCCAGTGTCTTCATATTACAGATGAGAAATTTAGAGACTACTCAAACTATAACATCACATAAAGGAACCTGATTTGTGGCCTTCATAAATCCAGTCTTCTATTTAAAGAAAAAAAAGGGTTTTGGATTGATTAACTGTGCCAAGGAGGGATTTGGAAATACCAGAGTAGAAACCTCTAGCATTTCTCTAGTTCAAAAAGATAATTGTTAAGTAAACAGAACTTTCAAAGCAAGAGCTTTGGTCTGCATAGCAAATAAGCACTTAATCAGGCATGTAAATGGAAGAGAGGCATCTCAGGTATTTTCTGAAGGTAATTTAGGGGCACTTAGGACTGCTGTTATGCGCTTGAGTTGGTACCACTAGTAGATTTATAGAAGTGGTCGAAAGAGATTTTGAGAAACTAGATAAAGGTTCTTCAGAGCTACACAGAAGACTGAAGATCATCCTGGGAATGCCAAAATTGCTGTGAAGTGCTTCAGATTTATTTTTCCATGTTACTCCTGGAAAAAAGGGCTCTGATTAGTCCCGTGTTTGAGGAACATGGAAAGATTCCTGCTAAAGCAGAAAAAGGATAGTAGGAAAAATCACAGAAGCAGCTGTATAAAAAAGAATTTAATTATGCATACATATATTTGAAGTTCTATATTCAGAAAGAAAAGATGGCAATGAGGAACATGAGGAAGTACTGGGAAGAGGATGCAAATGTTCTGAGGGGAATTACTGTTGCTCATTTCTCTTCCTCAGCTGGTTGGTCTGCTTTCGGGTGAATTACTGAGAAGATGCGTCACAAGTTATGTCTCTATCTGCGGGGCTTCTGCTTAAAGGTGGACTTCACACTATAATTCACTCAGGTCTGTTGCTAGTGTAGGATGGTTAGGAAAGATGGGGTCCTAGCTGAGCAGGAAACGTAGCACCACTGGGACCAGCAATGCCTTCTGGCAGGAGAGCACTGAACGCTGTACCCCTGTACCTCCCCTCTTCCACACAATGCTGATGTCTGTGGGTCCACACTCGGCCAGCCAACATGGGGCCACCTTCACAACTGGGGCTCCATCGGTTTTTGGGTACTGTTACTGGAGAAGAAAGCAATGTGGGTGCTCTCCATGGAAAGGACTAAACGCACTTGTCTGGTAGTTCTCTAGTCAAAACACAGCTTAAATTCACTTGGGCAGCTGAGGCATGACTTCTGGAAGCCACTTCATCATGTTCTGTCCCCTACCATGTGTTTCCTGTTTGACAGCTGTCACCACCAGTTTCCATGAATACTTAACAGGATGCAATTTAGATATCTTTACCTAGGTATACACTGAACATATTTAGAATAATCACATTAGTGATTTCCCTCACCTTCTTTTTTCAAGTATTGTGAAGGAAAGTGCTTTCACCTCCAAAATTGGACAAAATTTGTCCAACTTGTATTTTTTCAAATTTTGACTTATGCATCCATAAAAAGAAAGCAATTTCAAAACTGACAGAATTTTCTTGTTAACTATTCACATTTCCAAATGGAAATAAATTGCTTTTACAGACTGTCTCTCAAATAAATAAAGCTAAATTCAATGGATAAATTGAATGACATTTTACACATCTCTTCAAACAAAAATATCTTTTGTGAAAAAAAATGAATAATGAATATAAAAAAGAGAACTTAGAGTAGACACAAACGTTTAAAACCAGGCTGAGACTTCAGCTCATACAATAAAAGACATGTACCACCAATGTAGGATAATTCAGTGGTTCTTAAAATTACAATCATCTATTATACTGTGCCAATCTTTTTCTAAATCTGCCATCAAAACCATATACCTCACTAAAAGAACTTTTTTTTTTTTTTTAAAAAGGCAGCAAACCTGTTATTTTCATGACTTAAAGCCATATGGTCTCTCAGACTTTCCTCTGCAGCACAAATCTGCTTGTAATATTGAGATTAATTCTCTATGCAGTAAATGCTTGTGAATCACACCTTTACCCATCTGCCATCCTGTGTCAAATAAGTGACAATCCTATATCTACAAACATTTCATTCACCTTGTTTTTTTGAGTGGTGCTCTCAGACTACATTTTCCACAGATCTTAATTTTATTGATTCTTCAGTTTCATGTCTGTCTCTCTTGTGTTCAGTCTCTTGTGGTGGATGCAATAAAATGTGTTTGTAATGGGTGAAGTCACCAGACTGCTGACCTGATTCAAGGTAGATTTTCTGAGATCAGGCCAAATGATCCCATTTTAACAGACACTAGATTACAAATTGTCCCCCACAGAAGTTCTTGGCATTGCCATTAACAGTTGTGCTTGTAAATGTGTAAATATTGCTTTACATTTTGTAGTTAACTTTATTCTGACAAAAACTGATTTTCTGTCCACATGATAATAATGTCCTCAGGTTGTTTGCAAAATAGTTTACAGAAGACAGTTCGGTGTTGAATTTTTATTCTTTTTAGAGCATATTTTGGCAATTATGTGAGTACGTTACGGTTTCCAGTCTCACATTGAGTGAAATAGGTAAGGTCGCTCTTTAGGGAGGAGACATTCCTTATCTCTGTGTGTGTATGTACGTATACAGAGCCTTCCATAGTCCTTGGTGATGTCAGTCTTTTGCTGGAGCTTGCAAAGCCAACTGTATAATGAGAATAATATGACATTGGGAGGAGAATAAGGAACATAAATCAACCGTGTTTTAGGTTCCTGATGACTTGCACTTTTTAACAGATACAGGTTGAAACTAAGTTGGCACTACACTTAAAATATCGCAAGACCTGTTCTTGTTCCTGTTTTCAGAGGTCTTGCCACTGTTATGATAGAAGTAGAAACTACTGGCTTTACTCCTTGTGCTTTTTTTTTTTTTTCTAAAAGGCTGCTGGCATTTCAAATGACAAATCTAGTTTTCCCCAGTTCTCAAAAGAGGAAGCCTGACTTCAGTGAACATGTGAATCAGATACTGCTGCCAAATGGAAATGGTGTCTTTTTGGGCTAAAGCTTCAAAGAAAGGATCCTGTATTAGCAGCACTGATCTTGCTGCATATCTTGAACACAAAGTCAGATAATGACCTTCAAATCTGAATATGCAGAAGGCACCTTTACCGGCAGGTCTCCCAACTACCTCAAGAAAAGAGAGTTTGGCAGCCGAACTAAGGGAGTTCTGCAATCATTCCCATGTCCATTAGACAAGGAAAAGCGGCGCAGGAGTAAAAAGGGGTAATTTAGGTGGGTGGTAAGATGGGGTGAATATTATTTTTACCTGTCCTTTCAAGTGCCGAGAGGAATCACTGGATAGATAAATTAGGTCACAAGCTACAAGGATCATTTGGTGACTCTCCACTTTGTTAAAGCTAAAGTGGCAGGGAATCAGGAGTTCAGTGTGTTTGTGCATTTATAGAGATAAGGCCACCCATTAGTTTCACAGACAAAGCCTCTTGGTATCTGAAGAGGAAAAAATTCCCTTGTTCTAGTGAAACAACCTGCACTGTGTTGCTCTTATTTCTCTCTACAGGGTTCTCTTTCACAAGCTTTACTATGATTGGGATGCAAATTAAAAGACAGGGTGGGGAAACATAAATTATGACCTATGGCAGAGAAGTTTAAAGCAGAGAGAAGTTTAAATACAAGTGTAAATAAAAAAAAAGCAGTATAAATAAAAGTAGAGGTCACATCTACTCAGCACAGTCACTGTTGTTTTTATTGTGGGAGCGACAAAGGACGCCAGTAGAAGCACAGATTCCCGCTGTGTTCACTGCTGCTCAAAGACAGAATGTAACAGGTATCTCTGCTCCCAAGAGCTTCTAAGTACAGCCTAATTTTATTCAGCATCTTTACAGAAGAATGTGTTCTAAAAGAAAGTCATGCTTCTTTGAAAGAGGGAAGACACCGTAAAATATTACGTACTGTCACAAAAGGAATTGTGTCAGAAATGCTTTCACTGATTCCACTGCAAAGAGAACAAATTTATATTTATATCTTTTTCATATAGGTCTCTTTAGAGATAATGTTATTTGCAATTCTCAGGAAAGTACAGCCTTTCCCAGCCCCCTTTTGAGAAAACCATATATAATTATGGAACAGCACTGAGTAGCCTTAAAGCAAAAGTGTCCAGTGTGTTCTGAAAAAAACCTACATAATGTTTAGGACACTATATGAGTCATCTTTGTTATCACAAAAGGAAGCATCCAATTAGAAACAGACATCTGAAATTTTGAGTGAGGGCATGGTAGACCACAGAGATTGGTAAAGTGAGGAAAAAGCATAATAACATGCTTGTGTTAGGCTGGTATACTATTTAGTACCAGTGCAACTGTGGATCAGAAAATTGTTACTTGCCAAATAATGTTTTTGCTTTAGTGGTCTGGATACAGTTACAAAGTAACTGTGAATGACAATCTTGCCATATAAATGGTTAGCAGATATGACAATCTTGGCATATAAATGGTTAGCAGATATTCATTCCAGAATTTAGGCAGCTGTCTGGTGCAACCCGATATATTTTGTAAGTAGTTTTCCACATAAAATGTCTCACAGAAGGCTTTACAGCTAATCATCCTTTGTATATGCATACATAAGAGGATACCAGTTGCAATATAATCCATATTTGGCATATAGAGACATAATATAGGCAGAGGCCAATGAATTAGGATCTACTGTAAAAGCAGACACTCGAAAACAGCAGCTAATTAAGAGTTTATCAGCATGTCACTATGCACAACAAACCCTAATATTTCAGTAAAGTATAATAGTGTGTGCAAGCTCAGCTGTCATCTCTTATCAGATGGGAGGCTTATGCGAGGTGAGGACATGACACTGCACATAGCACTGCGCTGTATGTGGGAGTAGCAGGGTAGAGTATGACAGGATGGTTCTGCTGTAAATCCTCATCACTGCTTACATTTTTCAGAATTAAAGCCTTACAAAAATGCCTACTCTATACCATCTCTTACCTTTAGTAAGATAAGGCATTGGGCTCTTTTTCCTAAAAACAGAAAGCAAGAACTAAGTCTAAGGTATTAATATGAAAAAGCATCCTACATGACCAGAAGCCAGCTGCTTTCACAACATCAAAGAAGCAGCTGAACAAAAGAACAATGTCATTAACTGCTGCTGGACATTCAACAATATGCATAGGATGTGATTGTGTGAAGTTTGTAAGCACATCATTCTTTCAGTGAGAGAAACATGGCAGAACTAAAGTGGTACTTGTTATGCCAATATGAAGAATATTCTCATTTCCTTCTATTTTCTGTTAGTCCTACAGAACTCCCATTTTCCTCACCACAAAGTAGCAGAGATTGCACAGCACCAATATGAAACGGATACTTTCTGTTTAACGCTTTAACTTGTGATCCCTCCATCGTGATCACTAATTGTGCAGCTTAGGGCTCATTCAAAGTCTCACAGGTTTGCAATATGGCCAAGGGGTTAGCTGGGACAGAGTCAAAGTATCCTGTATGATCAGACTTCAGTTTGGTAGCGGTGAGTCTCTAACTGATATCAGTATCATTACAAAAAGTCTTGTTTCCAAGTCTTCCAGATCTGTTTTCTCAGGATCGGAAGAAGATTAATTTCTCATGCTTGAAATCTTTCAAGCGGACAGCCTGGCTTCTGGATTGCCAGGGCCATTAGACAGAAAGCACTGCTGAAATCCAGAAACTCTGAGGGAATGGGAAGAGCCTTTGATCTGGAAAACATTCTTAGAGAAAAGAAAGAGACTGCCCTTTCTGTCAATGCAGAAAGTAGACCTGATGGAGCCTTTTGCTTTTTGAAAAGGGGAAATGTGATTCTGAGCTACATCAGAATCCAACTGACTGTAATTTTAGTCCTTCCAACATTTATTAAAAAGGATCAACTGTTTACAGTCTCTATCATATGCAAGAAGTAGTGGCCATCAAATGAAGATATTAGCAGCCAAGTTCAAAGCAGAATGGGCAGTAGACCTGTGGAACTTCTTACCAAAGGACACTATGGATGCACGGAGTTTACAGGACTTCAGGGAAACGCTGGCTAACTGGGAGAGAGACCTGTTAGTGGATTACTGAACAAACGGTATCAGGTTTAGGAAGTCTTCCAATCTGGAAGAATCAAGAGGCTGGGAGAGTGCTAGAGAGTATATGTTTGATCAGTTTTTACTGGGTTTTATGCATCTAGTTATGGACATTGTTGGAGATAGAATATGGGACTAGACAAACCCTAGGTTCTTCTGTTCTTATGTAAAGAAATTTCTGAATTGCTGGTTATCAGGATCTTCCAAATACCAGGGAATGTTGACAATATACTCATCCTGCTCTTATATTCTCCTGTAGGTCCCTGCTGTTGACCAGTGCTGGAGATAGGATGTGGGGCTACATGGACCTTGGGATCTAGCATAGCTGTTCTCATGCTCAAGAACGGCAATCTAATTCAGGATACTACTCTTCTAGTCACCTTTTTTTATCGAGACTGTTCAGAGGCATCTTCTGGCATATCCTACTACGTTTCATCTGTCAAGTAATGTCTGGAGGTAATTCCAGAAAAAGGAAGTAAAAACTGAGTACTTGGGAGAATGACTGTGATTGTGGCTTGGTTCCACAGCTGCAAAGCTTTGAAACCCCCCACTATTCACAGTCCCAGGGAATATAAGACTGTTACAATTGGTCTAAAAAAATTTAAGAACAGTTGTTTATACAAACAACCCTTTTATCTTCAAACAATGTCTTTTGGTCTAAATACTGCACCTATGATCACAAATTTCTGCTTATTATGTGGCTTAAAATAAATAAACAAAGGACAACAGAAAAATTGCAGTAGGCCCTTTTGCTTAATTTCCTGAAAATACAGAAGTGGCTTCTTGGTGGGACTTTCCAGACGTATGTACTCAAGTCAGTTTTCTCTGAAACCACAAAAATGTCTCAAAGTTTATGCCTGTTTGTAATTGTACATTTTAGAACATTTCTGATTCTCTGTTAGTCAGAACTTGATGAAATATTACAGGAATGTGTGCTTCTTTTTTTTTAATGCTAAGCTAACAAAGGATGATTTTCAAAAAATATCCAAGTCAAACATCTAAGCTCTTTTTCAAAAGTGACTTTTCCATTTAGAAGCCTAAGTTCCAATGAAAATTAAAGTAATGTATTCATGAGATGTTTAATCAAGGAAATAAATGTTTTAAGTAATTAACTAGGACTGTTTTCACACTGAAATGTAAAGTGTCATCTAAGGTCACCAACGAAACTTGTAGGAAAGGCTTTTTTCTACCCATATTAGTACTGCATGCAAAATATATGGAAAAAGGTCTACAGAAGTTACCAGAATGGGAATTTAAAATACAATTTTAATAATGTCTGAACAGAGCGCCTTGGTTTTTCACTGTCTTCTACATTATGAAATTTATTACCATCCAGGCTACAAAACACAGGGAGTGGGAGTAAAGGTTTCCTAAGGTCCATAGTGACTTTTAGTGACCATAAGCAACACGGTAGCAAATGTCCAATTTCAGGATCCTCTACATATCACTGCCTTCTTTTTCACTGAGTCACGGTGGAATGTGGCACTTTCCTGATCCAATGAGGTCTATGTATTTTACATGCTATCCATGAACATGTTGCAAGTAAGTTGTGGTCACATTTTTCTGGTTTCATGTCAGACACTGTAAATCTAAAATGCGAGTGTCAGACTTCGTCCTCAGCATGTAAAAAGCCTGTTCTGTATGCTCAAAGAGCAAGTATTCTGCAATGTAACTGTTTCTATTAGTCATATGCATTTATTATTTCATTGAAAATATGTAAAGATTTTGCAGGAAGGCACAATGAATGTAGTTTTACCAAAGAGGCTGCTAAATTAAATGGCAGGGATTTATTATACTAAATGTCATTGTTCACTAGCTTTCTCCTGTACTTTAAGTACGTGCTTTCTAGAAGTTCTCTTAATATTGGCCCACTGAAAGGAGTTCCTGCATTCCTTTAATGAAAACATACTAGACCATGGAAAAAATCTTGAGTTAAATGGGAAAGAGGGAGAGTGTGGGTAGAACTTCAGAACCATGTGGCTATACTGTGGAAGCATGTAACAAGTGGCACTACTAGGGAACATTAAAATCCTTAATCTAAGTGAGTCTGCATCTGATTTTATACATAAATGATACAAAGACTGAGATTCTAGTTTTCAGGAGCATCATGCAGAAGATAATTTCTCAGTAAGGACAGGAAGAAAGGAACTATGAGCCAGGAAGGAGAGCTATTAATGGCTTTTTTTCTGAAAATAGCACAAGGGAAATGGCAGCTGAGGGAAGTCTGAGAAGCTTTCGGGAATTTGCATGGGAATTGATCACTTGTGAATGAATGTACTTGTCAATTTTTGGTACAATTTACTGGAGGAATATGTAAAAGCACGGTCGTTTATACCTCTGATAATGTAGGAGTGCTTACATTCATTTTGCTGTCTTAGCTCTTGCTAGCTACCTCTAATTGCTGATAAAACTCCAAGTAAAACCTGAATAGAAGGTCAGGTCTCAGACCAAAAAAACTTGAGCGATTTTTGTAGATAACAGTTTCAGTCCTGTTTTTAAACATTTCAGAACATATGGCTCTAATTTTTGGCTATTTTACAAATATCTTGAGAGTATCTGGTACAGAAATGGTCTAGTTCATCTGTGAGATGAAAGACAAAAGAAAATTTACACTGAAATTCAGTATATCTTACAGCTCCATTCATAGAATAAGCATCTGAAGTAATTAAGAAACAGATAATCTGCCTCCAGAAGAATACAGTGGAAGCTGGTCTCTTCTAAAATGAAAAAAGTCAGATTTTCCTGAATTTGCAAAAGAATGATTATTGAAGTCACTACATTTTTCCTAGGTGTCTTGACAGAAAACTGTTCACAGCTGTTGATGTTACATTTTGGCCTCTACATGCTCGCTTAAACAGGGAAGCAAGTAGACTGATGAATGGATTTGTATTTGAAAAGCTGAGACAGAGGTGATTCTTAAATACAAACTTTGAAAATATTAAAAGCAGAGCCTCTGAAGGAAGTGTTGGGAAAATTCTGCAGTACGGTGGATATGTAACACACCTCAAGGATTTCCAGGAACCAGACTTGTGTACTCCTTGATGTCTCCTATATGTCCTTCATAGAACAAGTATTTCTGTGACTTAGCCTTTAGTCACATATGTTTACCACTTAATTGAAGAATTCTGAAAATTTTACAAGAAAGCACAAACAGGATGCTATCTACACATGTAACATCCAGGAATTTGTCTCTTCACATAAAAGCCTACCCTAATATTTTTTGATAATGTCTACCAATGGCTAGACAGAGCAATACAGAATATGTCAGTAAATATGCAAGTCTTACCAACAATATGTTGCATGCTCAGTCTTCAGATGATAGAATCAAGATTTTATTTCTCTGTTATGTGAAGTGTGGCCATTTATTCCTGTATAAGATGAGTATGAATTGCTACCAAACCAGACTTTCCCTTTGATCACTGAATGCAGAGATCCATAATGAATTTTTGCTCCATCTATTGTTAGGTTAAATTTCCCATCAACCCATATTGGGAAGTCTTTATTCAGAGAGGGCTAGAAGGGAAACCTCTGTAGCCAAACTAAGGCAGCTTCTAATACATCATTTGTACAGATGACACTGTGAATTTGTAGCGATCCAGCCCTGTAGATTTTGCAAACCAAAGTGAAAGAGACCCTCAATCTGTGAAGACAAAACTTCTTTGTGTGCACTTGCACCCATCTTTACCACCATGCTGGTGAGTCTTCTTGGT